>NC_087549.1:116182582-116489173 GCF_036250125.1 Pseudopipra pipra
TCAAACACCAGTTTGTTCAGTTCTGGTAGCACAAAACTTGTCTGGTACAACTTAAATATACTCTATAGACTATGGGTATTTTTTAGTAACAGAAATTTAAGAACAGAAATTTCCCTCTAGTTATGAAATAATCAAAACTTCATTGCAATTCTCACCACTCAGGTCACTAACATTACCATAACATGCACCTAAACAGCTCTTTAATTAGTCTGCCACTTGCACCTAATCATAAAATGCTACTGCTCTGTTGATTTGATCCAACAAGATCTTAAAAGTATCTCACCTCTTCGAACACAGGCATATCTCATCAATTTTGGGGACCAGTTTTTCATGATAGTGCTTCTCTGGGTTGTGTCTTTGGCAAGGACAATGTTGCTTTGTGGTGAGTGTGGACAGCTGTGAGCTGCCAAAAGAGGCAGAACATAACTTGTGCTTTGGGTGCCTTTCCCTCTTCTGAGAGAGCAGACAGGCAAACACTGGTATGGGAACACCACCCCATCCGAGCGCTTCCTGGAGAGCTGTGCAAAACCTTCCATCTCCCCAGTAGCTGCAGGTACAGTCTCTTTGGATCACTGCTTGCCTTGTCAGCCTGGGAACTCACACCTGAACAGATTATCAAATTTTGAACCTCCCAGTGGCAGCGCACAGGACTATGGGCAGCCCAGCCAGAGGAGTTGGCCCAGCTTTTCTTCTTTTATAGTGGTTGTTACTTCCATGTGCTGTAGCACCAAACCTCCTCACCAGCCTACTGGCCTCCAGCCCTCCTGCAGGCTCTGGCACTTCCCCCTCTGGAGCCCCGGGCAGTGGCATGCCCTGCCTACCTGGTGCAAAGCCTGTCTTCCCACTGCTGACAGTGCCATCCGTTCCTGCGCAAGCCCAGGCAGTGTTGGTTTTGGCAAGTTTGCTTATATGCCAACAACCACCCAGTGCTGACCCCAGATGAAAGAGCGTCTGAGGGGAGGATGGGGATTCACACCTCTAACTGGACACGGGAGGAATGCAAAACACATGAATAAAACACTGAGGATGCTCTGCATTTTGTTAGTAAATGCCTCTGGGGTAACCGCAGCGCCAAGAGTGCTGTCACAGTGGAGGTGGCAGCATGGCCAGAGAGAGTGAGTGCCTGCATGAACTGCTTTTGCCTCTTGGAGCAAACCCAGGATGTGTCCTGTGATAGACTCTTTACGGCATGGGATCATTTGTACAGCTGCAATTAATGAACACTGCCTTAAGGATCAAATAAAAGAGATGGCCATCATGTTGACATATTTCTGTTATATATATCAATGCTTAATGTTTAAAACAATCAGGTGGGAGAAGGCTTATCCCTAAACTAAACTAAACTAAAACCTTTCTGAAATCTAGCTGATTAGCTGAGCTAAGACTACAGCTGTGTTTTTTCAGGGCTTGACTGTATTTATTTCCCATACAGCTATCCTACTTGGTTTTAAAGATTCAACAAAAAAGATTTACATGAATGTAAGTGAGCACTGGGAGAACTTAATTATTCCTATAGCTGCCGAGGCTCTGAGTCAGAGGCCCCAGCATTTGGCAGCTGACCAGTCTGGGCTTGGTTCTCCCACTTTCATCTTTGCCTGGCAACACCGCTCCAAATAAGCAGGGAGGAGAATGAGGAGAACATTGTCTGTAAGAAACCTATAGGGAAGCTTGTATTTCTCTTCTTCGGTTCCTTGGTAAGGGTGTACTTCTGCAGAAGGATCTTCAACTATTTTCTGTCCTAGCAATAATCTTGTCCACATTGTGGGTACACATTGAATCACTGAAACTCTGTGTGGTTTCACATAATTTCCTTACCCCTGAATCAGAGTAAGTTCTTGACATTACTTAAATCAATGACCAAGAGAGGCACAAACACAGAGCACTTGAATTCTTCAGTGACCACAAATTCCCCACTAATATAAGTAATCTTAAAAGGCTGCTGGTTGCTCCAAAGGTTTTATATAATAGCCAATGTGTATTTCAGTATCATTAGCAAAAATTAACATTATAAAGCAAGGCACCCTGTCAATAAGAGGCAGCATGTTTACCACATTTGGCACTGCCAGTAACCTCTGGCTGTGCTCTCTCTTGAAGTTCACTGCGGGTTGCCCTTTTAAATCATTAAAAGATTGTATAGCAAGAAGAAACATTGAGAATATATTGTTTTCAAGAAAAGAGAGGATTGAAAACTGCATATTTATTGTGAAAACCAAGATTACTTGGTTTCTTTCTCTAATGGCATGAAAGAGAAACTGGAGTGTATCTCTTCCTATCTGAGGCCTGCACATACAGTAGCTGCCTTCCAGTAAGAGTGTGTGGCTGGCAATGATCAAGTATCCAGCTTCTGGAAGAACAAGGAACTTCTTACCTGGTACTGATTTTCCCTCAGCTCGGCCAGGGGAAAAGGCAGCCCTTTTTATTCCAATGCTATTTTAATTGATGAACCTTAGCAACAAGAGCTTCTCCCCTCCATACCCTCAGGACTCCCAGCCCAACAAATTAGTAGAGCAGGACTTGGAGCTAAACTGGGCAATGCTGTGGTGTTTTCCGAAGGCTGCCTGCAGCTTTCCCGGCAGCTGCCCAAGCAGGGCTGGCAAATACAGATCCTCCAGATCCTCCTCAGATGGCAAGTCTGGACACCAGCTGCCAGCACTGCACTGCCCAGAGACTCACAGCCCAGAGGGACTGGAGTGCCCTGGAGTGGTGATCCCAAACAACCCAGAGGCCCAGTGTATGTTTCCCACCATACAGCAGGCTGCTGGCTCCCTTGCAGCCAAGCTCTCTGTGCTTGTCTCGTAGTGCCATAAGCCCCACTTCTTTTGGGGGTGGATGCCAGGGGGGCTCAGCAAAGAGCTACCAGATCACTGCCTCCCCAAGGTTAACGCAGAGAAAGACTCCCAGGCTGGATCCTCATCAGGAATGAATTTGGGGTTAGGTTATTCAGCCTTGAGCCAGCCTCTGTGCGCATGCACAGAAAGGGACCTCAAGCCTTGCAAAATTTATCATTATAACATGGAGATCCCATGGCATTTAGCTACTTCCAGGCTCAGGCAGCAAGTAGGACAGGTTTTTGCAAAAGGTAGAGTTCAGGCCTTTGTACCCCAAATGCTTTGTACCCTGAGTGGCTCTGCTGGGCACTGGCACAGCTGAAGATCAACTATGTGTTTTCAGCAGTGCACTTAGCTTGACTGCAGCAATTGGGTCTCAGGTTTCCCCTGCATTCCTTTGACATTATCCCACAACACGCTGTTATTAAACTCTTAAGACAGATCATTTGGAATGGTGTTTTTCTTTTTTTTTTTTTTTAAATTGTGTTCTTCATCAAAATCTGCAAAATGCCGTGGATATTGCTGATTCGCTGCTAAACTGTTCTTGGGCAAACTTCCAGTGTCAAAGTGAAGCTGATTTCAAACTCATATTCACTGAAGAACATATGGGAAACATCAGCACTTCAGAATAAGAAGGCACGGTATCTTTCTCCGTTTTAAACTGAACTCCTAATGTCCTCAATGTTGTTTAGATTTTGTAACGAAGCCAAGTATTTTAGTTGTCACTCTGCTCTCAAATGCCACTTGCAACCATAAATATGGTTCTTCCTTGTGATTAAAGGATCCTTTGTTTTAAGGAATATTTAGATATTAAAGCATTAGGGGTTCCTGTGAGCCAGCTGTAAAGTGCAAAACAAAAACCCTACCAGAGGCACAAAACCAAAGTCACCCAGAAAGCTGCATTTACAAAATTGTTGCTACC
This sequence comes from Pseudopipra pipra, assembly GCF_036250125.1. Taxonomy (NCBI): domain Eukaryota; kingdom Metazoa; phylum Chordata; class Aves; order Passeriformes; family Pipridae; genus Pseudopipra; species Pseudopipra pipra. The sequence continues at coordinate 116,186,333 of NC_087549.1, forward strand.
ACAGAATTGTTACTCGTTTTAAACAGATCAAGTAAGGCAAGCAAGCTGGGCCTTTTTTTTTTTTTTAAGAAATCCTGTTGTTACACATTAGCTGCCTTAGCTGGCTGGGACAGTTCCCTGAGAGGAGAAAACCAGGCAGGTGACTGAAACAATGATGCCCCATGGTGCTGCCAAACCCCATGAGCACAGGTTGTTCTGCACACACAAATGCCTTCCTAACATTAACACATAGAAAGCAAGAATTACATCATTAAGGATTAGCATTCAAAGACTTCTCCAGTTTTTATCCATTGGATTTAAGACAGGCTGGACTCTGGACCCTTTCCACATTCATTTTGCCAGAGCTCAGTGAGCCTGGGGATGCTTGACTGCTGCTGGGCCAGTGTACCAGCAGACAGAAGCACTCGCTTTTACGAGGGTTACTGACTGAATTTTAGTAATATTTATCCCTGAAACTTTTGGAACTAGAGCAGATATAAATTCCACGATCCTCAACTGGCGCCTCCAGCTGCCTTGCAAACCTTGATGTTATTTCCCTTCCAGAGTTTTTGTTTGTTTGTATATAAAACAATTCTTTGGCACATACCCAGCAGAGTTGACTGAGCTTCTGGCACCATTTCCCTTGTCGGCCTGTTTAAGAGGGGCTTAAGCATCCACAGCCACAGGAAACAACTGAGCAGTGCCCTCAGCACAGTCTGTAAATGCTTAAGACTCCCCATAGCTGGTGCTTAAGGGCAGGTGGACAGTGAAAACAAGGTTCTGCTGGCAGGGAAGCCTGGCCACCCTACCTGGGAGCCCCACGCTGATCCTCCTGTGTGCCACAGCTCTGGGAACATGCCCAGGGAATTGCACAGCATCAGGATCATGAGTGCACACTGGTGAGGCACATGGCCCTGCTTGGCAGTGCTCACACAGCAGCCCACAGGCCAACACTGGGAGCGGGTGCTCCTGCAGCAGGAGGGGAAACAGCACTCGCTCTGCCTCTCAAGGCACAACCAAATGAAACATTTGAAACACTCATAACTAGGACAACTGGCTTGTTGGGGGGAAAATATGTGCTATTAAAACACTGCTCCAGTACTGAAGTTTAGCTTAAATAAAGATAGAGAGAGGCATTGCAATTCTGATTATGCACAGGTGATGTGGGTTTAATGGATACAGCATTTCGCAGGCAGCGTACGCAGTACACATTACTGTGCCATGGTAATTATCCCATTTTCTTTTTAAGCAGCACATAAAATAGACACATAAAGTTTACATAAACGTCACACAGGAAACTTAGGACTATTTGCAGCAACCATGTCGGATCTATTCCTGTTTTTGTAAAAGCCTCAGCTCCTCCCTGCTGCGGGCAGCTATGGCGCTCGCTACGCCCTGCTCATTCAGATGTGTCACCTTCTCTGGCTTCGTGAAAAATAAAAAGGAGAACAAGCAGGTGATCAGGAGTGACAGGTCTCAATAAAGTTTATAACAAGAGCTTGAAGGTTGCCACATGGCCACAAAGTAAAAGGGGTGAATTGTATTGAAGAATCAACCTTTTCTATCCATTAATTAGTTGAAATAAAGTCACCGTTTATCACCTGCTTCATTCTCTTTTCTCGCAATTAGGCTTTTATTTAATCACTTTGATCAAAGGCTGTGAAGTGCTATTATCGAGGCACTTCAGATAAAATCCCTAACAGAAAGGCTCTTCTCAGTATTTGGTACTGCCCAGCTGGTGTTGGGGATGGAAGCACTGAGTGGAGCTGCTAAGGGGACCCTGTGCAAGAGGGGCTGTGCACGCTCCCAGGGCAAGTTCCCACTACTCAATCCCAAAAAGAGCACCAGGAGCTTGCAGGATCCTGAGCAATTACAGAATTAGGGTATTTTTTTTCCAGCAGCTATGGAGCCAGGGCACGGCACAAGCAAACAGAGGGCAGTAGCTTCAGGGCTGAAGTTTTAGGGGTAAAGAGTTTAGATGTGCAGATTCTTGCTATATCTTGGCTCTTCCCTACCTTTTTGGGGTAGTTTCTGTATTAACTATTTGTTACTGGTTACAACAAAGCACAAAGCTCCTCCTTTCCCCTACCTCTGGCAGAATACACTCAGATTATTGATTACCATCTGCCTTTTGGTGTAAGGGGAACGTAACAGTGTCTGATCAGGGCAGAGTCGGCGATACAGTGCAATTGGTAACGAATGGCCCTGCCCCACCGAGGGACCACTCTCATTAACAGAGGGATGGCCAAGTCTGAATGAGCACCTGGATGACGAGAACACAACAAGAGGTGACTCTCAAGCACGGCAGGGCAACCTCTACCTTCCCTTTTTCTATAGGCCAAACAACAATATCCTTTCCCCTCTCCTACCCCTCTTCCTCCTTCATCAATGTCCTCTCTTGATGCGATTCTTCCAAACAGTTTTTGACAAAACAAGAGGAAAAGGTCACAGCAGTTAACATCCACCTCAATATGATCCTGTTTGAAGCAATGCACTTTTAGAAATTCCAAGATTAATTACTTCAACTTCAAATTCTGTAGTTTAAACTCCTGTGTCATGCCAAAAATGTATCTACAGTAGCCATCCTACAATGGGCTTCTTGGCTAGCCATGCTTGACTTAATGAAGACCTGAAGGTTTGTGGTCAGAAGGAAACATGTAAAATAAGTTTACATTGAAAATACTGTTTTGTGAAAGTTATTGCTACAACCAATAATAAGAAGCATATTCACCACTAAAAGCCTGAAGACCTCTAGGGTCTTGATAAGGAAATGCTAAGATCCCAGAGGGCTTCTCTGAAGGTCAGTGCGACAGAAACAACTGGAGACAAAGGGAGAGGAAGACAGCTTGCCTTGACATAGTGGCAAGGCAAGGTCTGGAGAAAAACTCCCAGCTCACCTGCACAGTTTCCTCCTGCAGGTTGTATGTTTGCCTATTTAAAATTAAATTACATTTAGCTAAAATCTGTACTGAGCCTATTACAGCGGCCACTTTCGCAGTTGTCTGCAACACTGGCATGCTGGCACAAGTTACTGCCACGTACCACAACATACCCTTTTTACTGAGACCCATGAACTGTAAGGACTTATTCTGAAAAGCAGTTTCATCCCATATAACACACCTCTGTAGGTGTGCTAGAGTCCGCTCCTGACTACCTGGTAAGTTCAATTTTGCAACCATAAGACCTGGGCAGTATTTGGCCCCTTCTCCCTGTCAATTACAGTAAAAGGAAGAATAGAAAACACATTAGTAGGAGAACAATGATGTTAAAAATACTTACCAGTATGTCCAGGCAGGCTGCTTTAAGTAGAGTTATTTGGTCTGCAATGGTCAAACTTGTAAAGCCTGGCAATCGCTTTGCAAATTCCACTATTTTAATAATGCACTTTGTTGCAAGTTCACTGAATTTGTCCCAAAGCCCAAGGTCCAGTCGAACTCGATGATCTGCACTGGAGTTCTGTAAAGACAGACAGAAGGCACCATAAATCAACATGTCTCTTTCAGTAAACGGCTTTCAAAGGAAGGAAACAACAACCAAGTTTTCCTTCCAGAAGTACTTTCTATTAACATTCCAGGCATTTTCTGCAGCTTGCTGTTGGGATGTTGGTGGTTTTAAACTTGGATTAATAGCCTGAAAATTCCTTGGATATTTCTCTGTTACTTATGATTGCAGAGGTCATCTGTACATGGAATACAAACGAACTTAAACATTTCCAAATGCCACCATCATTATTCTTCCTTGCCATTATATAATAAGTGCATTGAGAAAGACAATTTACAGTTGTACCCCAGAAAATATAAATGAACAGTGGAAGAAGAATATCAGGTCCCCATCTGAAAAAAAGCAGCACAATATTTGGAACACAGTTTCACATACTTAAGGTCTTACCAAATTAGTTCTACTTAATTTATCTGCTCTGTGGCTCTGCAACAGCTTTCTGAAGCTATGGTCTCCCATGACTTACAGAGCATTTCTTTACACGATGTTAAGAAAAACCCCATGTGTGCTAACAAATGCTATATGCTTATTTGATGGTGCATCTGACACTGTTTTGAAGTGTTACGAGGACACTCCAGTGGCATCTTTCAGAGACTGTTTCTATATATTCACCTATCTCAATCAAAAAGTTTGCTAGGATGCATAGCAAACTTGTGTTAAGTTTGTGATTAAACTCACATTTTCATACATTCAGAATAAGCACTTAACCCTTGAAAAAGCTGAATGTGTCAGCCAAGAACCAGCTGACTCAAAAGCTGCTGTGACCCATTTGACACCAGCCCAACAACAGCCAGTGTCATGAAGAGACCTGGTGAGTTGATCCCGATCCACCCACGATTCCCACAGAGTGACAAGGAACAGGTAACAACGGAGCTCTGAAATACCCAAAGCTCCTCTCCTCCTGCCCTTGCGTGCAGCATATTCCCATTTTGCCAGCATCTGATCCAATGCTGTTTAGGATGCAGCCAGCACGATGATGTCCCCTTTCCCTATTTCATGAGCCACCAAGTTTAGTGTACATTGCCTTCAGCTTCTGGGTAATCTCCTCTTCATTGCAAGAGGAGTTTTACCTGTAAAAATATGCTGGTAACAAATCTGAAAAAGGTGTTGAGTTGCAGCCACAGAAAACCAAAGGCAGTTTCTTCCCTTCCACCTCTTATCTGACCTTGTTGACTAACCAAGAAAGAGAGGCATCACCAAAAAAAGGCTCCCCTACTCCAAATAGGTGCTTGAGGCAGGCAAAGGAAAATCCCCTCAGACAGTGGTTTTCTCCCCAGCTGCTGACAAAGCTGATGTGATCAGCTGCCTCAGTCTTAGCTGGTTGAAGTTAAAATGTTAAATTAACTTTAAAATTAAAGTTAAATGAGCAGAGTCTCAACCTAAAAGTCTAACAGACATGGCAGATTAAATAGCCATCAAAAAGCATTCAATTTACACAGATCACACTTCCTTGGAGGAAACATCTCCAGTGAGCCTGATACCATCACTACTGATGGGGAGGACGTCCACCTCCTTGGAAACCAGGGAAGCCATCATCTTGTCAGCTTTCTTCGGTTCACAGGAAGGACACAGGGCTGGAAGAGGTTGATGAGGGGATGTGGACTGAGCTCAGTTTGTCTGTGAAGCTCTGGATCCCCCGCTAGTGCTGCCTTCACAAGACACCACCACCATCAGGTGCAAAGACGAAAGTCCTGACAGGCCCCCAATGCACTGCCAGCCCAACATTCCCTCTAATTTGAAACAGGGTGGAGATTCAAGCCAGTAATATTTACATCATGCCCTAATTGCAAAAAATATATGCTAATCATACTGAACAGTTCAAAGCAGAATACGTGTTCTTTCCTGCTCCCCTCTTTTTAAGGGATAATAAATTAATTTCATCACTTCTATTTGAATTTTTATTCTGGGAACATCCTCTCTTTTGTTTTGTTTTTTTTTTTTTTAAATGACAGAAGGAAAAATAGAAGAAAATGTCTTTATAATGCTAAACCTAAAGAATTGCCTTCAAAATGGTCCAAAACTAATGGGTTAACAGTCATTGTAATGCCCTTTGAAACATTTCTTTTGGCTACTGGAGTATGCATCCCTCAGATTTATTTTATTTCATCCTCAAGGACCTTGGTGAAATACAGTACATTGGAGAAAAAATAAGATCAAGATGTGCAGTCATTCAGGCTGTAATTAAATTTAATAGGCAGTTTATCCAGTTCATAGAAAGATGGCATAGCAGAGAGCTACACAAAGCAGAGCCTAAAGCAGGAAATCATTTTACAATAGGGTATCCATCTGGAAAAAAAGACGTTGCATGAAACCAGCAAGTGTGAACGAAATCTTCATCAGTATCATATGAGGTTACTTTATCATGCTGCAGTGCTGGAGATGGGAAGTTTGACGTGTCTTCTATTAAGAGTAATGCACAGCCATCTTAACAAATGTAAATCTAACTCACTATTATGCAAACTGAAGAGAAGGGGCAGTTAATAAAATATAAAATATAAAATATAAAATTCAAAATAACCAGATGTTTTATTATGCCGGGTGCCAGATCCCTCAGCGTTGGAGCTAATGTGGTTTACACATTATCTTTGACATGCTACAAATGCAAAGAGTTTTAACATTCTATCTGTTAACAAACATCAATGCAAGTGTCACAGAAAAAAAAAGAATTTTTAGCAACATTTCTCAATATCTAAACCCCAAAACTAACTAAAAATCAATGTAGAGGTTGAACAATAAAACATGGGGTTAAAACAATGCACAATAGAAACTCTGATTAAATTTGCCTGGGGATCTCCTCTATCCATGCTGTGAAAAAGATGCAGATGCTATGACTTTTCCTGAATATTTTACTGAAGCGGTTTTTTGGGTGTCTTTTCCAGGAGCAGTCTCGCATGTTTTTCAGGCCTATGCACCAGTGCACATATGGTGGAACAATACTGTAATACACCCTAGTGGCACCTTTATCAGTGGAAAAGCCCAACCTTGCTATGAAATCCAATTAAACAGCCATTTTTGCCACATAAATTGATCCCATTTTTTCCATCATTTTTGTTTTTTCATTGCAGGCTGCTCTATCTCCACATTAACAATACGGGATGAGGTACTCGTGGAAACATACACAGTAGCAGAATCCCTACTGTCTTTAAAATCCACTTTACAAAGGAAACAAGGCTCACAGGGGCACTCTGCCCTAATCAAGAACACTCTCGATGCCTCTTTAGTAAAAGCAGCAACGCACTCCAGCTCCAGCAAGTTCACTGAGGACCACAGCACATGTTTCTGCTCAGTCCCAGCATCAGGAGATGTATCTATATATAGATATATAGGTTTAGATATATATCCCTCTGCAGTGGCACAGAACAATAGTCATGTAACTTTCAACCCCAGCACTTACAAAGGACCAAATGCTGCCAAGACATGAAACCTCCTCACTTCCAGCAACCCAGATGAACCCGCAGCAAGGGTCTGCAGAGCCAAAATTATTTTCTGTTTTATCCTCCCTGCATCACAAGGCTGGATGTAACACAGCTGTAGACTTACAAATAATACCAGTCTCAAGGGACAAGCACTGTAGTTACACTCAATTATACTATAAAGTATGACATCTCCAGAGAAATTACTACGGCACTCTCTCTTACCTGGATGACAGTAATAAAACAGATCTATTTATGATGGACTCTTGGAATCCGTTACATTTAAACAGCTTGCTGATTCTCACCATTGGCAGAGCTATACTTGTCACTGCCCACCAAATGCAACTGTTAAATCAAATGACCCAGGGAATTTAATATGAGTGCTATTCTCCCATTATTTTAAGTAGACGTCTATTAACTATGCAAAGTATGGTAATTATTACAGATAGGGACACTTTTTCTTTTTAAAGAGCAGATGGATATAAAAAAACGTAATTGCAAATGCCTCTCCAAAACCATTTTTTAACAGGTAAAAATACACAGTGTGTGTGTGTGGGGGGGAATCCCTCTGGAAAACTCAGGCTGCAGTACTCAAGAGCGAGAGGAGCCAGATACACAAGCCAAACATCTGAATAGATTTATTTTTTTTTATTGTATCTCTGTAAGGTCTTCTTTACTTCACACCCTTATACTTAAAATTCTTTGCTCTTTTTAGCAACAGACAAAACCTTGTTTTAAAACAGTCTCACACAGCCAAAGGCACACAGAAGCCACGCTTGCAGAACAGTTTCTTCCATCCACCATTTCTACCAGTACGCAAGTGCAAGGCTAATGAAATTCAAGGGAATACATGTTGGTTCAATACACTCACTTCTCACCCCTCGCTTAGAGAATTAAATTAAAAACTCTAAGGTTATAAAAGCAATCTGTGTGCTCCTTAGTGTGAGAGTGCCATGCGTCATGACTGACAGCCTGCAGAACTGGGCATAAAAGCAGGACTGGTGGCAACTTTCTACCTGTACTAGATTGTAGTACAAGAAAAGCAGAGCGGTATAGGTTTCTAGCTCCCCTTGGACTCAACATTTAGAAAAAGGGCTGTGTGCTCCTTTTTATTTGACTTCTGGTCTCTATTTCAAGTGTCTCAGATTATTGCCAGAGTGCTGCCATTTGATCAGCAGCTAGTGGTGTTGTCCAAGCACCAAAGCTGTGCTCCTCTGACCAGCACACACACCTTCAACATTCCAGATTCTCCTATATCCTCAACTGCTGCAGAAAGGCTTCTTCCCTGCTCCTGGGTTGAAGGGCAGCTGGAGGTGAAGATAACCCTTAGTCTAGCCCCAGTGGTACTCTGTCCCTGCCACATCTGGGCAGAGACAGCATAAAAATGAATTAACATTGAATTCCTACCTAAAAAGCTGGAGTGGCCACCAGAGCTTAGCTAGATGAGAGATTTAAATGCCCTGCATTTCACATAGAGATTATCAGAATGCAGTAAGAAGACAGTATCTAGTACCACCTCTACTGGTTTTGATGTAGCTTTTGAAGGAAGCTGCATCATTCTCAAAAATTCAATGTAAGCCAAAAATAACTCTTCCAGTGTAATTTTGTTATTGAAACTTGTATGGCACCAAACCATGATGAAGCTGAAGGGACTTTGGCTACATGCAGCAGTCTACTGTTGTAGCCTTCCAACAGACCAATGCTAAAACACAAAATCTCTTTCCTTGAGCTGTCTGATCTGGCCTGAGATATGAATGACCAATATCCAGCCTCAGAGAGAGTGTGGTCAGGTCATGGCTACTTGTGCTCCATAGACAGACCAGATTCATCCGTTCATTACTGAGATCCAGGTGCTGTCAGTAAGGGCTCTGAAATTCCAACAGAGACACAGACTCACCATGGGGGTCACAAGGAACCTAAGGATGAATGCATCAGTGGTGGGTGTGATATGCAACAAGACCCGCTCCAATTTCATCCACTTGTATCATTTCAAGAGCTAAAATATTAATGATACTTAAGCATCCAATACCTAACACAAGCACAGAGGTGCCCAGGTTTATCTTTCATCCCTCCAGGATCTTTGGCAATTACCAGTATGCAGTACCATCACATCAGCTGCAGTGCACTCTGTTCTCAGAGAGAACATGTAAGCATATAACAACACGTTCCTGCTGGGAAGTACACTGATAGGTTACTCTGGGATAACCAGGCCACTTGCAGGGCAGCCTGGGAGCAATAAACTCTGGCACACGTACCAGCCTGGCTACGTGTCCCAGCTGCAGACACATGATCACATCTCCTACACGGCATAAACTCACTGTCTTAGAACTGGAAAGATTTTCATACTTACTCAGAGGCACCCTTGGATTTGCAGGAGTGTGACAGCCTGTTTGGAAGATTGGGAAGATCTTCACTCCAAGACAAGGATGAAACAGCACATGCAGAGAGGAGGGGTGGAGGGCATTAAGCCAGGAATTTCTTTGAAGACACGCTGTGAGTCCCACTGTCTCCAGCTTTGCCTTCAGTTATGTCACCAGCTGGCTGCTTCCAAGCTTCCAGCCTCACACACTGCACTAGTCCCTGTGGGTCTGCCTGTGCAATATTTACCAGCACGCCTACACTGACTGCTTTGACTACATCCCACCCAAGCAGGATGAGGACCAGAGAAGCATGCAGAGGACAGGCATCTTCTCCAGTGCTAACCAGTTTACATGGGTCTCATAATTAAATGTGAAAAATGTTTGTGAAAATACTTTCAGCAACATGAAAAATACTTTTTTTTCTAACATCACACCATATGTGCTTGCTTTTCTTGCACTTAAATACAAAGTCTTACACTTAGACCTGAGAGTTTTGAGCCTTGCACTTTGTTTCGTAAATAGATGAGTATGCCACAAAACAGCATCCTGCTTGCTAAAAAAGCGAATATCGATGCCACACAGGGATTTGTCTACATCACTCTGAGAAATTTAATGTTTGTTTCAGTAGCAGAAAATTTACTCAAAGCCTCTGGGGCTTGGTTCCACAGTTTCAGCTGGGGCTGGAGAGCAAGGACCATGGAGGCAGGTGTCTCCTTGCCCCAGGCATGCCACTCCTGAACTCCTGCTCTTGGCAATGAGAGAACATGCTTGACTACTTCAGAATCTTCTGCACATCCCTCTGAAACAGCCAGTGCTGCTGCAACCCACAGCAAGACCAGACCCAGCAAAGTCATTCCTCCACTGGTAAGGCTCTAAACATTACCTAGTAGTTACTTTTTAGCATCTCTTTTATTACTGCATTTACAAATTTGACACTGAATTTTCTCTGAAATCAATAATTATCACTGAACTTCCCTGTACTTAGCAACATAGATACATATAGAAAAGAAATGGTTTCCCTGACTCATCTCAGGAGATATTCCCACATTACGGAACTTCTTGATAGGGTGAGCTGATTTTTTGTTTCTAAAAGCAGCAGAAGTTTTTGCTGCTTTGTGGTATTTTGGTAGACTGAGAAAGGATGTGTAATTTTTGGGGTTGTCCTCTGCAGAGCCAGGAGTTAGACTCGATGATCCTTGTGGGTTCCTTCCAACTCAGGATATTCTTTGACTGTACGAACAAACTTCAAATGAGCAATTTGGAAACTGGTTTATACTTAGACATTTCATATTTTCCTTGACCTTGGTAGCTTTGGGACTATCACCAGTAATCCAGCAGCATTTAAGAACTCCCTACACCTGCAAAGTTGTAATCTGCTGACGCACAAGCAGAGATCACGTCTTTGGAAGCCAACAAATTTCTAATGAATGATGGAATGTAACTGACTCATGGACTCCAAGCTCGTCATTTGGCTGGATTAATCCTTCAGTCAGTCTCTCATGATAGTGCTAAGTAAAGCTTACAGTTAAGTGCAATTTCTCTTCCCCAGCATGCGTTTGCACACATACCTGTGTTTTTTCACGACTAAGGAGGTGAAAGGAGTGCATCTACTACTGCATCTATTTAGAATGCCTGAAGCCTACAAAACTCACATCAATTCCAGGCATATTCAAAATGTATGTGACTCAAACCATACTCACTGTAGTGTATTTTCCCAGCTGGCAGAGTGAGGGGAAGGTTTCCTGGTGAGCTTTCCGGATCTTCTCAGTGAGATCATCCAACTCTGCTGTCATTTCATAGTTTTCTGTGGACTCCTGCTTTGAAGGTTCCTTCTTCTTTTTGTTTCTATCATTTCTGACAGCTGTAGAAAAAGCAGAGATACAGATCACATGGGGTTATTCAGATCGACCCATGCTGCTTTTGCTGCTCTATTTCGAAACACTGCAAGATGCTTTTATATTAGACGTGAATTATTTTGAGTGAAGAGAAAAATGTTATATGCAGAGAGAGCAGTAATGCAAGCTTAGTTATTTAAGAATAATTTAACAATTAAATGTAACAGGTAATGATGAAACCAAACTTGCACCAGTGTTTCTTTTGGAGGTACCATCACACTCCCTCAGTACCTAACTTTCAAGGAAGTCTACTGCAACTTAATATATAACGTGTCTCAGTAACTTTGCGAGGTGGGATTTTTTTCACTGTATCGCTACAGCTGTGCATGGTGAACAGTGAAGTTCTCTGTAGTGATGCATTTGGTATTTCACTGGATGTGAACAACACTAAAAAAAGACCGCAACTGTCTTTCTTCTTAAATATCTCAGTATGGAAGACAACAAACCCCCATACTAATACAAGCTCCACCAAGCAAAAGTTACTTAAAAGGAAAGTTAAATGTGAAAACAGTAAATGAAAGAAGATGAAATATGTTAAACTCAAGCTCTGAAGATCAAAGGAGAAGCACAAACACTTGAAAGAGTAAAAATGGCAGTGAAGCTATCTAAAGTTGCTTGCCATCTGCTTCTGCACTCAGATCAGCCTTCTACCTTCCCCCGGCCGTGGGGGATTACTGGAAATATGCATCGTGCAGCACTCGTGCTGTAATTGATTTCCCACATATTTGTGTTTTGTAATAAAATATGACAGCTGCTCCATCACCATGCTACTCTTTGTTCTTTTAATGAAAATAGCTTAATTTTACAAAATGTGCCCAGGAGATAAGCCTATGTCCACAGTATTGCCAGTAATTGTGAATTTTATCAAGAGACTTGTTGTTAGCTAGAGCTAACATCTTAAGTGTAACCAGATGCATAAGGCTTTACAACAAAGCCAAGCAAAATCAATCCCTCTCCCCAGAGACCCCGTGTCAATATTAAACACCCTGAAGACTAAATGTTACTGGATAAATAAAACCAATCCTAACATTATTAGTGTTCAAAACCTCATGATATTTAAAACAAGGCCCTAAACTCAGAGGGTGTGGCTGGTGGGTTTTGGCACATGTGAGGATAGTCAGGGATTTTTGGATGGCCAAAGATCTGCTGATTCTTATTTGTACTGTCCTGCCCCAGAAAGTGCATCTATCTGTGCTGTAGGGAGGGAAGCACAGAGCCATCTCCATGCCAGCTCTTTTCCCCTGTGGGTTCCCCAGGCCCATCTCCACATCTCCTGTGGTTGGTTCCTACATGCAACAGAGCAAACCACAAATCATCAGAAGGAGCAGACAAAATAGTGGGCTGGGAAAGCATCAGAGTCAGGGGCATCTACAGAAATAACATATTGTATGTAATAGAAAACAAGGATTAGATGTGATGAATATTTTTTCTCCTTCATGAGGCCATTAGGCACATACTCCATGCAATCTACAGCTCTGTTTTTCTCACTAAAGGTTTGACTTTGCAACTGAGAGACCTCTGACCCAGATCATTCACATATTTTAGGGATAATCTTGACTTTAACTGTGTGACAAACCTGCACTGAAGTCAGTCATGTGCTTGGCTGGATCAGGGCTTGGATGTTGAGCACCCCATTGGATTAAAGCCTAACCCTGAACACCAGGAATTTTGGTGTTCAGAGAACACAGATCCAAAGGAGGCCAGGAACGGTGGATTGAAAAGGCACCTTCTTGTGAAAGTTCAATGCTAGCAGTGTAGTCAGGTTTAGAGGACTAGACTGGATCTCCCCTGCTTCCTTTTACAAATATTCTCTAAAAGCCAGTTCCCTGATTTGTTTGCTGGATCCCATATTAGAGAACAAGTATGGTATTTTGCATTGTAAAAACGTCCGGGACCGACAGGTACATCTCAAGTGCTGCAAACTGCCACTGCACTTCAGAAGCAAATCCTAATCACCGCTGTACTGGGGAGATAAAAGAGCTCCTTGGAAAATTCTGTAAACTCCTACACAACTGCAAAGAGCAATAAGCCTTCGTCATAAAGCCCCATTTACTTATAGCTGTACAAGCTGATTGACAAATTTGCCAAACAGGTGGCCCCAGCAGCTACTTCCCTCAACAGCTTTGAACTCCTCGTGGAAGATCAACGCATTATTTAGGCCAGGCTTCGAAGCAGGTGCCAAGAGCTCCCACAGACCAGGAGATAACTCTGGCAGGAACCATGCCATGCTCCTGTGCTACCCTAGCACTGCTCCCTCTGTACCTGCAGCTGTACCTGAAGTCCCGTCCCCTCCAAAGGCCAACAGAGGGGAACTCTGCTGGTCAACCCTCATCAGCAAATTGGCCCAGCTCCACCCTCTTTCTTTTTGGATGCAAATCATTAAAGGGTAGGAAGGGGAGAAGTAACACATCCTGAACACTAAGAACAGGTTTTGTTCATCATTAACTTTCTCATACGATTCTGATAGCTTTTAATAATAATAATAATTATAAACTCTGAATAACGTTTATCTTCTTGCTTTATTCACTAAGACTGCATTAGACATAGTAGTGTTTCTATATTCCCTGTAAGAAAATGTAATAAAATGCACCCAGGCTCCAAAAATATAAAGAATTTTGATAACACTGAACTATTAAGCAGATTTAGCTACAAGTACAATTCAACTCAGAAAAAGATTAAGACAACACTATGTTTAAAAGAGTTAAATAAAAACACATAAACACACACACACACATTTACCCTGTAAATTTAAAAACCATCACTGCTCTGGGAACAGGAACTGTCACACTGCATGTGGGAAGGATTTTGGATTACAGCTTATGCTTATGTTACATAAGTCACACCTTTTTGTATCTTGATCTTTACATGCATATGATCACATCAATCCCTGATGAAATTCCACTGCCTTTTAATGACGATATGCCAATGATGAATCTGTGTCACAGTTAATGCTACTGTAGAAAACTCAGGTTATGAATTTCATTACTTGTGCACTAAATTCTGACTTGATGGCTGCATTATTTAGGAGCCCCCAACAGGGGACAGTATGTAAGCTCTCTTGCCCTGACAGAAATTCTGGAAGTTAAAAAACCTTACACAAACAAATAAAGTGGTGGTGTGGGGAAAGAGAATGAAAAAAGATGTATCTTGATACTTTAGGAAGCCAGGTCTCAACACTGCTTGGACGGCTGAGCAACACATACCCACACCTGAGCACGTCTGCTCCAATCCATCTTCCTGTGACAGCTTCCCTGTCCCCTCAACACACATGCTAGGACTTGCACTTCCACACCCAGAAACCTCCAGGCAGCAGCAACAGCAGGGTTCGCAGGCTGGAGAAGGCACTTTTGGCTGCCTTAGGTTTAAGGACCAGCCTCTACCTTCAAACGTCCAACCCCCTAACCTGATGGTAGAGAGGCAGAACATCATCTCTTGTCCCATTCAATCTGTTCTCCTCAGCCCAGGTTTGCCACGTTTTCCTTAGCCTCAGATACACTTTCCCTCTTCTGCTTGAAGTGATGGGCTTCAAAACAAAAGTTGCAGGAAGGATGCACCTGTTTTTCAAGGAAAGCAGGGTCTGCTGTAGATGAAACTAAGTATAGGAAAGACAAAAATGTCTTCCCTCTGAGGACCCTGGTGCTCTCATTTAGTAACCACATAGCAATTCTCCTGCTTGAGCAGGATCATTTCAAGCATGTCATAATGCAGGGAATTGGCCAGTCCTAAACACAAGCCCCTCAGGTCCACCAAACTTAGCTACTGCTTGGCCTAAGAAGGTCTGGGATCCAGCTCAAGAGGTTTAGACAGTTTCTAGATAATCAAGTAAAATCATGGAATAGCCAGTGTTTGTACATTCCTTTCTCAAAGGTGGCACAAACATTTCCAAGGGAGAAGAACTGCTGCTTGCAATGCAATTTTTCCAATTACTTGCATACCCTGTGTTTCCCAAGATGCCCAGAAGATAGACAGACAGAACCTTTCATATATTATAATGATTAATCAGCTATAAATTCATGACTTGAAATGCTATCACTGCAGTTTTGCCTCTCTGAGATCTCTGTGACCTTTGAAGAGCTCTGTGTACTAGTTAACTGGTTTTGTTCCTGTAGCAACAACCACTAGCGCTTCCAGTTAGTTCACATTCCTGTAAAACCACACTTCTCTTGTCCCCAAATATTTTGGAAGTTACTTGTTAAGCTAACAAACCTCAAAAGCACCATAAAGCACACAGAGCAAGTCAGTAATTGCACAGCGCTGGGCGCAAGGTAGGTTTGCAGAAAGACTCCTTTTGTTTGCAAACCCCCATGAGAAGAGAAATGGGAGGTGAACTGAGGCAGGAACGCTGCAGACCTGCCAGTTCTCCCTTCTGGGCAGAGGCTTGCTCTCCTGCCTGCCCTCCTGCCCCCTGGGAAGCCCATCTGTCCCTTACCGAACACCAGGCAGCCTTGGCAGGCAAATGGTGCCACAGGCGGCAGTGGGGTCAAAGCTCAGCACTGCAGCTGGGGATTCCAGGAGCACCAAGCTGTTTGCTAAGGTGGAAACCCACAAGCCTTGCAAGGCTCCTTCACACTCTGGCTTCTCCAATTCCAGAAGTAGCTGCTAAAAAATTTCTAATTCTGCACAAGTTAGCAGCTGTGGACAATTTCAGTCAAATATGCATAACGCTTACCTATTGCCAATGCCAAGTTTGCTCCATCAGGATCAATGTCCCACATACACCATGCATTACTCTTCAATAAACTGCGCTAGCGGTACTGAATGGCAGTCCATAAGGATATCTTTCCCAACAGTTACCTCGGAAAACCTCAAAACAAGGGAGACTTAGCAATCCTGATACTGCTCTGCTGCTGAACGAGGCTCTCTGACCCCATGGTCAAAGCCAGCACACAGCTGGGCATCCCAGGCAGCTCCCAAGCCCAGGAGTTGATGGAAGCAGGCATAGAAATGGGAAAATTCGAGGAGGTTGATTTTCCCATCTACAGTGTAAGTAAAGGAACAAAATAACCACCTTGAAAGCCACACAAGAATGCTTGACAAACCGACAGCCATCAAATCAGAACACTGAGACTCCCGTCTACACGTTAACAGCAGTGCAATCGCAAGCCAAACATATTAAAATATGCAGAACACCAGGTAGTTATAAATAGACTGATTTTCCTATGTCGTGATTTCCAGATGAAATAATGTTTTCTTTCAGGCAAAACAGCTCAGTATTAAAAAAAACCCAGGAAACTATTTTAAAACAAATTCCCATGCCAAAACTGGGCTTTCACATGTGGAGAACGATTGAAGGCAAAGCACATTTCAAACGCAAACCTCTCATTTCTAATGGACAAAGCCAATAGCAAGTACACAGTTGCACAAGGGGCTTACAAACCCAAAACACATTGAAACCTGCATATTTTGTAGCTGATTTAGAGAAATCAACCATGTCAGCTGTTGGGTAACATTTGCCACGAGAAAACATCTGAAATTAAGTGAGATACTATCTCTCTACAGACACGTATCAAAATTAACAGGGAGCACAGAGAAACAATCATGGAAGACATTTCATAAGCACCTGGCACGCTATCATTTTTCCCCAGGCACAGAGCGAGCACATATATTACAGAATTCAAGCCCCCCCCGGGTTTCCTATTGAGAAATAACATTCAGCTATGGCAAACCCGCCCCGGCCCACGCGCCAGGAACCTCAGTTCAACCACAGGGGAACACACCACAAATCCAGAGGACATCGTCCTGTCAGCTGCCTTCACGTACACTGGCCCTTCCAGCCACTGGTGGTATTTTTTTTTTTTTTTGAGGAAGGTGAATCTGAACTCTGCCTTGCAGCTTTGTATTATTCATTACATAATTGCTATGTTTTATTAGAAATATGATCTATTATAACCTTGAATATGGTAACTTAAATGACATTGAAAATTAGATTATTCTGATTATTAGAGAAGTGAGAAAGGTACTAAACATTTGTAAGGCTGATAATCAATCAGTGTACCCATCTGAGTGCAATAAAAATCAATCAGGAGCTACTGTGTTTAAATCTAATTTTTTAAGCATGACATTTTCTTCTGAGTTTCTTTTTTAAATGTCACCCTCTTCTACAACAGTGATTGATTCTATCCCCAGGGACAGTTAACTCCAACTGTTTTATTCATTGCACTGAGCTCTTGGATCCACAGTCTTTTCTAAATATCAAATTAATGACAACAATAATATTTTCATCAGAATGTGAAATTCAGAAATAGGCGTTCATGGAATCAAAGCAGCAAGAAGCATGGCAATGTATTTAAATTGCTTCAAATACCAGGGACCTTTCAACTAGCAAGCAGTGTACTTTATTTAACACAGAAAATGGCAGAATTCTGTGTCCCTCCAGTTCTCTTCTTTCCCCCCATAAAAGAGAAGGCCAAGAATTTGCTTGTTTAAAACATAATTCATTTAGAAATGTTTCAGAAGTGAACAATGAATCACTGGCTATAGGGAGGCTGTGAGTAATTACCTATGCCTTCAAAATAACCTTATTAGGCTATTGTAAGTATAGGGGAGACCTTTGATACCTATAGCCTAAGGGCCTCTATTTTTCCATTCATGCACAGGGGATTTATATGGTTATATCCTATTATAACTGACGAAAGCAACACATCTCCCATTTATGTATGAGGATAACTGCGGGGTTAATATATCAAGGACTGAGTTATAAGAACGGGTTTCATTATATGAATGAATGATACAAATGGATGCTCTACAGCTTTATTTAACTGGCCTGAAACTTGATCTGTGGTTTCAAGGATTCCCATCAGACTGAAAATTTTATTTTTGACATGAAATTTGGCACCTGCTATTGTCACATTCCTGAAATATTAGTAAAGGGAATGAGCAAAAAAAGGAGTTTCTAGCCCCTTGAAGAAAAATAATACCAACTGAAATCAGAGTTAGGACCAAAACTGGAAAGCTAATGCACAACAACAGGCTGAGAAAAATACCCCTTGAAAATAGCTGAAAGGTATGCCTTTGGTATTCTTTTATCTGTTTATTTTAAATTATTAATTATATTGTTTCACTTTCTTAGCAGCTAGCATACTTGAGATATCTAGAACTGCCAATCCAAGACCCAAAAACACTGCTAAAGGAAAACAAATGTTTCTACGGGCAGATTTGGCTTGAATGTTGCAGGACAGGACCAAAAAAAACCCCCAAACACCGAAAGCCCTTAACCTGTTTCCAAGTGTATAAATATACCACTAATGCTGACCTTTATATTGACTATAGTATTTCAGGACTGGTTCAAGTTCTGAAGAATATGCCAAACACAGTAATAACTGCCCAAAGAATAAAAAGCAGGACTTCAGAAATACAAATGGAAACCTCCCCAAAGGGGTTCTAAGAACAAATGAGAAATGAAGAAGTTGCAAAAACAGAAATATAGCAAACAAGTGGAACAAAACCAGAAGAAAATGTGTTTTGCAGTATGTAAGTGTGGGCAGGCAGAGGTGAGAGCACAAGGAGCAGCTGAGTCAGAGCCAGGATGTATAGGGCACAGCATCTATACCATGAAATGAAATGAAAGCAGACTCCTTGGTATCCCTTACTATCTCTCTACATACTGCAACCAAAGTAGGTGGAGAGATGTGATTATACCTTTAATGATAAACTGTTTAAATAGCATTTGCCCTGTGATTTCCATTTTCAAAGTGCTTTAATATCATCAACTAATTGGCAGCGTGAAACAGGATAATCCACACACTCTTAGCAGCTGATGTTTAAAGAGCTATTGAAGGTTGTTAGCATTAACAATTGCAGGCAGAATAAATAACTAATATTCCCATGAAGACCCACCAACATATCTGCAATGGAAATAGCCTAGCCATACTCATTGACTCAGATAAAATTTACTCACTGATAGATTTCTATCTGTATTTCACATAAGCAACACCTCAAGTTACTTAATATAGTCATAAATGCCCATATGCAAGATGGAGCATCTCCACAGGCAGGTCTTGCAATGTCCCTGTGCATCTTGTGCCGCTGTTGAATTAACCTACTCATCTGTCATTCCCCCCTAGTTCCTGTCCTGCCCCATCTCTCTCAGTATTCTGCATGAAATCAGTCACTTCCTTATTCTCAACGAAAAACCTGCAGTTTTTATTAAGATCTACCATGCCACTTGCAACAGATTTGCAGAGTAATAGCATCCTCCCCTTCCCTACTCAGTGCTGGAATGGGAAGGAGCTTTGGGAATCAATCACTCCATCTAGGGAGGTTTCCCAAACTTACAGGGCTTCTGTGGGTAACCCACCATGAAATGCCAGCCTGCAGCAGAATCCCCATGAAACTCAAACCCTCAGGGAAACAAAGCATTGTGCTTACTATCTACTGTTTTGGCTGCCAAGATCCAAGTGGATTTACTAGTAACTTCTGCATGCAGCTGGTTAAAGAGAAATACTCCGGGGAGCCAGAGGACAGCTTTTCTGGAATTGCAGTGTCTTAACACGTTAGCTAAAAATATACAAGACCATAAGTGCAATGGTGATTATTCTTTCTCTTCCTTACAGCTGAAGTGACCAAATGTATACACAGCAGCTGAAAAACATTTCTAAATACTCAGCCTGAAAATAAATTTCTATTAAGCCATAGTGAGTTTCTTTTACCATAGGCCAGGTAAAGAAAAAAAATCCCTAAATTTCAGACTCTGAACTTTCGGTCAGAAATCACTAAGAGGCCATTAAATCTGTCTCATCTGATTTCAGCTGTTCAAGTGCCCTTTTGAGCTACCTTCTCAAAGCAACTGCCCTTTTGAGCTACAATCTTGAAGCCTGGTATACTAATTCTTTATGGATAACTGATTACAGGTAAAAATATCCTGAACCTGACCTTTCTCTACAGGTCACCAAAAGGTAAATCAGTCTACTCATCTACACATATTACATGAATTTCTCTTAGGAGACAGTTATGGTAGTACAATGCCTCACAACTGGGAGATGCTGGGGTTATCCAAAGTCCTCAATTCAATTTGTTGGGCATTATCCAGGACCACTGATGGCCAGAGAAGTGCATGGCTGCAAGCTAAGACCAGACACTGCACCCTATTCCTGCCCACTGCCTGGCCCGACTGCAGCACTTTACACTTCAACCTGCTGCAGCTATTTCATTTCTCCTCCTAACACACACAGAAGAAAAGAACATGACTTGTGTTTTACTTAACTGGAAAGCTACCCACCATGACAAATTGCAAGCTCTTTCCTGACAACACCATTAACAGACTCCTTCAACTAAACAGCTTTCCATAATAAGCGCATTCATTCAACATAATGACTGAGTCTCAGCTACAGGACAAATTCCGATCACGTATGATAAAATTGACTTTATGGGACAGCAAATGGAAAGGCTACAAAAAAAATAAAAAAGGAGGCGAGCTGGAAGACCCCTTCCCTTTGCTTGCACATGGACATTTAGGACCCAGGGCAATAGCTCCGCAGAAGGAAGAGCAGAAGTTCAGTAACAATACCAAGACAGCGTGTCACTGCATTTCTCCATTTTATTATGGGTGGTTTCATGCAGTGAACACAGTCTAGCTTTCCCCAAAGAGGATTCACTCCTACATTACTTACCAGAATTAAAAATAACAGCCCCAACTTATCCCCACTGCTGTTTTTGTCTTGTAGTGGTGCTACTCCACCGATCGCAGCGGAGTCCTATTAGTGCAGAACTACAGTAGCGTAGTGGGAGATCAGGTCTAATATCGGTATCTGCAGATGGATAACACCGCATTCATACCTAAGTTTCATTTCTTTGTTTTGCCCCCAAGGCTAAATTTCACATTTGTACCTCCTGGTGCCTTGTGCAATTGTGTAAAGGTGCATCTAGCGAGAGAGCTGCCAACTGACAACACGTCTGAAGAGGCTTGCGTGCGCGGTGTACTTCATCAAGCACAAAGAACACATTGCCTCCCGCAACCGTAAATTGAGCTCATGAAGGCGGAGGAACAGTTGTTCCCGGCATGTTTTAAGAAAGGGAGCTGCAGTCTTGAATCGCGGCGTTAGCCTGCACTACAGCTTGCAGCCCTGGCCTCCCACTAGGCCAGGGATAATAAAAGCAAAGAAATAGCTCAGCTACTATTTACCTATTCCTCTGAAGCAAATGTGCAAAACACGCCATTATGAACTTACACACATTCCTTCCTAAGGGCAAAGGCTTGCTGATACTCCTACTAATAAAACAAAATAAAACAGAATTGAGATTGGGAGGTTATTTCCATCTCTCAAGGTGCCAGGATTGGCCCCCAAAGTGGAGGGCAGGGGGGACAGAGCGTGAGCCCCACAACCACACTCAACCTCCCTGCTTGGGCTTCCCTCCTGACTGCCTGAAGCTGCTGCCGAATGACCTGCTCCACCATGAGAGGCAGCCCAGCAGAAAGAGAAGGGAAGAACTGTACCACTTAATCAGGTGGACCTAAAAGCACTGCAAGATCAGCCAAAAAAAAAAATTGCCTGTTTAAGTCTCACACTGATGCATAGTCCAACACAGCTGGTGGGCCAGCACCGGCCAGGGGCCTTGGACTGCAGGTGGGTTGGATTTTTTAAAGAACAGTCCCTGTTTTTTAAACTGTTTTGCCATATTACTACAAGACAAACTTAATCAAACGGGAAAATAGCATGCTCAAACAACACTATTGCGTCTCACGGCATTGTAGCATGTTGTTTACATCCTCTCCCTCCCCAAAAGCTGAGCAACTGGAATAAACAATTTGCAGATTTGTTATTAGGGTGGAGTACTTTTTCTTAGGATTACATTGTCCTTTTTTCACAAACTGGAACTTAAGGAGAAAGCAAGGAGTGAGGTCAGGGGACTTCTTTTTCTTTCCATCTCAGGATTTCAGGAAAGCCGCACAGAGCCAGCCAGCAGGCTCAGGGACCATCAGGCTGGCAACATCATTGGATTCCCATAAAAGCCCGGCTGAAGCTGGCTGCTGCCACAGGTAAACAAAGTTATTCACTTTCAGCTTTAGCATCTCACTGCCCACCCTGAAGCACTACACCCACGAGCTGAAGCACTTGAAAGGCCTTTCCCTCCCAGGTTTTTCTTCGGATCCCTTTCTGCCATGCATGGCATTACTCGGCACTGAGCCCCAGCCAGGCTCAACCTGCAGCAGCTGATGCCCCAGCTCACGGCCAGGATCTCTGTGCCTGGGACAGCAGCCGGTTTTGCTCTTCGAAGCAAATGGTGACTGGGAGACAAAGGCTGTTGTTTGTACCTTTAATAAACATTGCTCCATCCATAACTCACATGCAGAAATACTGCTTCTCATCTATTAATGCAGGCTCTCCAGACATCTGTACTCCTGCTTTATGTAGAGGCAAAAGCATCACAGCATTACGGGGTCGAATTCCCTTAACACACCTGCAGCAACCTCAGCTGTTTCAGCACTCACGTTATGACATGAATCACTCCACAAGCCTGCACCTAATTATCAGACTGTCTATTTTGATATATCTTATCTTTTATGTACAATGCCAAAGAAGTTCTTCTAAAATACATTCCAACTATTCTTTTATTTAAGAAAAAAAAATTGCTTTCTTGTCTGGGACTGTAATTCTAAAATAGTAGGAGTAAGTGGACCAGATTATTTTAAAAAGAAGGCATGCTAGTAACTACAGGACTGGCTTAAAGAGCTTAATTCTGTCAGACAGGGTCAAGCAGCATCAAATCCTGATTTCTCCGTAAGATCTTTTAAATATCCCCAGTAAAGCCAGCACATAACCTTTTTACATTAAGCACTTTCACAGTACACCAGATCAGCCTGATGTAGTGATCATACAAGGAGCAAAGCAGACAGACACTTTTTTCCAGGAAACAGCAAGATACTAAAAAAAGTAGCCTTTTTATTGTTGATTTGAAATCAAAGTGATTACTGAGGGCTCTCCAACTTCCAGGGCAACACTTAGTCCACACAAGGGAGTTCATTTTGAGAAGCCAAACAGGCAGCAGGTCAACACAGAGTTAACTCAATAAAATAATAATTTCTACTTGGATAAACTGACCTAGTTTTCCCAGACTTCTCCATGAAAACAAAGGATGCAACTTGGACATGAGATGACATCTGAAAGGGAAGCCAAGGGCTGGGCAAGGAGACTGAATTCAACACAGAGCTGGTCGTTAACTAAATGAGGGTGGTGGTCCCTAGTGGGCATTAGAAATGACTACCGAGCACAGGATTAACTGGCATTACTAGTGGTTCCTACTCCCATCTTATCTCATTCGTGCCAATGACAAATCTTTCATGTCCTTCAACAGTGTGGGTTTGGGCCCTGAACTCATCATACACAGGTTGGATGCCTCCTTGCAGCCAGGATGGTCTTCTCCAAGACTGGTAAGTGCAAGATGCAAGACACACTAACAGAAGGGTTTCTACAAGGTCCTCAGAATATTATTCCAGAGCTACAACTGTCATGGGATGCACTGGCTGAAAACTCAGATTTCCAAAAGCAGAGGTTTATGCAGTTCCTGAAAGAGCTGCCGAACATCCACCTGCCCAGCCAGCTGCAGGACTGCCCCAGAGCCCCAGGCTGCGTGGCAGACACAGCGCAGGCAAGTCCCCCAGGGCCTGGGATGCACATTGTGGAGGACAGGAACAGACAAGGTTCCATCCCGGCCCCCCTCATAACTCATCCTGAGATTTTGCAAAACACAACAGTGAGGACAACTCAGCATTTTGGGATTCAACCCAGTGTTATTTTTCCGCAGAGCCTTGTTGTGCTGGAACACCTCCAACCAGCTCAAGTTAAACAATTTGCCCAGAGAAAATGTTCAATGAAGGGGAAACATAAAAGTATGTACAGAAAGAGGCCTGAGTCCCCCTCTTTTCTAATCCATCACACAGCATTAGAGATTAAATACTCATTAAAAATATATATAATAAACTGTTAAGACAGGATATCTAGTGATTCCTCTTAATTGCCTCGCTTTTCCCACACCTCAGTTTCTGGGGAATATTTTTAAATATTCCTCCTCCATTAGTGCAAGGCCCCTTTACCATGGGGTTACCTCACCATTTCATCCCCTCAGCAAGAAAGAAGACCCCCAAAAGTCATGGGGTTTAATACTGCATACCCTGTAAGAGGCAGCTGATATGTCTGTACAATTTTATGTATTTTCATGGCTTACAGTGCTTTAATTCTAGTAGGAAAAATGTTCCTAATAAACATGTGAAGTAGCTATAACTGACTTAGAAAACAAGACGAAAAGTTGCCAAGAAAAAACTTTGACTCTCTTTAGGACAGGCAGAATTTAAGCCTTCTGCAGAATTAAAGGAATAAAATATTTATGCTTATTCTCCTCTGTCCCTGTGTACTTTTTCCTGTGTTATGAGAGAGGTTTGAACATAAAGGGGCTTCTTTTTCTTAATAACAGCTATCCTCTTGCTTTTACTTTTTATCTTTTTTATTATTATTATTATTTGCACTCCTTTTCAATTTAAAATTGTGTTCTGGATGTTCTGACTTAATAGCACTGTTCACCTGAAGAGGAATCCAAACAGGGGGAAAAAAACTAAAAATATGCATTGAGCTTCTCTTCCAAATTACCAAAAGGGGAAAATCAAACATCCTTCCCGTAGAAAAGCGCTGTCAAAAGACTCTTATGAACTAGCACTTGTCCACGTCACTTGTTCCAGGGATCTGGATCATACGAGTTTGATCCCTGAGCTACTCAAAGGGATAACCAGATTGTGTGGCACAGTACACTAACTATGAGACCAAATACACACTAGCTTAGGACTTCCACACCTGCAAGAGACATCTAACCTGAAACACAAGAGCCCTAGCCTGCTCCCTGCCCAACAGAGAGCAACAAAAGCTCCCCTAATCTGATGCTTCATCTTCCAGCATCAATAGCTTTTCTGGATCAGGAAAAAACACACCTTTATGAAATTTCAGATGTGACACTTTTTTGAGTGGCTTTTCCCATTGTGTCTCCACTAGAAGCAAAACAAACCATGTCATGGGTCACCTAGAAGAAGTGTCATGGCAAGAAAAACAGGGGAAAGACAGTTCTTGCGTGTAAGAAGCAGCTCACACAGCTACGGTGCAGTGAGGGATGCTGAACACGCAAGGTGCAGCAGTTCAGCACATAAGGATGTTCAGTTACTGCTGATTTGTCTTCCTGGGCTGATGCCTCCTCTACTGATGTCTGTGGGTTACCAAATGGCTAAAACCCGTGCAATGCCAATATCAGCCTTTTTTTGAGATATAGAAAAAAGTCTCATGCATTAACCAATATAAACATCTTACACTTAATTTTTAAAACCCTAAAAAAATAAAAACTCAATCTTTGCTAATGGAACATCCTCTAAAAGTACACAATATATAAAAGTATTATGCTTTGTAAGAGAACACGTAACTTTGAAATATAATTTTGATTTTAAAATATAATACTACTCCCCGTAAAGTCCAGCAATTCCTAACAATTCCCATTTTTTCTACCTCTCTTACATTCTGTTACTATTTCCATAACACAAATCGTAATCAGGTAGTTGGGAGTTAAAATAAAAACATGGAGACATGAGAAGAAGCAAAGGATTTGCAGCAGCACCCACTGCACCCGGGCTGACTGACAGCAGAAAATCTGTTAATGATGGAAATAGGAGGAGACAGAGCAGGTGAAAACAGTGTCTCTGGATCGACCGCTGTGTCAAGGAGTGATGTCCTCTCCCGCTCCTTCAACCGCGCAGTGATGTCTTCACCAAAACTACCTGCCACAGGAATAAAGCCCACGCTTCTGCCAGAGACCTGGCACCCCAGCCACTTGACAAACTGCAAGTGTGCCCACTGCTGAAGGAGAGAGTGAGGTGATGTCTGCAGCATTTCTGAAATGCTTTCCCTTATCATCCAGTGTTATTCAACTGAGTATCTGTTTGTGATGTCTTAATCCATCCTCAGTGCTAAGTTTTCCTATCTAATTTAAGGGGGGTTTTTTCAGGCTCTCAAGTTCTACCGTTAAGAGTTTCCTAAGTTTAAATACACCAAGTTCTGCCTCCAAGAAAATATTTATGGTGGAGTATCGACCTACTTAACACAGGAAAAAACAATCCAAAGCGCAAAATGCACACCACTAACTGCCAGTAATCCTTCTTCCCACAAGTTAAAAGACAAGAAATGTTTAAAAATATAATGCATTGAAAATTATACATTTGTAATACGCTTTGTTAGTCTGTCATTTTAAATGGTTTATAAAGTCCTCCCTCAGAGGATTGGACTTAAATCATTCATTAACTTGAAGCTGATTGCTCTGTCCTGGAAAGGGGGAAGAACATGGATTTCTCAGATGTAACCCAATTTCCTACCAGAAACAAAAACAACCTGATGAAATTCAGCTACCAAAACGATGTATCATACCCCAAGCAGAAGCATAAATAAATTAAATTGCCAAATGAGCTCCTTCAGCAAAGTCTAACTTTATTGGGAGTTTTAAAATTAACATTTCACTTGCTTCAAAGTTTGAAAAAAGAAAGAGAGAAAGAAAGAAAAGTAGGTCAGCATGTTTCCCCAGCATGTCTTCCTGACTCCATTAAAACTGTCTGTCAGATGACTAACCATGCCTGTAATCCAACTAAAAGCATGTTTGCTTTCTGTTGCACTTTTTGCCAGGGGAAAGGAAGAATTCCACTTAGTTTTAACGCTGAAATTCAGGTAAATCTCTCCAAAGTCAGACAATTGCCTCACATTTACTTACCAAATCTGTTTATATCAACAACAAGTAACTGGTTATGGATGCACAGCACTGAGAAATGATCCCACAGCTCATTAAATGCCGATCAGCCACAGGCACAGCCTGTAGGGCTTTAAGCTACAACTTGTAGAAGTCAAGTTTCAGAGCTGTTGTCTGACTGACAGACTTTGCATGAGACCTAGATTTAAACATTTAAGAGCTTTCAAAAACATGCAAGCATGCAAACAAATACTAGAGTAAAGTAAGACTGGGCAAAACCATTCCTGTTCATCTTGGACCCAAGGAAATTAGAAATCCCAATGCCTTATGATCTTTCCTTTCCCTTTTATAGAATTACCAGCTGAGTGTTATTTAAGTTAGGATAAAAAAAAGTGTTATTTCTTCTGCTTGTACACCATCTACTTTAAAAAATCCTTTACACTTTCCACATGAGCGCTGAAGAACTGGAGATTAACTGTTCCAATGTATTTTAAAATGAGCATGTGATTCAAAGTCAAACTAAAAACAAATCAAGGCTATTTTTAGAGCACAGTCCTAGGGCCAGCATCCCAGCAGGAGGAGCTGCAACGTGTCAGCCGGCTTATCTCAGGCACAGCAATGGAAAACTCCCTCTGCTATAACAATTCATAGAGCGGATGAAAGCAAGTCCTAAGAACCTGACAGCAGCAGAGGAAAATCCACAGCCTCATCTACTTATGTAGAGATCTTCCAAACTGTCTTTGAGATCTTACTGATTTCTGAGCTTCTGCTTTCTATCTTCCACACCATCAGCACAGGAGCTGCTCTCCGCAGAGAGGCCAGCATGAGCTTTGTTTCTTTGCCTGCTGCAGAGGCACCTACCCTATGCAAGACCATCTCCAGCAAAGTGATCACTAGGAAAACAAAGAAGCAAGTTTGCAGATATAAACCATCAGGAAGACGTATGCATTCTCACATATGTTTCTTCTAAAGGGAAGGACCAAATATGTATCTCCTCTGATATGAGTCCTTCAGGCACATTCGGGTTGCTGCAGTTCAGACTTCCCAGAACTCTTGGGAACAATTTACTGCATTTCTCATGAACCTTGGCTACTGTAGATAACATTTTCAGGTTGGCCTGACAACCAAATAAGCCGTGTTTAGCTTCAAGGCCCAGGACATTGGCAATTTGCTCGTTCCCAGACTGATATTTATCTCATTGACATTTCTCCATCCTTTGGATTCAATATCCCAAAATAAGAAAAAAAAAAAAAAGGCATTCACAGGGAGCAAAAAAGATGGCAGAGAAACCACAAGGTGCCAGCAGAGAAAGCACAAGCCGCATGGCGCAACGGCAATTAGGAGAAAGAGATGTATCAAAGATGCCCTGCATCCCTAACAAGAAGATGATCCGAATGAGGAATACGAAGCAGTGAACTGAGCGCATAAAGGAAGAATGGGAGCTCTGAAACAAAGCCTTTGAGGTCATGGGATTGGGGTCTCAGCAGTTATGTCTGCATGACCAAGCAAATGTGGCCTCAGCATCGTGCTTAGGAGTGCAGGGATTGGGTAGGGACTGGCTACCTCCAGATTTCCCATCTGCTCTTACAGCAGCATTGCCCAGCACAGCACAGGGCAGAAAGGCTAACCCAGGGTTTTCCTTGCCATGAAAGCCGTTGGGATACTAAACTCAAGAACAGGCAAAGGGTACCTGCAATGGCAACACAAATGCATAGAGCCAGTGTCTCCACATGTACAATCTGGAATAATGCTACAAACCGAAGTGGGGAACAAGAAATAACAGAAAAAGGCCATGGAAAGAACCAGGTCCATGTTGAGAAGTGGTTTTGTAAGAGATATCTGCCTAAAATGCCTTTTACTTGGAAACTGACAGAAGAAAGCACGTGATGATCCCTAAAACACCCTAAAGGTGTGAAAAATTAAAATTAGACCTGTCTCAGTGCCAACTGTCCTCAAGGAAGAGCTGGATCTCCAGAGAAAGTGGCACATGGCAGGACCGCCACAGAAACCTGAGCTGCAAGCACCAATAGACAGGTCTTAGCCACACCATGGGCTCTGACAACATGTGCTCCCTTAAAACAAGGAAGAGTTCAATAAGGTCTGAGGCCTTTGCTAGAGTACTGAACAGTAGCACACACTTCTCTAGAGTGTGCTGCAGGTATAACCAGAAATCAGACTGTATGTACATTACACTTTTTGCTGGCTCCAGTTATCTCCATGTTTCACCTATAACGAAAGAAAAGTTACTTGCACAAGGACTCTGTGTTGTTCAGCTGAATTTCTTCCACAGGACAAGACTAAAAGCCATTCAGAAAATCCTTTCTTATAGCACTTCTCTTTCAGAGCACAGTCAGGTACTGCAGTACAAATGATTAGCATAATAACTTTAGAAGTGTCACAAATTTAATAAAACACCTTGTTAAGCAAAAACGTAAGAAAGGCACACATTTACAGACACTGAGGACTAGGATTGATGGATGCAGACAAAGGCTGCAGAGAGCACACGAGCCCTTGGTAACTTCTGCCAGGATCCGTGTTGTCATAGAGACAGCAGAGAGCGTTGAAAAGTTCACCACGGTAGCTATACCTTAGTGGATAAGTCTTAATGTAACTTCCAGCTGAGGACATGTAATCAATCTCTGTATGAGCTTATTGAAGGAATTCCCTTTATGCTTACTCAGTCCTCAAGAGCCCAAAATGAGGGAAAAGGTTTTAAAATACATATTTTACTACTTTTAAAGACAAGCCAAGCCTTAGTGCTTCCTTTGGATTGGGGGAGTAGGGGTGGTGGCAGCACAAAGATAACTGTCTCTTTTGAAAAAGAAATTAAATAAAACATTAAAAACTTGATAAAGACATTCAATTAAAAAGAAAAAATCCAAAACACCAACACCACCAAAAAAAACCCCCAAAACCCAAACAGATTGGAAATAGTAATTCTAGGGCAGCCTGGCAAGTTTGGCCATGTGTGCCAGTGTCTCCCTCTTTTCCCAGACATTTTTCCTACAGAGATGCTCACAGTCCTGGCATCTCACTGCTGCTCTTCTCCCATCGGGTTTAATCACCTCATTCCCTTTTACACTGCTGAACATGGGACTTCCCCTGCTCTGTCTTCCCTCTCCATGCTCTTCTCCTGGCATCTCCCTCTCCAGTGGCATTTGACCGCTGGTTCACCTTTCACAGGGCAGCAGCGCCCCCTGACCCTTCTTGGTCAGCTCCGGGCTCTGTCCCACCACTTGGGAGGTATGGGATGCTGGAGCCCACAAGAAGCAGCACAGAAACAGTGCCAGGGGTTGTTTATTGGCCGAGGTCTTCAATTCTCAGCTTACACAATTATGGGTTTCTATGCAAGAATGAGGGGGAAAAAAATTGCAGCACTAGCATGTTACAGTTTAAAGTTATAGCTATTTGTGTAATGCCTGAAAGGCAAGGAACAGAAGAAAAAGAGAACCTTAGATGCTGCACATACTTTTCCCCAACATTTTAGGATATAAGGATCAGACTAATTACCAAACAGTCCTGAGTTGAGCAGGGTTCACTAATCACGCTCTGCTTGAGGAATTAGGAGAGAATTTACTTAGCCGCATCATGAAAGGTGCCAATAAATTGTTCAGCTGGAGAGTTAACATAATAAAAAAAAATCATTTTTTATGTTATTTTCTTTAGCAGTTTATTAATTGCTGCCTGAAATACTTTTCTGAGAGACAACGAGCTGCAAATGAATTCATGGGCTATTAATCTGCTGTACATGGCACTGGAGGGAAAGCTCATTAGGTGAGCTGATGCAATTACTGCTATTACATAACCATCTTCACAGAACATAGAGTAAATTATGGATAATAACATTCAATCTAAGTTGCTCCTTTAAACATTAAAGCTGGCAACTGAAAGCTATGCAAAATCAGGGGGAAAGGCTAAAACACAAAAGAGGCAGACCCCAAAAGGAGAAAAGAAAAGCCGATCTGCTTCTTTGAAGACAACAAACCGATATGAAAATCAAGAGATGCTTGTTTAACCATGGGAAACAATGTGCAACAAGTAGAACTCAGTTCTCTACAAGAGAATTTTAATTGTATATAGATCATTTTCAGCCACCCAGCATAACAAAGTCTGCATTATCTCTGGCAGAGCACAGGCTGACACTGGAGCACTGTAGGTTTTGTTGCAGGAAGACCCTTCCCGTTGGCTTTGCTCTCATCTTAAAAAAAGTCTCCCTGCCAGTGATATTGAAAGTTTGGCATTAACTTTTAAAAGTTACCAATTTCTCAGCCTGAAAAAAATAAATACAACCTTTCCTATCTGATCAGCAACTGAAAAAATCTCCAAACCAATCCAACCTTAATGAACAAAAGGAAAAAAATGCGATCTCTATGGCTGGGACACAGCTTCCCCACTATCTATACACTTAAATCCTTAATTGAATTAGTATTTTTTATAGTTTACATCTTTCTACCTTCAAAGCACTTGCAATACAAGGTCTCCCAGTCCCTGTAAAAAAACCACCATTTTCACCTCTCAAGTTAGGAATGACACTCTAATCAGCTCATAGCATTTAGAGAGAGGAATTAGTCCCAGAACAGAATTCAGGGGGTTGTGATTTCCACTCTGATATTTAGCTCCTACCCCTTGAGAAAGCAAGGCAAGTTAACAGGTGAGGCAACTGCACTGGAATTTCTGAGAAAGCCCCCAGCCACTGTGTGGTATTTAGGCATACAGTTAAAAATCTAACTGTAGCAAAGCAGAAACAATTCCTAAATCCAGTGCTTCCTACTGGCTAAAAAGAATAAAAATAAACCAGTTCAGTTCTGACTAAAAGCATCTAAATAAAGATTTCATGCATTCTAATTAATTTGCTTTAAAATTACATCAGTGAAATCTGCATGAATGTCTCAAATGCAACTATGCAGACTAGCCCTCCACTTAGCCACTCATTGAGGATGGAATCATGCTTCCCTAAGGAGTCTGAAAAAAAATTAAATAAAAATATAAAATACAAACATGACAGTTCTTCAAGTCGATGTTTCCTGGTTGCCAATTTAAACCAGAATGAAAATAAGTAAATCCATTCATTCTATTGTTCAGTAGCAGAATGTGATCATATGTTCTAAGAAGCATGAACATTTATATATTATAAGACTTAAGCCTGTGACAAGGAGTAACAGACATTTCTGTGTGAGTTTAAAAAAACAAAAACAAATACAGAGCACAGAAACTGGATTCTCTCCTCTTTATGATAATTTCCCTGCATTCCCTCCCTTCCTCCTGCTCTCCCTCCAGAGAGGTTAATTGTAAGCAGATTTACAAATCTGAACATTGCTTCAGTGCACTGAAGCAATCTGGAACAATTCTGTACCTTTATAAACATAATTTTGCTTTATTAGAGCTCACTGCAGGCAACGTTTATGCCAGTATAGAGTGCTTCTCTGCACTGCACCCTGCTATGTGGGCTGAGTTGTGTCTGATGGGATCCCAAAGATCATCAAGTACAGTGACAGTCCCTGTAGCCTGCAAATTTTATGAAAGAGGATGGAAGAGCTGCTGGGTTAAGCTGGGCAGTTATGGCAAAAGGAAACTCCCTTTTCTTCCCACTTGTACCTACAAAAAAATCAGTTTAGGTTTTCTTCAAGGGCAGGCTTCACCTTACAAAGCATCTTGCTCGAGAATCCAGCATTAGTGTTGGAGAGTTTTGCCCAGCTTCCTGCGTGCTCCCTTAATTGCAGGAGGCAACGCCGTATGTATGACCCCTCACCAGCTCCTGAGCACCGAGGTCCATGCATCCAGGCAACAGTGAGCTGCTTGCTGACACCTGGGGTCAGGCCAAGGATGGTGCTCCAACATCAGCTTAGAGATCACGTAATAGAAGGGCAAAGGTTAGTTTCCTAAGGCTCTCCATCACATAATGAACCACTGTCAGCCTTAGTGGCCTTCTCACTTCAGCAGCAGCAAAAAAAGAATCCTATGTGATCACCATTTGTCTCTACTTGGTTATTTAAAAAATTAAGGGGCTGGAAGAGTAAGAAGGACAGAAGTGGTCTGGAGTGGGGACAAGAGCCTCAGGTGGACCTACATACCCCTAAGAATGCACACATGAGCTGAGGTGGGACAGCCATACAGCAGTCCCCAAACCTGATGTGGTGCTGGTGGATGGGCTGACTCCAGGCCATGACACCAGGCCATGAGAGGTGCAGCTCAGGTTGCAGAGACAGCTCAGGAGTTTCTGAAGGAAGGGTATCTGATGAGAGACAACAGGGCTTTATTTCAAGCTGTGTTTTGCCCTGTTGTAGGAAGATAAGGCAGTCATCGCTAAGTCGTTTCCCCTCACACCCTTTGTCTTGTCTGTTTGGAGCACAAACTTTTTGCAACAGGAACTATACAATGAAAGCCAGTCCCTACACTAGTGGGATCCAGTTTCAGCAGGTCTCGCAGATATTATCACAAGGCAAATAGCTACACTCCTGCCCTGAAGGCAGTCTTGTTATTGACCTCTCTTGATCAGATCTGGGGAGTAACAAGGGGTCCAAGATAACTTTTTTCCCCTACACGAACAAAACAACCTATAAAGAAATGCAAATTCGGTGCATTCCTTCATCATCTCACTTCATTCTCTGAAACAAGATAAAAGCATGCAAGAAATGCTCAGTAGCTCTTCTCTTTCAAAACACTGTACCCCCACTCTTAAAACTCTACTTATCACACTGGGTAGGCACCCAGTTCCCATCTCTTCTCTGATGTTTGGTGGAAGGCTCATTAAGCTCAAAGGAAGTTGCATATGCAAGTACTTTTGAATGCCCTTTAAAGGCAGAACAAATAAACACAGGACTGTAGCTTTTAAACACAGATTGTATAATGAAAATCATCATTTACTCCTCCCTAGCTCCTGTGAACAGACCTTGGGGTTCCTATTTGCAGGTGCCCACCTCGATTATTTTCCTCATTTGGGACTGGTTTGAGCATTGTAGGCTTGTTGCCCTGTGAGATTTCTCTGATACTTTTTTCTGTCCTTTGTTCATGGCTTTCACATTACAAGGTAACAGAATGGTAAGAAGACAGAAAAACAAAATGTGAATAATGCACTGGGGGAAAAAGAAAGACCTATATCTGGTAAGAAAAAGCCGAGTGACAGATGTGTCTTTGTTTACATAAACTTCTAAAGAAATGGAGTTGAAATCTAGAGATATGTATGAAAGAAGGTCAGATAAAAAAATAGTTTTTCAAATCTCTTAAGAGATTAAAAGCTCCTGTTTATGAAGGGATGACACAGAATCACTTCAGACTTAGTTCTTAAACCCAGAAGACAAGACACACTGCATTCAAACTGATGACATTTAAAATAATTTCTCTGTTCCTTTGCAAATGCTTTCTACAGAAATGCAGCCAGAGGACATCCCTCACTTCTCCCCAGGATCCTCTGTTCCCCCTCCAACCTGCTATCCCCATTTCAGTGCCTGTAGTGGTTTGAGATAAAGGCAACTGCCAAAGGGCAGTTTCACTCAGTTCACCCCAGGAAACAGGCAGAGCAAAACCTTAATTCATGCTGGCAAAGCTCCAGCTACCCTATGGGAGAAAACAATCCATCACCTAAAAGGCAGTAAGCCTTTATAGTTTATCCAAAGTAACTTTGGTTAACATGTTAAAAATACTGCTGATATTTCCAAAACCTACTCCAATGTGACGTTACAGCATTTAATAAGATTACTATTCCACGTCAGCAATAAAATCCTTAAGAACTCGACCAACAAGCCCTCAGGTGAGAAAAGTGCTTTTTCTTCTCTTCCAAACTGCATCACACTGTTTTTATCAAAGAAAAAAGCTTCATGTGCACAGATACATATGCAGTCAAATACCTATCAATCAAATCCTCCTCATTCCCTCTTTCATCTTTGTTTTTAGCCTACCTTCTCTTTTACTCCCATCATGGTTTCCACTCCAGCAGATCTATACCTAGATAACTGCACTTCAGGCACACAAGAAAACTAGAAAACCCAACAAGGATAGTGAAATAATGAAAATCCCAAGACCTCCTCCCCCAGTAGCTTGAAACTTTTCAAAAACCACAATTTCAGGTTTCCATGAAAAGGAGCAGGAAACACAGCACAAAGTTTCTAGAGATATATCTGGTTCTTTCTCCACTTCTCAGCATTCTTTCTCTGAGAAGAAAGAGATGGTGGGAGAGAGAAATAGTACACAATGAGGAGGGACAAGTGTGACTTTAGGACTGCTTTGGCTCCTTCCCAAGTATGGAGAATGGAACTACTGGGATGTCCCACATAATTCAAAAAGACAAAATGCTGAAGATGAGAACTGGTTTGAATTGCAGTTCAGATATAAATGTCTAATCATGGTCAATTTTCTTTTCCTTTGGTCTTAAAAATCGCTCTTGTGGATAAATTAAAGTTAAAAAGTTGTGTTGGGCGATTTTTCCTCCTCTCTTATGCACACACTGCAAATTTCTGTAGTGTTTATTATTGGAATTGACCTACTGAGATCAGGAACATCACTGACAGAGGTCAAAACCCTCAATAATTCAACAAATCACTACATCAAAGACTTTTTTGCTACTGCAATCAATCCCATAAAAAATGAGAAAGTTTCAGAAACATTACTCCATAGGGATTTGAGAAAGGCTTTTTTAGCTATATTTTCAGGCTTGATGCAGATATCAATAAACTGGAAAAAGAGAAAAATCACATATTTCTACAAGAATACTTTAAAATGTTAATTTAAAGGGCAAATCAGAGATTTCTAGAAAAGAAAGGAGAGGAAAATCCCTTAGGTTTTTGGTATGCTTGGCAGTACTTTTGCATAGTCAGGTTTACTGGCTTTGCAGGTTTAGAAGAGGATTTGCCGGCTCCTTTCACCTTTCAGCGAGGGTCCAGGCAGCAAAAACAGAAGGCTTGAGACCATCAGTTTTGTAAAATGGTACAGATTGGTGCTACTGCTAAAAGGGGGCCCTCTGGCACAAGCATCTGCACTGGTGTGAGAGAGAAGGTGTAGGGCTGAAGCAGGCTGCTGGCTGCTGCAGTGGGAAGCCCTTGTGAAGTGACAGCCTAGGCTGACCCCAAGCCCAGCAAAGCCTCAAGCCAGTCTGCCAGGCAGAGGAAGGACTGAAACCAAGCTTAAGAAGCCACTGCTTATCCCCTTACACCCTTGTCACAGAAAGCCATTTCTAGAGCAGATGGGAGATAAGATCCAATCTTAAAGCAAGTACCTGTGGGTTTGTTCTTTCAGAAAACCTGGCAAAACTACCCACTTGGCATTCTTGCACTCACAGGGGGTGGCCATGCCTCACAAGCAGTGTGTTGCACTAAGAGGTCTTAACTGATACCATTTAGGCTGCAAAGTTAAGGACTTAGAAGTTTATAAAGTACAGGTCTAAAGTTGTGTACCAAATTCATACTCCTTTCCTGACCTATGAATGTAGATACGGGCTTCAATCACGTAATTGCATAATAATTTTTTCCCTTAGGACTGCCACATATACATAGGATATGACAAACAATAAATTGTTTCTGAAGACAACTTACATTCTTTGGACATTCCCACTTCAAAGCACTTCTGTAGTCTGCAGTACTGGCAGCGATTTCTGGTAACTTTATTGATAACACAGTTTTTATCTCTGTGACATGTGTAAACCATGTTCTTCTGGATACTCCTGCGGAAAAAGCCCTGAAATTAAGGAAAAAAGAAATCAAGTAAACTTTTGAGCTTCCAATAACCCTTAGAGACAGGCAGTAACGTTGCCTTAAAATAACAAAAATAAATTGGAAGTTATGACTGGAGTATGGCATCTTTAAAGACTCAGTCTTATTATAATTTAGTACTATTTCTTGCAACATGCGACTCATCTCTTAAATAAAAACTAATTATACAATGCAACCTAAGGCCAAAATAAATAAGAATTAGTAAGAGCATTCAGGAAATTAAGTCCTAGATTTTACAAAAAAGCTCAGATAAAAATGGTTTGGACGTATGATTGTAATTAATGAGTTGGGTAAAGAGCCTTCCTAACAGATCCACTTGAAAGTCAAACACTCATCCAATAACCAATAGACTCCCTCAGCCTTAAGGTCCTGTGTATTTTGTTACTGCAGAGATTCTCTAGTTCGAAGGCTACATGTCAAAAGAGAAATAATTTGAAACCCAGGTTTCTTAACTGCTGAAACTCCTACAGCAATTAATGAGGCTTCTGCAGGTGGAAGAGTTCCAGCATCAGGTTATTGAGTTGTGAACTTGTAAAAGCTGCCAATTACAGCACTTTTTTTCTTACTCAGATACAGCTGTGAAAATAATCAAGTAATTACAATGATCTTGAACAGAAATTAAAGAAACCTAGAGGTCTGGTTTGTACTTAAGGAACAGCATTTCATTGGATTCCTCCTCCAACAAGTGAAAAAGAAAAAAACAGCCATAAATGGTAAGGTTAGGTGGCACAGAAAAAAGGCAAACCCCAAGTTAATTTCTTTATCTGCACTAAATCCCAAGCTTTAGATAATATCATATAATAATGAAGAAAAAAAAGAGGATTACTTTAAGATTTTAGAGCTCAACCCACAGATACTCAGTGAAAGATTTCTGCAACAGACATTTGGAAATTTGACAGCACTATTTAACCTTCTCACTCAGATTTTCAAAATCATTTCAGCAAGCACTAGGGTCAAATTTCAGTCAACATCGCAGCATTATGGAAGAATAGTTAGCAATTTAATATTTGTTGGAGGGCTTGAGAGGTTAAAACTCTTCATCCAGCCACATGTTTACACCCTACAGGAAAGCCGTAAACTTGATGCCGCAGACGATAGCTCTGTGCCCACAATGCATTTGTCTAAAGATGTGATCATGGTAAGCTATAGAATTGGCTCTACTAGAAACGCTCACCGAGATATGCAAGTAGTTCAAAAGCCAAAAACCCTATCAGTTGGAGTTAACTGGGAGAGTTTCTGGCTACATGATCAGGGAGTGGTAGGGCAGGCAGTAAGGGCTGGTCATAAATTCCTTGCACAGCCAACATGCTATAGATGCTAATGTTATGAAAATACCTCAGATTCACTCAGAACTGAAAAATGCCTCCTTAATCACATAACCCCTGGCAAAAGTTTTCTGCAGCTCTTGCACAGACAAGCCTCATCCTGAGGTTAGCTCCTCTGATTTAGGAGATATTTCATACTACCATCAAAAAGGTAAATAAAAACTTTACGCTTCTTTTCCTTAAGCTACTGGACATAGAAGAATAATTTAAAGTTATTTGTTTAGACAATTAAAACCTTTTAAGTTATCCATAACACCGCTATTTTATATTCCACTCTTCTGATCATTACCACTGCTTGAATCTTTGCAATGGCAAGTATGGCAAGCATGTGTGTACATTTGTTTACTTGCCAAGAAGAAAATCTATGGTAATATTCACTTATTCCTTTCTTGCTTTGATATTTCCCTAACTGTGATGCCCAGCTCTGTGGTAATTGCTGATGATGCTAATATGACACTGAGGAGTCTATGGCATCTATTTTGGTTTAATTCAACAGCCAGAAAGTGTGACCAGTGCTGGTTCAAGGGTCTCTCTATAGCTTATTCAATCACCACTTTGTAGCTGGAAAGATCCGAGGGAAGCCAAGACTGGTGGCTTCCAGGGCAGCCACCCCAGCTTAATCCAGTGCTGCAGGGGAATTAACACCCACAGCCACCGACGGAATCACTCTCCTACCACCAGCTTGACAGGGTAGGAAATAAAATGGCCCAAATGAACAAGTCACTCAATACTGGTAAAAGAAGAAACAGCTTTCTCCAAATGTGTCTGTACTTCACCAAAATATAACGGGTAGCTAACGGCTGAGCGACCAGTTGTTCTGATATTTAGATACAGGTTCTGCATCCTTATAAGCTAGGGTTCAATTACAGCCCATCAGGAAAGAAAGCAGAGGAGGTTGCCTCAGTCCTTACCATATAAAGTTGACCACACAGCCCAAAAGAAAACCACAATCCAGCTTCTGCAGACAGCAAGTATAAAGCATTCATGAGCTCATTATTAATATAAAAGGCTTAAGAAGAACAATTTTGGAAAAAGCAGATCTCCAGGTTAAAATGAAGACAGTTTCCTCAACAGCCTAACCTCCCCAGGCAATACCTTCCACAGAATGAAAGATACAGACGAGGACATTAATCGTGGAAGCTTGGACTGTTGTTTTACAAATTACTTTTTGACACCTGTATTTGACTTTCTTCCTGGAGTTATTCAAGGAACAGAAAGAAAATGAACTTGTTTGCATAAAATATTCAGGTGAAAAAAGATGTAACATGGTCCTGCTCAAAACTAAGGACATGGTTCTTGACAGTATATTAGTGCCCATTCCCAAGTATCCCCAAGACAACACTGGGATACTATTCCTATTAAGATTTGTGGTAAACTCATTTTTAAACCTCAGCGATATGTCACCAGAAAGATTTGATTTTTAAATTTTCCTCTGGACAGACACTAAGAAAAATGCCCAGATTATAAATACCTTCGCAGGCAAACACCAAACCAAAGCCATCCTGGGGGAGATACAGGAATTCAAGCACCAGAGAGTGAGAAGCATTTGCTGGGTGCTGGGGCTCAGTTTCCCCGCACGACTCCATAAGCCTGGTGCCCTGCAGCCACAAGTTTTGGGTGGCACTGCAAGCAGGGTCATGCTCAGAAACATTTCCTGAATCTGGGCTGAAAAACACAAAGACTGTCCTGTCTTTCCCTCTGCAGGGGTTTGGACCTTGCCTGCAGCTCTGCAGCGAAAGAAAACCCCACAGGACACAGAGATGGACAGAGCGGGTGTTTGCTGCCCAGTTAAACAGAAAAGCACATTTAAACCATGTCAAGGCTGGGTTCCAAATAGTACAGGTATAACACTGGTCTTTTCACTAAAATAGCAAAATTAGAAGCAAGCCTAAGTTCTCCTCCAAGTGCTTTTTGTCAAGTGATTCTCATTTGATCTCACCGCCCCAACAATTTCTTCAAAAATCAAGAAAATCCAAACGTGACCTGCCCTGAAGAAGTTGTCAGAAACTTCAGAGACAGCAAAACTCCACAGCTTATAAATTAATCAACTTCTGCTGCCTACTGGCTCTTGGAAAACAATCTACTACATACTATGATACATTTACCTTGAAACAAATCTGTTTGGCTGAATATTTACATGAGCCATTTTTTATGCAAATATTTTAGCATCCTGTCCAAATTAACACCCTGTGATGGGAGATGAGACACTCCTGTGCCAAAAACAATCATGAATGATTCTTTCTTTGTAATTTAAAATGCCCTATGAATATAAAACAAAAATTCCATTTTGTGAGACATAAAGCATTACTGTCATACATACGTACTGTCATACATAATTGTTTTTGATAGCACCTACAAAGCACTTGAATTTAGAGTAGAGGAAGCTACTGAAGGCCTATCGGGAACAGTGATTTGCTCCAATATTCCTTTTATCCACAGCTTTTGAAAGGAACATGGATCTTGTGTTTTTATTTTAGCAAAGACAAAGCTTTGTGGAAATCACACTTCTGAATTAATTCTGTTTTTCTCAGCTGCTTTTATCAGTATCCTTTCCACTGAACATTTTGGACAAATATTTCAATTTGTAATCTCATCTTTTCTGTGTACCACGCCATGCTCCTCCCAGGCTCACCAATCTTGTTATCTTAATGGATGACAGATAGAGTATCACTCTGACCATGCCACATTAGGCATCCTCATTTACCGAGTGCAAGGAAAAAATGCTGAGTATAAATTATTCAGAAATCTATTGTATCAGCGTGTGTTCTCTGAGCATCCACCAGTGGCAGAGCAGACAGATTATTTTTCACTTTTAATTGTGTTGATATCTTATCTGCCCCACTGAAAGCAGAGAGTGATATGTGAAACCATACGTATGTATCAAGCAGCAAATAAACCCAGTTTCCTACATCTATTGCTTAGAAGTAAATAATCTATTTAGTCAATCTAACTTCAACACAGTGCTGAAAAAAACACCTCATCCCACTCACCACTTTTGTAGCATTTGCCTGTAAGTGCACCAAACTTTGAGAGCTCAGTACAGG
Source organism: Pseudopipra pipra (assembly GCF_036250125.1). Lineage (NCBI taxonomy): Eukaryota > Metazoa > Chordata > Aves > Passeriformes > Pipridae > Pseudopipra > Pseudopipra pipra. The sequence continues at coordinate 116,227,250 of NC_087549.1, forward strand.
ACACGTATATAGACACAGATGCCTACAGAGAATATTAACTATTTCAGTAACATTTTGAATGCTATTATGCCACTGGCTATCTGAATACAAAAGACCTCATTAAGGATGAGCCCTCAAGATAGGTGAAGTGTTTAAGCTTATGAAGTCTTATGGATTTGTTAGCATGAATTGCTAGCCTTACATATCTGATGGGGAATCTATACAACTCCCTCTCCTTCACTGTCCAGTTGATTTTGGCAAGGCAGATGATTTAGAGCCCAAGTTATGCACATTGCATGAAGAGATGGATCATTTGATCTCAACAATGTCTTAAAAATATTTTGCCAGCACAGGGCATGCCAAATCTTATTTGCAGGCGTAGTGGGCTTACAAGCTGAAAACTTGCACTGCAAGCCAGGGACAGAGTAATCAGCAGAGAAGGGCTATTGCAAGCTCAATCTGTTTGAACAGCCTGCTCAGTTCATCTGGTTCAGCTTTGATTACCCCCAAATACAGGCAGCCAGCTATGACTCCTGCAGATTTAGAGGCCATTCTTTGGTAAATTTGCAAAATAAGCTTCTGAGTGAAGCCTACGGCTACTTTATCGTAAAAGAAACAAAGGGGCAGGAAGGACTTTTCTATGGTACAGTTTATCAGCCATTTATAAACTCTGGCTGAGCTCTGAGAGGAAAGATAAATACCAATAACAACCGAAAAGAAAATCCAGCCTACCACATACCCAAAACCTCTGCCATTAACTTTATTCTGAAATAGGGGCTGGACAAATATGTACCTTTTTTTACACAAGAAATCTGTGATGCATAGCCTCTTTTCAGTCTCTCTATTTTAATCATTCAAGCTATCCTCAATCCTTGCTAATCCTGTAAAATGTATTTAGACAAGGTAAAGACCCCATTCCTACTCTCTCTAGAGCATCAACAGACATTTAAGGTATCTCTCAGTGATGGGATCTGCACAAAACTACTTTGTTCTGTGACTTGGGAACTGCCCAGGTACCTTCATGAACTGAATGTGGTTTGCAGTACTTTTATTAACTGGTAGCAGGAGTCAAGGAACAAAAAAACCATTCCTCACAAAGTCCTGGTAGGACCAGCAGTCATTAGGGCAGAGACACACAGTTTTTAGTTGTTAATCAGGAATATTTGCTCTGAAAAGCCATGGTAACATGCAAACTCACAAGTGGAGTTGCACAGAAAAGCTTACGAAGGACATAAAACCCAGCATACGCTGTTCAGGGATACCATATAGGCAAAACAAACTGCAAAACGGCTGCAGCCCACAAGTAATGAAAGCTACCAAACCAGCTATCTAAAAGGAAGCTCAAAATGAACTTATTCCCAGTTGCACAGCACTTTTCCAGGATGTCTGCACTGTCTATCACACTTTGGAAGTCACGGCTTACAGAATAAACAAATTAATTGTCTGACATTTTGGCTGGAAACCACCCCTGGCACAAAATGGAAGCAGCTACAACAATAAGTAAAGGAAGGCTCACTGCCAGAAAGCAGGGAAATTGTGCTGATGATGTACGTCAGGGCGGGATAGGCAGATCTTTGCAAAAACAAATGAATAAATGCTGTTAAATGCCAAGAGCCTGTAGAGAGCACCTAGAGATGCCAGCCAGGCAGCAGAGGAGGAGCTGGGCTCCAGCCCACCCTGGGTAGGGCTCTGGATTTATCTGTCACTGCTCATATTTCCAGCAGAAACTCTCTGCTTGCCATCCACATTTCTGCTCATCTAGCCATTTATTCTGCAGATGGAGAGCAGCTATAAGATTCCATGGCGAAAGAAACCCAAATTTGCTATTGAAACCCATGTGGCAGTGATCTTTATTCTTTTTAATTGACAGAATTCAAAACACTTTATAAAAATAAGCAGCTTGCATACAGAAATACAGACCTGTGGACCTAAGAGCAACCCACTATGGGGACAAAAAGGTTTATTATCTTTTCATTATTGTTATACAAATGGAAATGTTTCAGGGTTTTCTCATTTCTTAAAGAGAGAAAAGGGACGTGGATAGTCAAATAAGGAAGATGTCACTCCTCTCTAAGCTACCACAATGGGGATGTTCTTCTGCAACTGCAAAAAATTCTCCAGCAAAGACAGGGCAGGCCATGCTTGATAAATCCTAATAGTTTCTAAGGTGAAAAAGGTCTTGCAGGCTTCAGAGGGCAAGAAAAAAAATTCTGATGACAGAGCTTGAAAAAAGTTATTCATGGGGCTACTAATGCCGATTAGCTATTAGTCACTACTGAGGCTGGAAACAAACACCACTTTTTATGAAGACCCATGCCAACATATCTTCTGATTCCACAAACCTTGGTCTAACGTCAAAACCATGCCCCAAACCAACCACTGATTTTCTTTTTTTTCCAGGGAGTTTAAAACACTTCTGCTGGCCAGCTGGCAGAAAGGCAGCTAACAACAAAACAGGGGAGATGTGATCCATCAGCTACAAGTCTGCAGCAACCAAATTCTTCCGGCGAGGGTACCACGGCATCCCTACAACTACACACGGATTTTTCCACAATTTCGATTTTCACTGAACTCCTGACCTTTTTAGCAAACATGTCAAAGTCTCCAGACAGAACAGTCATCACCTTGAAACAATATGTGAGGGGAAAGAACGGCTGAGATTTTCTCCTTCTCCACTTCAGTGATTTAAACAGAGAGGAAGGCACTGGTATGTGCTTCCATCTGCTTTCTTCAAATTAAAAAAAAAAAAAGGAGATGGAATGTATATAATTAAAAAGTTACAGTTAACTTCCTTTCAGTCATGTCTGTAGGATGATTTTTGGCCTGCTAGGGAAGTCCAGATGGAAAGAGTAATGAACACAATTTAATACAAATAACAGGAGATCAAAGAAGCGCTTTTCTGAGTTGCAGCACACTGAGTTATTTCACACAGTTTAATGGAGAACTCAGGAATGAATTACTGCATTTTGCTGTTGTCTATATTTTTGTTTATGCAAATCAATTACCTTTAACCTAATTTGTGAAGGACCAGACCTATAACCCAATAAAACCATAAAATGTCACTAGGATGGTCGTACAACTGGCTAGCACTTATCCAAAAGGCTATATGTTGTTAACTGCTCATCGGTTTTTTCCTCTCTTCCCCTCCAGTGCCTCAGGATTTATACCACCAATTAAGACAATAATGAGTGCCCCAGGTTGACCTCCCAGGAGCAAGAATTAATTAAGTGCAGTATTTCTTCGTAAAGAATGACACTTTTCCAAACCATTTACGTAGCTGCCCTCCTGCATGGAATCACAATATCACAGAAGACTTTCCAGACTGTTATCCCTCAACTGTATGACTGATTTTGGTTTACACTTATAATTCGTGTCTTTGTTTTTATCCGTTGGGTTTTCGGGCAGCGGAAGCAGGGCAACCATTTTCCAAAGACAATGTCACAATTTTAATAGGACATATGTGGGATTTTTTTGCACAGAACTACAACAGAAAGACAGCAAACAAAAGCTACTCTAACCAAAGTAGTGGACCTCCTAGTAAAAACAAACAAAAAATCCCCACCAAGCTATGCCCGTGCAGTGACATGCAGATTCCTGCAGCAGGCAGGACAAGGAAAAGACTCATGTTAGCTATGCAATTACCATGCTGCAATTACTTGTAGCAGTCCCTCAAATTAACGTCTCCTTTTAGCTGCTGGCAGAGATGGAAACACGCAAAGAGGAAAGGGCAAGCTCAAACACAAACCTACATGGAAGAAGGTGTGTGCACGCTCCACGGAAATTCCCCTCACAGGCAGGCTTTGTATCCTCCTCCTCTTCCCCTCCCAGCCTTCCTCACAAAGGCTTGCAGAGTTCCCGCACAAACTTGGCTCCAGGGTTATTTATCCAAAAAGGCACAGGGACTTTATTTAACTGCCAGGCAATACAAAAATCCCTGCATTTCTGCACCATCTGAAATTTATAGAGGCGTTAGTTTCTAACCCGCTATCAGCAACTGAATGTTTACAGCTCAGCTGAAATAATAACGCAAACTATGCCACAAATATTTATGCATGCCTGCAAGCTGGCTGAAGTGCAATTCCCCTCGCACTAGCAGAGAGATCCGCACAGTTTGCCTGCACAGCCAGCTGTTCCCTGCTCCCTCCCCAGCTGATCCGGAGCCAATGAAGCTCCCCAGCCTGAGCCTGGCTGGATGGGTGGGTGACTGTGGGTGCTGGGCCAGTGCCCACCTGCCAGGTTGGCAAAGAGATGGCTCTGGCCATGCCACAGCACAGCTCCCTCTGGTCTTCAACACCCAGCACGTTTCTATTCTCTTTTTGCTGACCTGGGAGGAGTTTTAAAACCTGCCTGATCCACGGCAAGCAAGGAAGTTTCCAAGGAGGAATGTAGTGCCATACGAAAACAATGCAGAAAGCAACCTAAAAATACTCAGAAGAAATAACATGGACATAAACATGCCAAAATAAACCAGATATCTTGAGCATTATGCTTCCTGGTACAGTTTTCAGGCATCTCTCTGAATGACTCATCAACACAAGTTCATTATCTCCCCATAATCTTTTTTTTGCTCTTAGTTTTGACAGTTGACATCTAAACAAATATGTTGCACCAGATCTCTTGAAATCTGGCAAGTAATATCTTGTACTTGCTACTTTATGCTACACTCTCATTCCCCTGCATTCGGCAACAAAGAAACTTTGCTAATACAGAACTATCCACTAAAATCCTGCAAAGCATAGAGTTTGGCGAAACTTGGATGCCTGGAGACTAGAAAACAGAGTTCAAGTAAACACACAGAAATATGCAAGTCTGGCTCTCTAGTACTGGCAGTAGTCAAGGAAAATTACCTTTCCACACTGCAGCTGAAACTCATTACCGAAGGCGACAGCAGAGAGATGAGTTGGAGCTGGACCAGCTTGGAAAACCCACCATTTTTAAGAGTGAGATGGTGGCCACACCACTCTGCCCAGTTTCTGTACAAAGTACCCACAGTCAAAATGGTCTCAAAAACATGAGAAAGCAGGCTGAGAAAGGTGGATGAAATGCGGTCTGTGCCAGTGCAAGGGATTAGCAACTGCAGAAACAGAGCCAGCGAAATCAACTGACTAGTTCCTCCAAGCAATAAGGACTCTTAAGGTAACACTAATTGAAGAGATGTATCTTGTTGCAAACACCAACACAAATCACACTGAGATGCTAAAAAAGCATCACAGCTCTCAGGACAAATGCAGGACTGCATCCACCTTGCCCAGTGTTGGCCACCGCTGATCATTCAGCCAAGCTGTAGGGAAGCAAGGGAGAGTCTAGGACTGGGCAGCTTCGACCAGGAGAAAACATGACCTTTCAGAGATGAGTGAATGAACTGGAGCTGATTAATCTAACACAGGAAAATCTTAGCAAGATGTTTTCCTGTTTTCTCCCTCCCCTGCCAGACTTCAGTCAATGGCCAGATTCAAGCACAGAGCTCATATAATCACATGATGATCAACCTTTCAGTTTACAAAAATCACATGGACGTAGGGTAAGATGAAAGGTCTTCTTAGTTAGATCACCCATTTGGCTCCTGGGTGCTGTGCTTGTGTCTATCCTGTTCACTTAACACTCTCTTTCCTTTCAAAAAAATGCCTAGTTTTCACTTTTGTGTCTGTACACATAATAGTCACTGGGCATCACTAATGATGAATGTGGACTGGGTAAGACCCTTTGCAGCAGCATCTGAGAAATGCCTTGATCCTCTGATCCAAAAAAAAAAAAAAAAGAAGGTAAAAAAGTGGTAGTGCTTATTAATTTAAAAAAATGACGAGTTGCAGTGCTCTCTCTTAAATGGTTTGCTTATATCTTCCTAAATCTGGAGTGCTGCCATTCTTTTGGACCAGCAGAAAGCATGTGAAGATGACAGCGTGCACTGAAGCAAGGACCTAATAAGTTACAAATATATTTAGCACAGATGTACAGGGCTCCAAAGTAAGGCAAGCACTCTAGAGGCAGGGAAGACCTCTCCTCTGTTTGGAAGATTCATCTGGAGAGCAGCCAGCCAGGCCACTCGTGGGAGGAGTGAACAGTAGTCCATTGGAGTCGCTGCACCACGGCTATAAATCTCTGCTTTCCCTGTTAAGCGCCTGGGAGGAGGGAGAGGGAACCAGCCACAGCTGACAGTAATGGGTCCCATTAAATTGTCACTTTTAAAGAGACTCTAAAACGAGAACAAACTTGCTTCATAAGCTTTTGATCAGTTTCCCTGACACCAGGCAATGGCAGACCCTGCTCACGTGCAGTGGCTGGGGGTTGCTGGCTCTCCCCTCCAGCACTAAGTTTAAAATAGTGAAATCACTGACTGCAATTACAGCTAGCCAAATCTACATTTTTTGGCACTACTTGCAACTGCATCTCACCTTGTAATTTACGTATCCGTTATTCTGGACAGGGGAGCCAGAAACAATATACCTTTTCCCCCTAAAATGTAGGTATTATGATCCAGTTTTTATTGCATAGTAACTTTTCCCACTAAAATATATTAAATGAGAAATTTTAAGCATGACCACATGAAATCATAAGGGACTTTATACACAAAAATGTCTTTCTACCTCTCATCTGTCTTCTGAATTGAGTTGTGGAAATTGTGGGGACTCCTATACATTACCAAAAGGAAGACTAATTTATGAATAGGGACCTTGAATATTTGGCAAACCAGCTGCAGCAGCATACCAGTTAAACAGCTTCTATGCCAACATACCAAAACTACCAATTACAGAATTGGATGCATGGCTTCTTTAACACTACAAGTTTTCCTAACTGGAGTACTGAGGTCCACAGGTGTCACACATAGAGACGTCCCCTGTATATGGAAGTCAATACTAACTCTGATTTAATACTACTCTGAAACAATCAGAATAGTATAAAACAGAAATAAGGACACAACATGTATGTCATTTACATGATTTTCAAGAAACAAGGCATTCATACTTAAAGACTATAGCAAAATCCAGATACAAAGAGGGAAAGATAGGCACACGGCTATAATCTCAACCTTGGGAGTTTCTGGTCTTTGGAATGGTTACTCAAGACTGAGAGAGTCTTTTTAGTAAGGCATTTGTTTTGTTTTACAGAGTGAAGGAAAAAAAGAATGTACATAATAAAATTGGAGAAAGAATCTCTAAATCTGACTGCACTGGAAATACTGAATCTTGGAAAATTACATCCAGTTGTCTTTCCTCCTACAGCACAGACGAAGAGTAGCTCTGCAAATCAGAACAGCCCTGGGATTCATGCTGCAAATTCAATTGCCCTCCATTTCCAGAAGAATCTAAAGCAAATACCCCTTTAGGAAATTTCCTCAAAGGAACACTTCCTTTGGGATTAGAAAGAACCCCTGTTTCCATTATCAGGTCAGTGCAGATGGCAATGGAAGGCCACTTTCCAAGGCCAAAGTATTTCTGCAAATTGAGAAACTGACCGTTTATGAACTAGGTGATGGTTTACAATAGCCAGAAATTATAGATAGGTGTGTTTTTCAAAATAAATTCAAAATATGTAGCAAACAAAGAGCATTTGAATATCTACTTAACATATAAGTGAACAGAATTAAAAAATGGTTAATTCCGTTTTGCACCATTATGAAACCCCTTAATTTTGGATCTTCTCTAAGATGTGCCAATCAGCAAATCTTTAAGTACTTGCTAAGAAAAACACAAACTACAATTTAAAAAGATGCTTAAAGCAAGCAGAGCACTGACCCCAACCATCTCACCAGCATCAGTCACACTTAGCTAGAACCACATCTGGCAAAATATTCTACTCTTCTTTCTTCCAGGGAAAACAGTGTACTTTCTTTAGGGGTCCAACAAGCTACCCTAAATCTAAATTTAACAAATCAATTGCTTGTATATCCTCCTCTATCAATTTCTCATCAACCACTTTCTTTTTTAAAAGTTCCACAGTTAAAAAATGAAAGCTAGTTCATTGTAATTTTACACATCTGTAATTGCTGTTCAGCACACATAAATATGGTCCAGTATAAAAAAAATAGGTAGGTTAGTACTGTTAACAGAAAATCTAAGAGTATTTAATTTCTGAGATGTTTACTCAGATATCCCTATTTCCTTACCTGCTAAATTACCTCTGCAGACAGTACTTCTAAAGACCATATTATAAAATGTTGTATTAAACATGGTGGAAAGCTGCATTTTTTTACTACACTTGTACAACTTTCTGGGTGTGCTCAGGATGGCTTGTACTCCACATCTATAATCAAAGGCCATACATGGTCCTTAAAATAATGAAGAGGTATGAAATAGATTGACAACATGAGAACAAAATAAATGGGGTTTCCCTTTATCCATACTTAAGAAGAAAATTGAAAATGTAAAACCCATTAGAACCTACTTACAGGAAAATAAAAACACACTCCACATCCACTGCATGCCAACCAGGGGATTTCTCAGCAGGCAAGTGTACCAGCCTGAATCACAGCCCACCTGCTTCTGGCATCTCTGGTCAGTACAACATGACATGAGTTGCAGAGACAGCACTTTCACACGTGCATATAATTTACTTAATTCTGCTGAAGCTGTTGTAAGCCACCCCCACATTATGATCAGGTGTGAGCCTCAGCTCTCTCATTCATCTGCCAATAGGCCACGACAGCTATGGGCAGGTGAAAGTTGGATAGAAATGTGACAAACACACCTCCAATGACTCTTCATTATTTACCTTTGTGCGAGAAACCATGATTCAACTCCAATAACGACAGGTACATAGACATGCAAATTTGAAGTTTCTTCCTTTTATGGTATGTATTCTCAGGTAGAGGAAGGTGTAGACACTGCCAGAAGAGTAAGACTCAACAATTTTATTTTACTACTAATAATGAAAAACCTGTAGTTGTTATGGAATGGTTAGAGGCCAAAGATCCTGAAAAGATAAGCAAGGTTAGCAGGCTACATTTATATTAGGAAATGCTCTTGGGAACAGTCACAGGCACTATGGCTTGCTGATGTACCATGGGAAAATCCACATCTACCTTAGTTAACTCCTTTGGCCCCTGAAATGGGATGGCTGCATCCAAACTGTACAGGAGGTGGTTGCTTGCAGGAGGAACACTAGGTGGTACAGCCAGAAACCTTCCAGGCACATGGCACAACAAAGCCACGCCCGAAAACACACCAGAGTGTAAGAGTCTGACACTGCTGTTCTTTTTTGAGAAAGTCTTCACTGACAGTATTGGGAATTTTACAAAACAAAGGAGTGCAAGATTTAAGACAAACAATTATATGTCATATTTGACAGTTCATGGAAAATAAGAGAGTAGTTTCCAGCTCCTGTTTCCACAGGCCCTTAGCCTTTTTGCTCACAAATAACTGTATCGGCATGGTTAGTGCGGTTAAAAAGCTAATTTGGGATAAGCTCTGTGCTTCTATAGTACCCACATCGCTGCCAGAAAAAAAATTACAGTAATTAGTAAAAAACAACTATTCTCATAGCTTAAGACAAACCCCTGGCCTATGACCAGGCAAGAGGCAGGATGAGAGGAAGATTAGCTGTGGATGTATGTGCTATACCCCCATACGGACACTGCTGCTCTTAACCCACAACCTGAGCCCAAAGCACTGGAAAGCAAATGTGGCAGTCAAATGTACAACATAATTTACATTTTTGTTATCTATCATGGTTGGCAAGTAATTTTTTTTTCATTCCTGGCATTTACACAACACAGAAAGAGATTTTAATAAACATGGTAAGCTAAAATTTTTGTTCCTGATCCCATCTATTTCATCATGCTTGATTGCTTTCAGCAAGCTTCCAGTAAATTTATGCTTCCCCATCTTCAAAATTTTGAAACAAATTCAAGATCTGTCAAAAGTTTTATCTTCCAAACAAATAATAAAAAAAAAAAAATTAAGAACTTACTGAAACAGATACCAGCTTTTCACAGGGCACCTGGCTTTCCCTGGATTTGTTATTTGAAAAACTAAAATTTCAAAGATGGCATTAAAACAATCAGGTCTCCTCCGCTAGCATAAATATATAAAAATTCCAGGTTTTCAGTACTACATTTAAAGCACTTGCAACTCATTTAGTGTCTTTCTGTATACTGCACTGCTTTCTGCAAATGAATGACTCGTTATGTTGCTGTGCTGTGAAGTGCTTACAGTTTAAGATCAGATGATACTAATAGTATGCAGAAATGTATCTCAAAATACATTTTTCACCTTCTAAAAAAAGTATTGTTGATTTAACTGAAACTGGGAGCAATTTTCTGTGATTCAAGGAATTTTTCATAGCTGTGCATGGATGACAGCGTACATCTCTACTGCTGGCACTGTCACTAATACAGCTTAAATGGAGACGAATACAGCTTGATCATTCAAGCTGATCTGTATTTTTCTTTGAACCAACAGAAGCTTTTACAATTGCATTGCTGCAAACAATATTACTTCTTTCCCTGATACAAATCATACTGTTGCACCTATTTTAAAGTTTACATTTCTTACTTTCTCTTTCAGTTGTAGGTGATTAAAACGTGCCAGGAAAACAAAGCTGAACAAATGCATGGAATGTGTTAGTTAGCTGGTTTTATGAAGTGTTTTTTTTTTTGTTTTTTTTTTTTTTACTGCTAAGTAGCTGAGAAAATTCTGTGTCTGGATTCTTAATTCCCAGTAAAGGGGCATAAATACAGGCTTAAATATAATTATAATATAGCTAGAAGCTAACATGTGCAAGAGTGGTGTTATCAAAAAGAACTGCTGCTTAAGATCCCTCCACAATCCCAAAACTGCCTAAGAAAATGCAAATCTGTTCTCACATGATGTAAGAGATGTTATTAAAAGGAAAAAGGCATCTGTCCCAAAGGACACTGTTCCATAAAGGGAACTTTGCTATGACAATCCATAAAATATTTTAGGTCTCTCAGCAACATTGCTCGCAGACCAAAGCATAATATCACAGAATCATAATATCATTTAGGTTGGAAATAATATCCTTGTCATCAAACTTCAAACAAATAAATGAAATGAAAGCCAGTTCCTCTCTCTCTGTCAGTAGCATTTTGTAAATCAGTTGTTGACCAGTGCTGACCAGGAATTCATGGCCTGCAACAGGGAAAGCCCAACTCTCTCAGTGTCCAAAAGGACATAACCATGGGGGACATCATCTCAGAGAATATTAACACAGCTCTGCTTGGGCACCTAACCCAAAGGCTCATGGGGACGGGCTGCTCTGGAGGGTGACCCAGAGCAGATCTGGTTTAGATGCTCTGAATCAGCCATCAGAGGAGCTTCTCTCTCTCCACAGACTGAGAAACTCCAGACTTCAAAGTTAGGCAACTAATTTTGGGCCTCAAGCTGAGTGGTGGGACTGCCTGACACTGCATCTGTAAGCAAGTAAGTTAAACCTATAACAAAATGACAGTTTTTGTCCCAAGCTTAACACCCATGTGGATCAGCAAATTTGGACAAAGCAAAAATTGTTGTCATTTTCTCTCTTTTCTTCTCCTATGTGTATCTTAGCTTTTCTGAGGAGTCAGTCCCACAAAATTACAGACCTAAATTTCACGGTTTATATCAATGCCCTTTTTTCCATAATGCTTAAAGTCTTTGCAACAAAGAAATTATATATTTGAGTCAGGAAGATGTCAAACAAATAAACATACTTCCATAGCTGAAAAGCTTTGAAAATATATTAAATGTGGCTACACTTTTAATTTAATGATCCTACATTAGATGTGATCTTATATGAAAACTCTGATGGAAGGAAAGCTATTCTTATTTTATGATAAAAGCCAACCTGGGATCACTCAGTATTTAAGTAGATTTATCTACATTTTTGTCTGTTACCATCAATAACAGGCAGAGAGGCATCTTCATCATTTAGACAAAACTGCTGGACCGTAAACCTACCCTCTTATATGCTGCGCTGTCTTCTGCAATGAAACTGCTTTAGGCATCTTTGCTGCCCACCAAATTCAAGCCAGTAATCCAGGCAGGACTGTCAGCAAAGGAATGCTGTCTTTTAAATGCCCAGAACAAGAGACAAGGCTTTCAGAGACAGCTGAAGCTGCCAGAACACCAGCTTCTCCTCCTCACCCACACAATGATGGCATTGTGTGGGGAATCCAGTTCACTACTCTCAGTCTCCCTTTCTGCAAATCCAGCTACACGAGTCAAGTCAGGACCAAAGAGCTGAGTTTTTGGTGACAGCCAGCCCTATAACCACTTGTACCAGCTGGATAAATCCAAACTGCTCATTTTCTAGGGAATTTGTTTGCATGCTATCTAGCAACACCCAGAGACTGGCGAAAAAAAAAAAAGATCTCAGAAGCCTGTAACTGAGGTCATGAAACACACAAGTAGATTCCAAAACCCACCTCTGAAATGCCACACAGTTTACAAAATGGAAAAGTTGTAAATAAGCTGAATGTTGTCAAGGTACTGTTTTACACATAAAAAGATGGACTGGCTCTGAAATTTTTCTTACAAAATACAAATACACTGTGAAGATCCGTTTGGTTTTGAAACTCTAATATGTACACAAAGCCAACGACAGGCTATGAAGAACATACACTTTTGCAGTGTAACATCCAGAAATAAACACAAAGCCACACTTTTTAGAATTTATTTAAACCAGTTTAAAACTTCTATTGTGGTTCACAAGTGCCTATTGTGAAATACTCCACCCTCTAAAAACCTTACATGATTAGTATATCAACACAAGCCACAGAACAGTCTAGTATGGCACAGTACTGAAGACTGTTAATTAATAAGACAGCAAAATCACTGAAGTACTTGGCAATGGAGGTTGTTCACAGGTACCTGAAAATATAAGGTCCAAGGATGACAGTGTGTGGGAAAGAGGAAGGGAGGACAGAAGAAGGGGCCAATCTAATCCCATGTGAGAAGACCACAGCAAGAGTTTGACAATGAAGGCAGTCAAAGTCAGATTTTCAGATTTTGGAGGAAAAATGACAACAGGTCATGTAAATTAGAATACTGCAGATCAGAAATTATGTCATCATGACATGATGTCTGAAAGAACTCCATGCCATGACATTACAGTTGGTCATGTCACAAAAAGAGGACAGAAAGTTCTGTCTTTGTGAACTCTGTGTCCAAGGTAACAGTGAGGTGAGCAAGATAACACATCAGGGAAAGACAGAAGGAGAGAAGTAAGAGATAGGGATGCTTTGGAAGTCATCCATGGGTTGGTGACAGTTGAGGGAAGACAAATTTTACAGAGCAGAGTTTCCCAAATTGAACGTCACAAGGTCACAGTCACCATCCACAGCTCTCCAAGGGCTCCTGGCTGGATTAAGAATACACCTGTTATGACCAGAATATTGCCATGATATCCCCCATTCTTCTACCATAAAACAGGTCAGTAACTGATGCTTTTTGAGACAGAAAACCAAAGAACTGAACCTCAGGGAACAGCATCAGAAATGGATAAAAAGCCAATTAAGTAAGAGACACTGAATAATCAGTAAGTAGGATGAGAATCTAAAGAGTCTCAAAAGCCAGGAAAAAGAAATCCCAATGAATCAAAGGCAGCCATCAACCCAAAACCTGGAGGACAGAAAACTGTCCCTTGCACTAGATGAAGACTGCTAATGATCAGTGTGGCAGCAGCTTCACAAGAGCTCAAAGGAGAAAGGCAAAGGAGAAGGAAACAGAGATGGAACTAGAAGAAAACCAAGGGAAAGCCAGCAGAGAAAAACAAAAGAACAGGGCCCTAATTAGATAAATATGATATGAGTAGAGTTTTCCATTTGTGCTTCCCTTGAGAGAGAAGACTGCCAGGAGTTCGAAGTGAAAGGTAAATGAGTCAGAAAAGACTTGAGAAAAGGACCTCAAAACAGAGGGACGTGCAAATGCAGGAGGAAAAATGAGTGAATTTAAGGTTTAATATCACAGAACAGAGACTGCAAATCACGTGAAGAAAGAAACAGGGAAAACAGGAATGAAGAAGGAGAAAATTGCTACAAGGTCAGATGAAAAGAGAAAGAAAGGGATTGACTGATATTTTAGTCTAGCTTCTTATGGAATGAGGTTTGTCCAACCCGGCCATAAGTGAGGCTTCCTCTCCCCATCCCCACAGCTTCTGAACACACTGGTCAGCTTCAGTAAAACTCCAAATCTTGAAGAAAATAGAGCTCTTTGAAATTCCATGGAGATGTGTCTTCAGGGTAAACGGGAATTAAATTTGAGTTTCCTAACTACACAGAAGGTTGTAATACAAATTCTTCCTTATTATTACTCCCCTGGTTCATCAGAGAATCAGCGTGAAACTGCAGCTCCATACCGAGCAGAGCCTTCAGTGAAAGACAGACTCTCTAATAAACTTGGGTTAAACAACTGAAAGGCAGAGATCCACAGGAGACAAGGCTTCCCCAGCACTAGTGCTAAATGCTCAGTGCTTACTGAAACTTGTAAAGCAACTGGTTAAATTTTTGTATGAAGGTTGCAAAGAAAGAGATGCATGAAGAACTGGCACCAGGAACACAGGGTAAAAAGCAGACTCAAGAACAGGCAGGAGCCTAGATGGTTAGAAATCGGAAGTACAAGGTGGCAATTTTCTTATCATACAAGACCAAGAACTGACAGTGTGAAAGCAAGTGCGGAGTAAAGATGAAGTAAAAGAAAAATAAACTAAACAGTCAAAAAGAGCTCAAAAGAAAAAGGGTAACATTCTTCAGAGAAAGAGTAGAAACTGGCAACACAGAGGTTTCTGAGGTGGCGTCTGGTGTTGCAATCACATACTGTTGTCTGCTGACATCCAGCTCACTACTTCTGTTGACCTGAAAGCTCAGACAACTTTGAGCAACAAATGTAGTATTTAACTGTCCACCAAAGGGACCACTGGTTGATTCAGCAGTCTCATCATGTTCTTGCCAGTTTCTGGCACTCGCTAAGGAAATTGATTCAATCTGTGGAAGAGATTCCATAAAATCCTAGTCCAACCTGCTGAAGAGTTAGCATCAACAAACCCAAATATTATCAGTCTGAGGCAGCCAAGTTACTGCTTTGGAATCCTGTTATTTCTCACAGACTGACAGGTTTTGTATGTAACTAATGTTTTTTTCTTCTTCTTCTTTTAGCAGCCAGCTATCATTAAATGCTGAATTACACCATCTTGCAAATTAGCAAATAAGTGAAGATGATTTTTTTGTTGTTGTTGAGTAATGGCCAACACATTACAAGATAGATTTCTTCATGTGTTTTGACAAGTGTGATCTTGCTTTAATTATTTATGAAAATGCTTTGCAGTATGCCAATAAAAGTCTTACAGTATATTTTTGCATATTTTTCAAAAATAATGAACTCTTAGGAACACGTGGCCTTTCTGCCGTGGTCTGCAATTACACCTCTGCTTAGAGGTAACGTGGGTGAGCAAATGACACCACCATTTGCGTGTTAGCATCTGAGTATGATGAGATTTCCTATTTAATGAAACCAGTTACAGCATATTCTTATCACAGATCTTCCTAAATGTTGATAGTTTTGTGGCATCTAAAAGAAAAAAATACAGATATGATACCCAAGGAAAACCTCAATACCAGAAAGAGATTCTAAAACTGAGGTGAAATTAAATAGTTACTTTCACTAATTCAGTATCTACAGTTATAAAATAAGGGGGGGGACCAGATTCTAATCTTTTAATTTTTTGTCTAATGACACAAACCCAGGACTATGATATTTTATGTCACTACAAGAGCCCAGTAGCATGGAAGAAGTTGAATGTTCAAAGGATAAAGTAAAAATGGCTACCTTCACACTATCTGAAAAATATTATAACATTTCATAAAAATAAACCAAATTTGTTAATTTAGTCTAATAACTTTACTTATATGGATATAGCACCTGTCATATTTTCAGCATGTGTTAGTATCTTCACTGTACTAAACACTACACAACTATTTTAAGCTGAAGGATGAAAATCATAGGTCTTTCATTGTTAAAAAAGAACATCACAGTGGGGTACTCTAACAAAGTTAACTATGAGAGCATCTGCCCTATGATTATATCTTTTCTTTAGCATTTTTCACACTACCTTCTTCCTCACATGCATTCTGTTCACTGTGTGCACACCTCTAACTATTGCCATACAAGCATTGTTTAGCTGACATTGCTTCTCTGATGGGTATCTCCTGCCTAGACATTGTCTACTTTTGAATTGTGTATTTTATTACCACATCCTATGAACAGTCAATTCATGCTCTGACAACCACAGCACTGAGAAGCAGCTAGCAGATGTGCCAGCAAAGTAGGCTGACAGATTAAATTTTGCAAATACCAACCTCCTAATCCTTAAATTCCCAATTTGATTTGAGATTAGTTAGATAGTTAGAGACTACACCAAAAAATTCCAGAGGATCAGATCCTGTTCCCAAATTCCAACCCCTGGATACAGAGAGGTAGCAGCAAACAGAAAAGGCTGAGAGCAGCCAAAGGTCGTGTGAGATCTCGGGGAATACCTGACCTACAGATGGACAGTGCAGAGTCTCAAAGGGTTTCAGTTTATTCTTTGATTATGTCTACATCTATGATCACATTCTCATGCTAGTCAACACTTAAGGAAGTCCCTGAAAGACATAATTTGGAAGAAGTTATGAAGGGAAATATTTCCAGGAATGATGGTAATTTACTTGGCTTTACTCATGAATAAGAATTAATTCCCAAAAGAAACTGTACAGCTGTCTTTGGAGACAATCAAGTCACACCACGCTGCATTGCTTTATCCCTTTCTAAGACGAAATGAAGGAAAGGGAGATGATGGCACTCACCTTACATCCCTCACAAGCACTGACACCATAGTGATATCCGGATGACTTGTCTTGACAGACAAAACAGGGCTTGTAAACACGAGGGGGTGGAAGTGGTGAAGGAGGGCTCGGAACAAGTTCCTCAGAACTGGTGCTCTGAGTTTCAACTGCTACAAAAGAAAAAAATATAATAATTGAATGATTTATTAATGAAGTTTGAATAAATTATTACATAAAACTATATTACAAGTATGAAACTGGCCCATATCTTTCTTTGCATAATAAACATTTATCTGTCTTTCCTAGAAACATTTAAGGGGAACTAAGTAAGGCAAGTAATAACAGGACTACATCGCATAGCTTCAAAGTATATTTTAAAGTATATTTTAAAGTATATTTTTAGATATATGGCTTCAATCTCTTACTAGGTTCTAAAAATGGACAACTTTGGGCTCATCTTCTGGTTTTAGCCTATTGAATTGCATGGGATCCACGTGCACATGCTTGATATCAGCCTTCAAAGGGAAACTGTAGCATGCACCCTTTTAATCAGTACCTAATCTTGGGAGAGCTCTCGTATCTCCTGCCTTTTTCTACAAAAGGTAACACTTCCAATCTGCAATTCTGATATAGCAGGATAGCAGCAAGTATCAGGACATATGTAAAGAGTAAGTGTGAGACCTGAAGTGAAAATTACCTGAACAACTTGTCTTTTTTTTTTTTTTTTTTTTTAAATCTGTAAAAAAGTAGCACAACCCAGTAACACTTCCTTACCTACCTTAGGACCTGTAACATCAGGAAACCCCACTGAGAAAAAGTAACTTATATATTATGACCCCACATCCTTTTATTGCCTTAATATTTCTAGATGGTCATTTGTTTGAGCCTATTGAAAAGCCAGTTACCCCTTTCAGGGGAAGGACGTGAAAGCTCTACGATGCAAGATAAGACATGTGAACTACATCTTTCCAAAACATCTGCATTAGTTTTCTGTGATATGCTGTCATCATTCCTCACATTTATTGTGGATGTGCAATACATTTTCATGTTTCACCTAGCCGTCTGCTGCTTCTCAGATAAATCCCTCTAACTTTCAACAAATATACAGGAATGACAGGATCTGTGAACTCAGATCTATCCAGAAATATTAGGCACTATCAGCAGAGCTAAATCTCAAAAGTACTAACGGCAGACCCTAAAGAATATTACTCAATGGAAAAATCTCAGACAAGATTTACTGTACATGATATTTTTCAGATTACAAAGATGATACATTTGTATTAAAGTCATGATTCATTGTCAACTCATGTGCTACAGAATTCACAGAGGGCATCACAGAGCACTATGCAACCTCTGATCACTTGTGAGAGGAGGACCCCAGTTTTCCTTGGGTTAAGCTAGTATCAACCTCAAGGACGGACATTTCTTGAAAAGAAAATAAATGCTAAAGTGAAGTATTAAAGGGTCTGATTCTAAGCAAAGGAATATCTTTCCATTGGGACCAATTTATTTATATAACAATAAGGAGGCTGTGAAAAAAACAGAAAAGTAAAATAACATGGCTCCACAAATTGTGCCATTAAGACAACATCCAGAACTATACTCATCTTTTTCAGTATTAAATAAACTGAACTTGGCAGACCAAAAGTCTACAGGTTCCTACTGCACCAAGAAAACTTTAATGAAGTTTTTTCTTAATGAAAACTCAGATGAGAATGATCATTTCTTTTCAACAGTAATTTTTGGTATTTGAGATAGAGAGTGGTCTGTTATTGATCTCTGCACAGCCACCCTGCTTGAATCGATAATCTATTAGTACTTCTAAATTAAAGTTAGATTCATCAAATGTCCTTGAGAGGCCTCAAACATTCCTCGCCTTATTCCATACTCGTACATGAATTATGGTGGCTTACAATGAGTCTATGGAATGATAAAATTTTAGCTTTAAAACTCTAATACCAGCAGACAACGTGTTTCGTATTAGCTCGTTCAACTCTCCCAGTCCATCTAAAAGGCAGTTTTTAGGCTCCCCATGGGAAAACAAGGTTGTATCATTCAATAAAACAACTGCACTCCTGCAATCCCTCTGTGATTTCAGTTTGGGGAAAGCAGTCTTTGAGAATAATACTGATACACTTCTGCTTTATTCATAATTTCATCCTAAACAAGCACCAGCATCCAATAGTAGTGTTCAAACCATGAACAATATGTACTTCAGAGAGGTCTGTCAAGCACTGTAGAAACACCAGGAGCTTGCGATACCCAGAAGAGATTAAGCAACTCAGTTCATAAATACACAACATAGTCAGCAAGTGAGGATTTCAAGATAAAGCTGGAGAATATTTTTCAGGACAATTTGAAATTGTATACAACAACAAGAGAGCCAATGGAAATCAGAAGATCCTCCGTAGAACACCTCTCTCTCTCTCTCTCTCTCCATATATATTTTTGCACCACTAAAAGGACCTAATCTACTAAATATAATACTTGCATCAGCTGAACAACCATCTAGAGAGACTGGTTGGGTTTTGGGTTGGGTTGGGGTTTTTTTTTGGTTGGTTGGTTGATTTGGTGTAGTTTTTTTGGTAAGAGAACCTAGTTTGGTCACATTCACTTCTGATCACAGGCAAGATGTAGAGTTTTCTGGAGAAGGTTTGAACCCAGGATACACATATTCAGCTCTTACTCCAGCTGATTTACTATTCTTTCTTGGATTTAGCTTTTTTAACTCTTTATTTGAAAATGTATGTACTGCCAGTGTGGAAGTGCAAAAGTCTGGTGCAGGCACCTGTAGCAATTCATGCTCAGCAGGTAAAAAGTGTTATTTTTGTAATATGTTGGCAGCTAGTGAATGCACAAAAGTAGAAGTGCTTTCTTCTATGCATGTCTGCACATGCAAGGTAGAAAAAAGGAAAGGATGGGGGGGCCAAGAGTTGACATTTACAGAAAAGGCATTTTTAAAGCAGTCTTACAGTTTTAGGAGGAATTCGGGGGGGGGGGGGGGGGGAAACAGAAAAAAAGCAACTTCTTTCCATGCCCTACTGTCTTGTCCTGTGGGATGTGACACTTCAGGGTCCCTACTCACCTGAGAAAACAGAGCCTCAGTGCTGTCACCCAACACCTGAATGCAGCTTAAGCACACAGGGACTCTCAAACAATCGGTCACTTCACAATTCTTAAGATGTCTGAAATATTTCTAAAGGTTAGATAAAGTAGCAGATAAGATCTTTAAAAGCACAGCGTGCTTTGTGAGAGCTAATTTACTGCCAGCTAAACCGTGTTGACAGATGGAGAAGGTATTTTACTTTGAGACCAGCTAGAAGCAGGCAGGCACTATGAAATGCCTCGTGTTCTGAACTTAGATTATTAAGCTTGCATGTTAATGCACACTTTGGACAGTTGAGTTTTAAAAGAATAAGAAGTTGTAAAGCAAATGGCATTTCCTGGATAGCCTCAAGGGAATTTTGAATACTGAGCTCAGGGTCCCTGGTGGGAAGCAGCAATTTCAGCTAATTAGGGTGAATAGCAAAGTGTTGCATTTGGTCAAAACATTCTGTTAACCCCCATTTTTGTTGGCACCAACAAGAGTCTGGATTTTTTGCCTTTTTTTTTTTTTTTGTGAATTCACTGCAGGAGTGCAAGGCACACAGCTCACATACATTAGGCAGAAAGTCAAAGGAAACGCCAAAGTTCAACTAAAGTACAAGTAATTAGAACCAGATTCTCTGCTGCTTGTATGTGTGCATTTGATTGTAGAAGTTATTTATAAGCCTCCAAACATTTGAAAAAATAACTATATACTGTAGATCATTTAATTTTTATGTCTCGTCTGGAAAAAAAAGTCTGCTTTTAATCATCTTCCAGGAAAGAGCCAGGAACTGGGAAAGTGGGTCTCAATTGTTTCAATACAAATTTCTTTCTTTCATGTGCCACATAAAACTATACTATAAAATTAAATCCAAAATATCATTGACTTCGCTCCCCCCTCCAATTTTTTTTTAATAAAAAACTTCTTTGAATTTGTCATGCTTAAATAGTTTGCATTGTTATGAGGGTTTGGGTTTTTTTAAACTCTTGTTTGGAAGACAGACAAGGGGAGAAGAAAAAAAAAAAGAGTGAGAGAGAAAGAAAACATTATCGTGGAGACTTGCCAGCCTTGACTTAGTAACCTGGCCATGACCCTCCAGCGAGTGTGTGTTTGACCCGGTCACACATGACTCTAGCTGCGTACTGTTGCTGGGTTATAAGTCCCAGATATTTTTACCATATATACAACAGGTGGGAATCATAGGCAACAGAAAGAGGAAAACAAAATCTTCCCTTGTGGGAAGACTTCCATTTTCTCCCTTGCAAAGAAAACAGCACAAAGCAAAGAAGCTGTGCTACTATTTCACGTACTGGCGCTTGCTGCGCTGGAGCGTTGCTTTACCCGGGGGTGGATGCGTGGAGATGGAGTGGGCTGAGGGCAGGAGGACAGAGGAAAAGGCTCAGAGGAAGCCATATGCAAATGTTAATCAATGCAGAATGAATTACCACAGTCAAAAATCTTTCCTTACAGAGCTGGATATGCACTGAGGTTCAGGAAGAAATGCTTTTTATTATAAGCAAACATGACACACCTAGATTAAAACATACAATAACTTCAGATTGAGATGTTATTATCAGGATTTTCAGAAGTACTTAGGAAAGTTCGTTTTCCACATTTGAAGGTTTTATTATTTGCATCTTGGTAGCTGCCTTAAAGCTATAATGTTAAATATATTCTATTACAGTTCTTAGTTACAATATTTCCAGCATTAATTTTAATCAAGTCATAGTTCATCTCTGCAAGACTTTCCTTAAAAAAGGGTGGTATTTGGGATGAGAGCCAAAAAAACCCTCTAAGTCATCAGGTTTGCACTCAGTCTGAAAAGAAGCATTACGCTTTCAACAGGGACATCAGAAGATGAGGCTCCATGACCTTGCTTCTTCTTGAGGGTGCCCAATTCAAAATGATCCTTTTCTGTTATTTTAAAAGCTAAAAGAGTATCCCACAGATTTTCACTATGTGCTTCTCAGGATTCCTACAGTATGATTAAAATAACAACAAAACTAGCAAGAGGTAGAGGTTATGGAGCTCAGAAGCCCAATCTGCACGGACTGGATAAATGGGCAAAACTGCACACAAGGTCACCTAAAAGGAGCCTCAGACTCAGGTCACTTTAAGGGCCATGCCGAGGCCACAGGCTGCTGCTGCCAACAGCTATCTCAGACAAGGTGCAAGTCCTGATAGGCGCAGCTGAGTTGGCAGGAGTTTTCTAAAGCTGAAGGACTTTTGCTGTTACAACTCCTGTCAGTTAAAGAGCGACATGGACAGCTGGCTTCTGTCCCGAAGCATTTGGGAGAAGAGGGGTGCTGCTGAACTCTGCCCTTTGCCTCATGAGTACAAGAAGCAGTTAAGCACACTCTCTGCTCTGATATCCTCACGCTAATGAAGTTCCAAGTACAAATTTGGCCATTGCTACACTGCAGGCAGACATACCATCAGGACAGTATTTTCTTCCCCTGCTCTCTTGCATCTCATGTATTAAGACAGTACACTATTTTGGGCAGGGCCTCAGAATATGCTGTACAGTAACCAGCGCTGCAGGACCTTCCAGTGCTGCTCCAATGCAAATAATGGTAATGATCATGATCCTGCCAAGTCAAAAGATATTTGAAAGAATGAACCTTGAAAGGCCTCCACAGCCTTGAGGGGAGCCATTACTTGCAAAGCAGGTCCTTGGAGCACCTTCATTTTAACTATTTTAGCATTTCAGTGTTAAAACACAGACTAACTTTAAAGTATGATTTAAAAAAAAAGCAGGTTTCTTCGTATTCAGCAAATGCCTTGCTGTGTACACCAAGCTGTATTTGCCAGCTGGAATGGCAGAAGTGTGTACACTCATCTGCTGCATCTTCCCTGGCTTAAAACTGGGAGAGAGCAAGCTGCATCATACTTCTTCATGCCTTTCACCAACAACATTGCCAAGTTTCAACTGCAAATCTGTAATGTTAACCAGCAGAGTCATGTAACATAAGTCAACAGAGTCAGTGGATACTGATCTTGGCCACACGACAGGAGTACAGCCCTTTGAAACTTGTATTTATATCAGGTGATTAGGGCCAAGAAATAAAGTTTTGCATCCTACTACCAGTATAGCAGAGCTATCCAGATTTTTTGCTGTAAATCAGAAGACAAGAGCATCTATCTTTTGGTTATTCTCCTGTTCTACTCTCATAACACAACTTCTGTTCCTTAGCAGCTAACGTCTTCATTTGTAGCACAGATTTTATTATTTGCAGAAATGTCCTCTCTCAGTTGCCCAGTGAAGAGTGGGGATTCTTTTGTAACATACTTTTCTGTTGTGACACATTCTGGCCTCCTTATTAACCCACTTGTTAGGCATGCAAATTCAGTCACCTGACTTTACACTGACATTTAACAAAGCACTCCAGGAGCCCCATGTGCCAGCACATCTTCCTGTGTGACATTCTTGCACAGATCACAGACCCTCGAGTGACTCTCCCCAGGCCCTGCTGTCCCCACCATGCAGCACAGCCAGCACCGCTTCCAGTTCTGCCATATTTAGCAGCATGAAAGATACTGCCCTCTTCTACCTATCTGATCTACAAGCATGGTCCCTGCCACTCCAATATGTGAATGACCCATGAGCATTCATATTTCTACCTTTGTAACACCTAAGTGAGATAAGGGAAGAGCTATTCTTCTTCCTTTACAGAGAGGAAACAGAAGCATTGACAGTGAAAGAGCTTTATTTGCTTGGGTCTTAAATTCGTAGGGAAATGCAAGTAGTACCAGCTGGGATTTTCAACAGAACACAGCACTGAGTGGTATCTTCAAATTTAGCCTTATGTGTCTTGCCCCACGTACACATTGGATGCATAACAAAGCTGGGAACTCCGTTAAGTCTGTTCTCAGTCCCTCCATTGTGGGGACTCTGATGCACCCCCAAGTCTGCATCTGCACCCCACTCACCTGCCCACTGCGAGGCAGGACAGGCCTGGGTGCTTCCTGCCCCCAAGAGGGCTGCTAGCAGGGAACTCGGGAGAGATGATGAAACCCTGCCTTCATTTTCTGATCTCCATGGCCAGCAGAGAATCAACTTTCTGTAAGACTACACCACCATATACACAACTACACAGGAATGTCTTGGCAGATAACAGACTTGCCCAAGAGGAATCCTGAATCCTCTCCCGAAGGCAACTCAGCAGCACCCGTGCACATGGACACTGTACCACATAGGCATAAGCAACACCAGAAACTGCCACAAAAACCTCTACTCTTGACTATACTGTCCAAGCCTCATATATCTCCAAGATATAAGTCTGAATCTAGCAGACTAGTCTTACATATTGAGCACATGTGACCTGGAAACCACCAATATACACAATCATGTATTTCTGAATGAAAACACCCTTAAAAACCTTCTTCTGAAGCTGCTGCATCTTTTTATTGTGTCCCACAGGTATTCTGGGAGGAACCATCACTGCAACCACTTTTGGTGCTTCTCCCAGTAAAGCCAGGACTTTTGGCACCTACATACCGTACACACATATTTACTACAGCTAGTAGTAAAGGACAACGAGGAGGCTGCAGCTGCTCTGTAGGTTTGCAATGCCTGGTTCTCAAGCAGCTCTGCTAAACCCTGGGGTAGTGTGTATAACTAATATCACCTTTTCAAAGAAAATGATACTGACTTTCAGGCTGGTGTTTTTTTTTTTTTTTTTTGCTTTTTACAGTTATATCATCGAAGCTGTTCAACATTTGGGTTTATGTGTTCATGTAGCCAGAGAGATGCATTTACACCTGAGCAAACGTGGAAAGCAGAAAGCTTGTCAGGATTAATTATATCAGGGCCAAGAACTGCGTCTGGTTATACCTGTGTTACTCTCAAGACAGCGAGACTTAATGACGCGCTGGTAACTGAGAACAGGAGCGTCTTTCGCTAAATAAATGGCCAGGCACAGACCATGAGCGAGCCAGGGTGAAAGTAAGAGTAGAGACAGGATGGCCGCGGGGTTTGGCAGGCAGAGTTTACAGGGCAGCAGCTCATCACTTTGTATTAAGCGCCTACCTTCAAAATGGAAAAGAAAACATGTTAAATGAAAAAAATAAATCGTATGGAAAACTGAAGAAAAACATCCGAAAGATGCTAGCTCTGTAGTTTTTTCAGGTCGGTGATTTTCTGCCTGTCCACTACCATGCAAAACTGCATCAGTCTCAAGCGAAAATTCCGCATTACTGCAAAACTGAAAAATAGGATCTTCTTTAAACAAAAATGCATAATTGTGCTATCATCTGCACGAAGTTAGATTTTCCTTTGAAAATTAACTTTTCTTACAATTCAGGCCCTGATTGCTTTACCTGTAAATTCCTATGGTCAGATTCTCATGTGGAGTAAAGTACCATAGGCAAAGAAGAGACACAAATGCAGAGAGGATGAGAACTCTGGCCCTTTTTTTCTTTATTTATGAAAATGGAAGCCTATTTCTGTGGCCTATTGATACAAATGTGGTGTGACAAATTCAGCATTTTTTCCCTACAGGATCAAAAATTAGAAAAAAAGGCCCATTGTGAGGAACGAAACACTTAAAAATAAAAGGAGTCTGATTCTTTTCTCAGATATGTTTTATGGTGTTGCTATTCCACCAATTTCAATAAAGACTCTTGACTCGTAAACATAAATGGGAGAAAACTCAGATCCAGTATCTTCAATAAGAAATAAAACTTTCAAGGGCAGTGAAAGAGCTGCTATAATCTCTACATATATCCAGATATTTTACTAAGTCATAAAGCCTCCATTTATAGTTATTAAATGTTTTATAGTGTTTTGTATATTTTTATTTTTAAATCTTTTCAAGCATTGAAACAGAATAATTCAGAGTATTATTCTAAAGGAATGATTTTATTCCTCAAAACTCACCTCCTATCCAAGTAGGTATTAGCTTTCAGTATTACTATGTCTGCCAAATAAATTTTTTATTTTCTATATATTCAACATATCTTATGACACTATTCATCATGACTTTCTGCTGTGGCTTGAATCCAGCAAGAAAAGGAGTGTTTTAATATCTTTAATCATGTAATACTATTATGCAGTTGTTCAGTACCACATGGTCAAAATAAAACTGTTGTGCTCTCCTTGGAAATGCAGTAAAAATTACTTGCTATGTAATATTTTACGTATAATTTTATTTCTCAAACTTTAGGACCATTAGTTCAGAATATTTTGATCTTTAAGTGTTTTTAAATCTTAAAATTAATAGAGTGACTCAACAAGAGCCAATTCAGTGATCAAAACTACTTCAAGTTAGTATAGTAGCAGTTAAAATGCTTATCATCCCAATTAATTTGTATTACAGCCACACTGCTGGATATCACTAATTGATTTATATACCCTACTTTCTATACCCATTTACAAGGGCAATTATGAACTCCATCACATATGTTTAAATGGGTTACATTAGAACAGTATCTAGAAACTTGACTGCTGAGCTTAAAATCTTTAAGAACAGGTAAATTCTTCATTAATGGGTATGCTATCAATCCACTACAAATGGCCTATAACCTTTCAAAGCAGCACGAGGTACTAATATTTTACTTTTCATGGGCAGTTTGAGGTTGATTCCACTGATGAGCTTCACCGCTATCTTTAATTGTTTTTAAAATTGCATATTATAGGCAGCAATAAACACAAATTAGCATCATACCATCCACAGCTTTCTGCAAGGCACAGTTTCTATAAACAAGTTAAAACGCATACATCTGTAAATAATAAGCATAAGTATGCTGAACTTAATGAATAAGGGCACTAAAAGAAATTGAACAGTAGGGGTTCAGCAATTAGAGTAACTGCCCATTTTATTAAAAATGTATTGTTTCCAGCTTTTGCTTTAGAAGACTTTTATTGCTCTGCTAATTCGAAGTTTTGATTTCCTTGGAAAAGGAGGTCTAACTCTTTATTTTTCTTTGACAGCCCCCTGTCACACAGCCACTCACCTTTTTTACAAGGCAACGGACAACTGTGAAGCTTTATATCTCACTGCTTGGGATCTCACTCTCCGGCCCTCGCTGCAGACCTTTTTTTTGGCATTATGCCACCCAGAGGTATGATTCTTTATTGAGTAAGGTTTCATTCCACAGCGAAGCTGGGATGAAACCTGCTGAACCAGCAAACCCCAGGCAGCCGCCCTCCGGCCCCTTCCCAGAGGTTACCAACACTCTGGCAGAGTGGGGAGGGGAAGAGCACGCGTCCAGCTTCCCAGCCATGCTGCTGCAAAACAGGGCCATTTGCTAAAGCTGGCAAGGCTCGGGGCCATGAAATGGAGCCATGAGTTTCCTCCTGCTGTTCAGCAGCAGCCTCCTGCAAGAAGGGACAGGGCAGTGTGTAGACTGGGAGAAGCAAAGGCAGCTTCTTAAACCAGGCAGATATGTCTCCCATTCCCCACGTTATTGCAGTGAACCCTGGGCTACCTTTGCTTGTAAATAGATGTTTTACATCCATGTAGCTTACTTTCCGAGTAAGCATTAAGATTATTCCTTGCACTAGCCTAATTGCACCCACGTCGTGGCTCTGCTGCAACTGTGGGGGTATAATTGAAACAATATGTTATTTCCATTTAGACATGACACAATAACAGGAAAAAATGGCTTTCATCACTTGAGCTTATCTGCAACTAGGAGGGCAGTGAGACCAAAACTTAACCTTGCTGACATCCTCCAGTACACATATATTTGCAATATCTGAGACCAAAATAGGGGCATAGCATGCCAGACCATGTTCTAAGAGCAGCTCACCCCAATATATTTAAGAAAGGAATATTTAAGAACTGCACATTGCCACTATCTTTTGAAGGGACAAATAAAATATAGAGTTCACCAACCTGTAATGCTCACCTGATCAGAATTTCAATACTTCTGAATTGAATACCTGCCAGACAAAAAATGGTAACGCAGGTAGGTAACCATGTAAACTAAACCAGGTAACATGAAAACTAAAACACTACCATATTTCCTTTCCTCGGAATTCACAGTACCTTGATATTGACTTATAGAATAT
Organism: Pseudopipra pipra; assembly: GCF_036250125.1. Taxonomy (NCBI): domain Eukaryota; kingdom Metazoa; phylum Chordata; class Aves; order Passeriformes; family Pipridae; genus Pseudopipra; species Pseudopipra pipra. The sequence goes on from NC_087549.1 coordinate 116,255,084, forward strand.
TGTGGTTTTGTTGTTTGTTTTTTTTTTTTCTTTTAACTCTCCACCGTCACAGTTAACCTGGCAAACATCCCTCGGCCCCTCTCACAGTAGGTGCAGCAGAAGCCAAGAGCTGGGAAGGAGCGTGGTGTCCTCGAGCCAAGTGGTAGCAGCACTCTAACTGTGGCTCAGGGCACACCTCCACACTCTGCCTAGAAGAGCAAAGATCAATAAAATAAGACATTCACAAGAGCCTGGAGACAAGACGAGTACCGTGACTGGAGAGCACGTTTTCCAATATTCTGTTTTCCTATTCTCTACCTGCAGTGGATTTTCCTATTAAACCCTTGGAGTGAGGAATGCTCATAATTTTACCTGTATGTTGTCTGTCATTACCATTCTCATTCAGAAGAGAAAAAGTATGCACACACTGTACTGCAGGCAAACACCTCTGTGCTAACAGCATTTCCTAGTGACCTGGTCTTTCTTATTCAATACCTACCTTCAACAGTGACTTGGGTTTTTTTTCCCCAGATAAGCTGCTCACAATTAACTGCAATATCCTAGTCTTGCAAACAGGAAAAATGTCAACGACACTTTATACAAAATATGGCAAAGAGATAGTACTTTATTTCCAAAGAGCTGGAAAAGCAGTATTCTGTCCTGATCCCTGATGTCCCAAGAAACTTAAGGCAAAACTTATCCTCTGAAAAAGGGAAGTTACTATTTTCCAAAGGGGCTAGAATCCAGAAAATCTCTGGTTAACATGATCTAATAATTTTAAAATGTCTATATTATGAATATTCAATATTACACATATGCATATAAGCATGTTTCACAAAACGTACTTTTTTTTTGGGGGGGGGGGGGACACTGGACTTTTCCTGCCATGTTTGAGAGATTTGGGTCATCATTTACTGTAGAAATTAAGCTCTCTTTAAAAATGCTTTTCCAATTGTCATGGTTAGAAAGATATACTATTAAATGAAAATCCATTCAATGCCATCTTCCCAAATTTTCTGAAGGACTCATTTAGTGCCTCTGCTCATACTGAAAGGATTCTGAAGCCCCACCAAAGTATTACTGACAACATGCCAAGGCTATTAAAAAAAATTAGCAGTGAAACTATCTTAAGATCCAGAAGACCTCTAACCTGTGGCTTTAGTATTTCATGAATCACGGTGACAAGGCAGAGCAGCCATTTTAAGGAATTAGTAAAATACAGCGCCAGAGAGCTGTTAGAAAACATTGCTTTTAATTTCTTAGTATATGTCTAAGTCTGACCACTGCACAGCAGCATATAATTGCCCCAAACTGTAATATATCTAGGTAAACTTTCTACAGAGTAAGTTTAGCATGATTTCATTTACTTCCCTGTCTGATCTTGTTTTGTGTCTCATTATGTGGACCTACTGGAAATTTGGGGGAATCTTCTTAGTTCTTTTTCCACTTTATCCACCAGATACAAGTTTGTCATCTAAATATGACAATCTATAAAAACAGCAATTAAAAAAAATCATAACCTGTGAACTCATGGAATGCTCTCTGAAAAAACTCACCTCTGATCACCTTACCCTGGGATCAGCAGTCCCAGTGGGACAGGGGCATATTTTGGAAAGCTCTCACACCACCCAGGCACAGGGAAGATCCCTGTTTCATGGCACCCCCGGCATTTGCAAACCAGTTTGCCTGATCACTGCCTTCTATTGTTTCCCGAGATAAGAAGGGCCCCAGTGAACAATTAAAGCTTTCAATAAATAATCTGCAAGCACATTCATTTGATTTACTGTTATTTGATACAGCAGTTAGTTTCAATGGGGCAGTTACTATTGATCACATAAAGTACTACAGACAAACATGAAACACTTCCAGAACTCCATGGATTATTACTCTTTATCTGCCACTCATCTGGGTTACTTGTAATGGTTGCGAAATTTAAAATCAATAACAACAATTAGCGTTTGGTATACTCTGAGGAATGAATCATGTGAAGTATGTTTTGTTACAAAAATGAAAGGCTGGAGAGCTTGCAAATGTGAAAGACTCTTGCAAACAGCCAAACTCTAAAAGAATTTATCCTGGTATTAGAAAGTGTCCAATCAAGGGGGTAAAGAAAAGAAAGAAATGGTATTTGAAATGCACACACAAGCTTACACGCAATTATAAAAAGGTATTGGTAGGGTTTTCAAAGGAATAAAACTTTCAGGCAGGCTAGTGAGAAAGACACACCCAAGGTTTCCTTAGAAAATTCCACTACAGGTCCTACAATTTCATACTTGCTTCTTGACCTCTACAGGGGTTTTAGGTTGGACTTGCACCTATGTAGAAAACTGAGGACATAGGAACAGGTCTGACTCCTCTTCTCACTAGCTTTTACTGGAGTTTATCACCAAAAAAAGTATCTAAGTGTAAGAAATGAATGCAAAATGAAATTAATAAAGCTGGAAACTGATTTTAAGTTATATATGTTGAAAAACACCTTCTTTCTTTAAATTCACAGAAATTAGTTGTGAATCTAATGAAATGGATGGAAATAACAGTATTTTGAGAACTCTGCCAGAGTAATAATTCTAGATAATTAAAATGCAAAGCAATAAGAGAAATGTTTTATCATTAAACTGTAACCAGAGCTCTGTGTGAAATCATCCATTCAGAAGACTTGTTTTTCATCAATTATTTGTAATTTATCTCATGTAAATATAAGAAGGTCTAATTAAAATGTATGACTCCTTATGCAGCTTCTTGTCATTAAGACCAATGAAAGCATTCTGAAGACCATAATGAAATAATTATGTTTGCCTTTAAGAATCCTCTTCAACAACACATGGCAGTACCACACTAAATTAAAACATCAGGAACTAAATTTCTCTTGCATCTATTTCCATTTTCACTAATTATACCCCCAAGCTTTCCAATAGACCAGGCCCTAAAATTCTTCTGAAGCTGAAACAGCCTAAGGAACAGCAGCCTTTTCATAGTAATGGACTTTGATGAAGAAACAAAGGTAATGCAGCCCTGGAAGCATTAATATTTCAAATAGAGTTATCATGTGAAAATATGTGTTTATTTGAAAAATGGGGAAAAGATTGTTGATAAAAAGCCAAATATGTGTTCTAAGGAAACCAATACTCTGATTTAATCTCCTTTAATTGCGTCATTCCTTCCTCATCTCTTTTCGTCAGAGTATTTTCTTGTTCTGCCCAGAAATTCTAGTTAGCAAAAGCATTACAAACATGGTATTACTGGGCAGTGCCAGTGTACCATGCTGTAACTGAGCTCTGCTTTCACATTTTGGTAAAGGTGAAAACAGCCCCTGTGAACAGTTGCAGCTTTCATAATGGACTCCATTTCAGGGAGAAGAGAACAGCTATTTTCCCAAACTGCCTCCAGACATGCAGTGCTTCCTAGCGCACAGCTCCTGCTTTTACCGTGAAGTCTTGCAGGACCTCTCTAAAACAGAGAGAAAGGAAAGGATTCGGATAAGATTAAAAAAAAACAAACCAAAAAAACCCCCACCAAAACAACTCACAGAAGGATGTGAGTCAGCTTTGACTTCTTGCAGGCAGCCGAAGGCTTCTTTTCAAAACTTCAGGGAGATAATGGATCCTTCTTGGTGTGGTCTCAAGATTAGTGAGTGTTGCAATACATGCAAAGCATAGGAAGATGAGCAGTTCACATAACCTGCATGGCATGTGACTATATAGGCAACTAGAAAAACACAGCCAGAATGTGTTCTCCAAATGGAAAGATGAAGGCAGAGGTTCACTGTGGGATGAAGCCTTGGGAAAAGTATCTTTCTCTGTTAGCCCCCCATCATCAAAGACACTGAAAGACATAGGTGATTTGCCATTTGTTCTGCACTTTACACCTTGGTTCAAAGTGTGAGGTGGAATCAGAAGGATCTTTAGAAAGACAGGTCTCCAAGACCTTCCAGCCAGCCACTAAGGAGGATCTGACTTATACCCTGATCCAGTAACTAATAAAATTTCTTCCTCAATTGAATGAAAAGAGAAAACTCAAAGAACAAAGCAATGCAAAGGAATACTCTGCATCATGAGGGGAAAAAAGAAAGACCTCCTGAGACCAAAAGTTGAGAGGCAGAAGAACGAACAATGACTTAAAACCAAACAAAGAACCTCCCAAACTCAAGACCTGATCTTAACAATAAAAAAGCTCAGCCATGCGTGACATTTTAGCTAGTCTTTTGTCTTGTGCCCTACGCCAGAAACTGCAGACTGGTGGATCAGTGAGGGCAGATCTCGGTGAAGGAGGGAAGGTTTGTAGAGAAGTAAGGATCTTTGATTAGAGCAACCCAGAGAGTTGTGCAAAACCCCCACAGGCAGTCGAGCTTTGGGGAGCACAGGCTTTTCCCTGCGCCTTAACCAGGGTCCTGGGGGAAGCATCTGCCTGCAGATCCGCAGCCCTTGCCCAGGGGAAGGTCCGGGCATCAGGTATCGCCAGATGGCACTGTGACACAGTTTTCCAACTCCTTTTTCTCCTGTGTGAGTGAACGTTCAGTCTTGGAAAGACAGGCAACACTGGTCTTCCTTGTGAGTTTTTGGGTAGAAGATGAGGAATTAAAGCAGCAGAGGAGCTTGCTCCCCGCCTCAGGCTCCGCCCAGGGACAGTCCCTGAACAACTGTGCTGGAGGCTCTGAGACCTCTGAAAGCCAGGGTAGAGTTGCACCGCGCCTGAACACCTCTGTCCCAGATTGGTATTTATGAACAAGTGAAATATTTAAATCAACTCAGATGCTGTTACATTCACTTATCATGCAGGAACCTAGGAATCCTCTTGGTATCAGTCACCAGCTGGCAGAAGAAGTGATTCTTGGACAAGACTGGAAGATGACATGGAAGTCCAGTAGGAAATGAAATACACACCTCTGTATGATGTGCTGCTGTGCCACCAGCCAGCTTGGCAGAGAAGACTACCAGAGTGGCGCAATGGCCATTTCGGGAACACCTCAAGGTGCATTCAGATTAAAAAAAAACCGCAGGATTCAAGACACCTTTTGTGTTCTTTAGCTGTTTTGGTGGGGTGGGGGTTTTTTTGTTTGGTTCTCTTTTGTTGTTTTTTTTTTTTGTTTGGTTTGGGGGTTTTTTTTGGGAGGGGCAGGGAGAATTGAACTATTCCTTCCACTGTTTGTATCTTACAGGCACAAATGGCTTTCTAGAATCAAAGCACCACTGAAGGAAATCTGTGTTAAATCAAACTGTGGCTGTTGTGTCCGGTTGGTACAACAGCAGTCAACCTGTCTGATTGCTCCACACCTCTGTCATATATCTTTAAAAGAAAAATGAACCTTCTTTCTTTTTAAGAAGCAATGTTGGACGTTCATTGTGCTGAACCTGCAGCGCAGTGGCATGAACTTTTACTAGTATATCACAGAAGTATTGGTACATAAATACACTAAAGACTCACTCATACAACCGCTCTGTGTCTGAAACTCTTATTAAAATCAAGGGTGGAGGGCTGAGTGCTTCACTAGATAAGGCTGTAAAAGACAAAGATGTACTTAATTTGTCATTTCACTGTTCAAAGATGCTTGCTAAAAATACAATGCGAGCCTAGAGAAAAATATTATGGTTCAATGGAAAGAGATTCTCCAAACCATTAAAAGAAACTAAGCGATGCTAAAAGATCTCTTTGTTGTGAGACATTTTTCTGCTCTTTTTCTTAGGGGATGCACTTAGAGGGCAAAATGTAAGTCACTGAAAGTGCATAGAACGGAAATCCCTTCAAAATATGGATGGACTTTACATCATGTCCTTAGCAGTGAAGATCCAGAGCACTCTCAGAATTTATAAATACTCATTCAAGCTTTAACCTATTAAACCTATACAAGTGTCACTTGCATGTGTATATTCAACTTACGTAGTTTTATAATATTCAGTTTACATATGGTATAAGCAGGGGAAAGAAAAATCACCTTGTCCAAGGGGAATAGAAGGTATATTATATACTCTATGTCTAGGATTCTTTAAAACAGACTTGCTGGATTATATTTCCATCTCTCTTAACAAAAGTATTTGAAGAAACTGTAAGGCTCACACAGAACACTAAAAGAAAGTGGGGTCAGTTATATAAGGGCTAGCACTAGTTTGTTAAAAGTTTTTTTTCCTACTCACTCCCAAGTAAAGGGACAAAGAAGTGAACATTGTGGGAATGTGTTTCTAAACCACATGATATCCTTATCAGATTGTCATGTACAAGGGAGGTTCTCACACAGGGACCCCATGCTGGTGAGCTGCCCTGTCACATGATGCAAGTTCTACGCTCCTATTCAGATTACTAAAATGAGCTGAAGAAAGCTAGATTTCCCCCTCCTCCCTCCCTCCTCCCCAAAATAAGCAAAATGCACAGTGACCAAAGTCATATTAATTCACTGCCACTGGGAAAACAATCCTGAGCAGCTGCTAACGATAAGTGAGTATATGAAGAAGATAATCTAGCTATTAAAATCTATACCACAATTAATACGTGATGAGCAGACTTTAATGCATGGAAGGAAACAGAGAATCAGAGAAACCTGTGAATCAGACAAAATAAAGGGAAAAAAACCTTGGCTGACTTGCAAATTTATAGAAAGAGAGTAAAATGTTTTTATAAACAAGTCCTACTTTGTCCTATGTCTCTATTTTCACTGTTGATGTTGTGAACTCTGTCACTGAATTACTTTTTCATATAGTTTGGGGGAAGTGGAACAGTCCTGTAAACATTTTTAATAATTAAATGAAGGTTCTAAATAGTAATTGGTCATTCAAATACACGGCTTGTTTTAAAAAGTGCTGAGGGAGCTCCTAGATGCTCAGCATATTTGGAAATGAAGCCATGAAATGTGGATTTAGGATGCTAACTTTAGGCTACTGTTTCTGACATTCTTAACTTTTGAAACACATTTGCCCACGCAATGACAAATTAGTAAAATCCTAGACCTTAGATTAGTTTTAAAAAGTTTAAAATCCACATTTTTGGATGCAAGTTGTTTACAGATTACAATTAGGAGGAACAGCTAAGATTACTCTGACCAAAAAACTGCACAGAATCATTTCCATATGATACCAGTTTGTTTATTTTATACCTAGAATATGGTTCTCATAAAAAGGTGGCAGCAGTAGACGAAAGACATTACTCTTGGTTTGCCTGCTAGAAAATTCAGCGTTGTTACCCTCATGCCTATATTTTTTCCTGCAGCACCGACAAAATAATTATTCTGTTAGTTTAAAATAGTTTTGAGCATTTTGTGGCTTGTATTTTTGTGGTTCCATTTGGTTTGAAAGGGCTTGGATTTCAGCAAGAAGTGGCATGGGTCACAGTGCATGGGGACAGACTTCATGCACGTGAGCAAAGGTCAAAATCAATCATAGCTTTGTATTTCCAGGCCTATTACTTTTGGCAGTTTACCCTGCCAGAAGGGGCTAAAATATTTGCCTCCCAAAAGGAGTAAACATCAATAGGAGCAGGAATATAATCAGATTCTCAACCGCTCAGCAATGAGAAATGAGGGAAAAGGATCCCCTCCTCTCCGTAGCCACTAAGCCATTTAAACATTAGATATAACATTTTCAGCAAAAAGTTGAAAGATTTCACAGCACAGTGACTTGAAAAGGACAATAGGCCTATTTAGGCAATTATATTATGCAGGCTTTGTTATTAGGCAGCCCTGCTCAGTCCCAGAAAGTCTGGATAATCAAAAGTGTCCAAGTACAGGAAGGGGAAAAGTACAACCCCACCCTCCCACACAGCCGCTGCCAGGACCTCTGGATTTGAAGGGTAAAGTCTATTTACCAAAGTTCCTTGGCCATTTTATACATCAACTGATATCCTTCCTCATGGGGCTGCGTGCTACAGCCTAGCAGAGCTCTGGAAAGCCCTCTGAAACCACAACTAATTTGGCCCCAGTCGCCCGCCCCTGTAAATTCACTGCTGAGAGGCTGCTGCCAGCCCCCTAGGCAGAAACTGTGAAGGGAGAGGGAAGTTCCCCCCCGGCTCGCACGCATACCAGTGCCGGTCCCCACGGCCAAACAGATCTGGAAACTCATCGCAGCTGTGCTCTGCTTCTGAGGTCTCAATAGGATGGGGCATAGCGCGGCCGGACCGCGGCAGACAGCAGTCCTTCTGAGCACAATGTCCCTTTCACAACCCCACTCCCAAATCTAAATGCTGGCTGTGTAACACAGCCGCACTTCATCGGCTGCGTAAAGGGCGGTATATAAATTAGACCTGAGCAAAACCAGTCTTTTGGCGTGTTTAGGGGAGGTGGAACCACAATCTGCCGACCAGGGCGCCTCACTCCCCGTGCGCCCCTGAGCAAAGCCCCTCACCTTGGCTGGGCTGCAGTGCTGGTGTGACGCACACATGGTTAACAAAAACAGCTCAGCAGTAAGTGGGGATTTAACTGGATGTGAGGATGACTAACTTCGCTGTTTGAAACACTATCTCGGTCTTTCAACTCCTTAACTCACCCTCTTCAAGGCATCGCCTCACCAGCCTGGCTTTGTTCTTACAAGTTGCACCTTCGCTGCACAGACTCATTAGGCAAGCAGGGAGTCACCCAAAGATACATTGCTTTTCCTCCAAGCTTATCCCACCCTGACTTCACCAGCGAACGCCTCTCATCATTTTTGTCTGCAGGAGTTTTTGACAGCGGTGCGTGTCCATTAGAGTTTTCCTGTGCCAGCAGACAAATCAGGCTAACTGCATTAGAATCTATGTAGAGAATAGTTTCCTCCTTTCAATTAATTTGGAAGAAAAATATCCCCATGCAATTTTTTTTTATGTAGTGGATCAGAAACAAACATTTTTTAATAACATATTTCAGGGCATTAAGCTAGAAGTATAAAAATTTAAATAAAGACTGTATCCCTAAGCAAATCAATCCTAGCAATTTAGCTGTAAAGTTTATAGATGAACTTTAAAGAAAATAACCTGGTTCAAACAGATCTTGCCTTCTGGGCACTAGCAAACACACCTGCAGCAATTTGATACTTGGGAATGCAGATTACAAGTCCTTCACTTCAAAATGTTTGTTTTTAAATTCAGAAAGATGAAAGAAAATAAAGTAGTGAGTTTTTTTTTTTGTTGAGCACAGATGTTTCCAGCGCTTGCAGGGAATGAGAACCTGACCCAAACATTGCAATAATCCAGAATTCTGAAGGAAAACATACACCTTCTGGAGTCCCATCTTCATGAACTTTCTAAAAGTTAACATCCGCTAGCTCCTCTCTAGGCAAACACTTCCTACCAAACTGAAATAAGAACTGCATACTACACGAGCCTCAACATCCCAATGTGTTCTGCTGCCATAGCCATAACTTTTGCCTTCATCAAATTTTTCATGCTTCTAACCCTAAGGAAATGCAGTAGGCAGTAGTCTTCTACTTGATATAATTAGCTGAAACACTACATAATGACAAACAAACTTACTCTTGTTTTGGGCCTGCTCATTTGGTTTTTTGCCTGTTTAATTAATGAAGACTAATGAAGACTTTTTTAATAGGCTTTTCCAAGGTCAAATCGCTATTCTTTGCAGCTCCTCTCTCAGGACCTGTCCTGTTCCCACTTCTGCAGTATTTAGTTAGCTCACGTTTCACCAAAAGTTACTGGTTTTCTCTCGGTGTTTGTTGCCGCTGCACTACAAGGGAGTAGAAAATTCTACCTTACTTAAGAAACTATAGATTATTCATTCTTACAATCTCAATTCTTTTGTTCTTTTAAGAACCCTCCTTGTCTAATTTGATTATACTGACCTGATTTTTATCTTATGACAAAAGGAGTGAGAATGAATTATGATTAAAAGTGCAGTTGGTTCTACTCTCATTTCTGAGTCCATAATTTTCTTCGCAAACAAATAATTTCATTTTAAATCTCCTAACTAATATCACATCAAACACCAACATATATGAGTGCAAAATTAGGGGCGATTTCTGCGTGTTTGTAAAACATCGCACAATACTCAGTGGTTAACGGTTGCACTGCAAACCCATGGCAGATTTTTCCTCCCACAGGGGAGAGGAAAAAAATACCACACAAGTTAAGGTCATGTTTGGGTTGTGCCTTATCCTCTATTTTTACTTTGCAGACCCTCGTGGACTAGAAAATTCATGATGCTGCAGGAGTGCGCTAGCTTAGTGAATCGTAATAGGATTAACGTACTGAAGATGTGCTGAAGTTGGAGACCTACAGCATTCTGCCCTAAACCCTGCAATGGCCAATTTTGCCAGCATTTCAGTTGAAACCCTGATGCTGTCTGGGGTTGTTACTGGCCTACTCTGAGTCTGCACTATCCATGTACTATTCCCTCAACAGCCATTTATGTTTTACTCTACAATCACGTCTCTATCAAAGCAATATTTCCAAGGCCTAAAGCAAGGGCTGCAGGTGTACTGCTTTTTTTTTGCAGAACCAAAAATAAAACAACAAAGTAGACCAAAAAAACCCTATCTATCACACATCTAACAATTACAAAACTTGGCTATTATTACATTCCATTTAATCACAGAGATTTTCTTAAAAAAAGGAGAATCAGGAAATGCTTGAGTTAGAATTAAACTTTGCTATCCTTGTATTTATAAGCACTGGAGCAACCTTTAAACTATTAAAAGCTTTCTGGACCACAAAAAATCTGGTTTTGTCATTATTTTCATGAGATGCCAGATAAAAATCTTACACTTTGAGAGAATTTTGGTATTTTAAAATCGATTTATATATTTACTCATATGCATAAGCTGCTTACACTTTCTTCAAAACTGAAAACAAAATTTGCTCTAGTAATCAAACAGTAATCTTAATTTGGACCCTAACTAAATTGTTTTTCCATGTTTCTATACATTAACTTTCACAATTCAAATTACAGTCATCGTATTATGATTCAGGTTTCGGCCCAATTTTAAATTCCCATGCAGTGAAGATTAATCCTATTGCTTACAAAGTTACAAGACTGGATTCCTGAATGCATTTTCCTGTATTTTTAGTTATTCTTGTTAATATGAGTTTCTTTGATTAGCTAAACTTTGCTGTTATCTACACTTGTCTCTTATCACAGGCCCTAGGCAAATGACATATTTACCACTCATTCCATTCTGATAAGGGTAATCCCGTGTTTAACTTGCCCAAGAACAAACGCCATATATTTTGTTTTTAAGAATCCTGCTTCTAGGTATTAACAACATACAAAAGAATGAGCAGGACGTTTTAAAACCAGAAGTTATTTAAAGAATATTTTGTGAGTGTAAGCTTTTAACGACAGTATATGCCTCCTACTCCAGCAAAGTTTATTTAATTCCAAGTTTCCGCAATATCACCGCTGAAGTTATACTAAAGTTTAAACCATGAAAGGAGGAAAACACATTTTTAGTAAAACATCTGGTTTGGATTTTTGTTTTTGCTAACTGAAGCTCTCCTGTAGCTAGTAACATTATTTTGAAGTAAAAGTTTTGTTTCATAATTTATTTGAAGCGTTTTGAAAACAGCGCGAAGAAAATAAATATCCCGTGCTGAACTTCACAGTCTCTTTTTAATTGTAAAGATATCAAATCATTTGCAGTGTTGTAGGCTGGTAGTCACCGTTCTTTACAATTCTGTTTTCACTACTCAACCCACACAAAAGTCATATGGTGACTGAAAACTTTTGAGCAGAGTGAAATACATTATTTCACCAGTTTTACATTTATTTTTCAATTCCTCCCTCCACCCCTCAGAGATATTGAAGGGAGAACTCTTCTAATTCCTAGTTAACTTTTTAACATACTGTGAAACGAAAATTTAAAACAGATTGATACAGTTAATGGCATACTGAAGTGCCCGAGAGCGTGCTAAAAACATTTTGATAGATAGCCAAGTCATTTATCTAAATCACCGTCAGAGCAGTGAAGCATCCTGCAAGTTTTTATGCAGAGTATAAGCTAATGTTTTCTGGCACTTTTTGTCATTTCTCAAACTTGAAACTGGGGTGTTAAAATACTGCTATTGTTTACCATCTATATATTTCAGCAACAAATCAAGGCCTTATAAAATAATAGTACATTTTCAGAAGTGTCATACCACTAACTCTCACTCCTCTGTTAGCAGTGCAACGCTGTCTGCATTTCAAGGTATAGAAATAATTGATGGTTAAACTCAAAGGGTGTTCACAGTAAGTAGTTTTCTAGCAAAACAGCAACTTCTTAGAGCAACAAAGTGAAGAAGAAAGGTGGCAGTAAGGTCAGTACAAAGAAATATTGCCTTTTCTTCGGAAACTTAAAACTTCTGTCTGATTTTTGGAATGGCACCTACCCACTGCAATTCCACATCTTTGCAAGAACTGTAGAGAGCAGTATTTTAATTGCTTGGCTGCTCTGCTAAAATGCACTTCAAGACAACATGCATCCTGATTATCAAACGTGCTACAAAATCAGATTAAGGAGAAAAAAAAAGAGCTATCACAGAGACGTTATGTAAATTCATCCTTCACTGGCTGGAGTTTTGCAAGTATTTGCTGTATTACATTACAATTTTATGTGTTCCTGTTTGGCTCCACAACTGTTCTTAGGATCAATGTGCCACATGAGAAGGGATAAACAGAAAGAAGTCCGGTGCTTCTTTCCTTTTTCCTTTCTTGCCAAATGGATAAAAAAAGCTTGCAAACCACATTTTGCGCAAAAACTCACCCCGCCCCTCATTACCTCTGCACTTAATTACGAGTCTTTCTTTTTAAAATACATACAAATAAATAAATAAATGAAATAATAATAACAACAATAATAATTATAGTAATTGCTTTAAAGTGGAAAAATAACAGTTGGGACCTACATTGAGCACTGTGCCGGTGTTGCCACTCTGTTTGTGCCAATCCACTGAAGCATGCTTTGAGAGCCTTCTCCTGGAGCATGCAGGAAGACGGACTCGCAGTGTAGAAATCCAGCATCTGAGCAGGGCTCACTGCTAGAACGTCCATACAGTCAAACATGATTCCCCTTGCACAGAATGCCTGCAAAAGTGCTTTCCTCTAGGTGTGGAGGAAAATGGCACATAAAAGTACACCCAACTCCATCAAACTCTGCCCCTTTTTTGGCACGTAGGCTGTTGGTCTTTTTCCCAGACCAGAATCATGAATTATGACAGACAACACAGCTAAAAGCCTGTAATTGATCCAAATGATCATTTACCATTTTCCAGGCTGCCCAGCCAATCCAGCAAGATGGGGGGATGCGAGCCGCATTCCAAGTTTTAGCTACCACCAATTTCCCCCAAAATTTCTTGAGAGTCAGTCCAGCTCCTGCGGCAATCGCCGGGTGCGTGCCGCGTCCCACGCCGTGCCAATCGCCCACCTCCCCGGGATAAAACAGCTCCGGTAGAGGCTCGGGATCCCCCTCGGCCGTGAATAGATGCTTCTGCCTCTGAACAGCTCACTTCCTACTACTTGTGTCACAGGGAATGAAAGATTGAATTGCCTAATATATGCGAGTGAACTTTCCGTGAACCCTTCCCAGGCTGCTAACCTTCAAATGACCCAAGCGGTCTGACATCACCAGCTCCCAGGATTCTCACACGCCTTCACAACTCCCAGCAGCCCTGCAAAAAAAGCAGGCAGGCAGGCAGGCAGGCGGGCAGGCAAAGGCGAGCCCCAGCTCTGCCGGAGTCGCCCCGCTGCCGCCGAGCGGGCGGGTGTGGACGGGGAGCCCAACTTCCCAAAAGACCCAAAATAATAAAGGAATTAAAAAAAAACCCAAAAAAAAACAAAAAAAAACCACACAACAGTGAGGAGAAGGGGAACGGGGTGGGAAACAAACAGCGATGTTTTCAGCAGTTGTAGGGAAGGGAGGATTTTTGAATTCCAGTTCGATTTTCTAAAACTTCTGTACCTCCCCCCCCCCCCACACATTCCTTTCCTCCCCGGAGAGGCCAAGACCGAGGCGCAGGCGCTGCCGCTGTTCCACAGCCAGGGACACGGGCTTCGCCCCGGCTTCTGGGGCGGCGGGTCTGGGCTCGGAGCAGCTTCATCCCAGCGCTGCCCCGGCACACGCCAGCAGGGACCCCGCTCAATGCCACCCGCAGGGACCCCGTTCAATACCACTCGCAGAGACGATGGCCGGTGCCGGCCCCACTCCCAGCGGGGAATATCAGGGGCCCGTCCCTCCAGAGGCGTGGGGGAGTCAGGCCCCATCTCTCCTCACAATCCCTCCCTCACGTTGGCTTCTAAATCACCCAGCACTCCCTGGCTTCCCCGATGGGCCGGATTTGGCAGTGCCCGGGAGGGCTTGTCCCCACCACTGAGCCTAGGGCAGGAGGCAGCCACGCATCGCCTCTTCTCCCTCCTCAGCCCCGCCGCCGGGTCCTGCCTGTCTCTGATTAGCAGAGAGGGGCTGGGGCCGCTCCCGTGGCCCCGGAGGGGCTGTATCAGCTTTCAGAGGCCTAATGAGCCCCAGCTCTCCGGGAGGGGACAAAGGCCACGAGCTAATCCATGGGGAACAGAACCCAGCCCATGGTGCCGAGCAGGGACACTGCGGCTGCCCCCTCCCAGCCACCCCTTCACAGCCGTTCTGGAGTCAAGGGGCTGCTCCCACCCACCAAGGTCTCTATGAAAACACAGTGGTGGCAGCTCTCCCTCATGGCAGGAGTAGGTGTCAAAGCCTTCACAGGTGTGTGGCCAGGATGCCACAGCCAGCCCTGGGCTGACCCACCATTTGCAGCAGGCCAGCAGATAGCTCTGTGTTTTTTTGGTAAATAACTACCTTCTGCAAAGTCTTGCTCATTGAGAAAGACTCCATCGAGGCTTCCAGCAGTCCTCATTCCTATGGACAATTTAAAAATGAAAAGCAACAGCCTGGAAACACTCCCTTTGCCCCAGTGGAAAGAACATGAGCTCAATAACCACATGCATGCTACCATTTTAAATGAATGAGCCAAGCCACCTCAGCCCCAGCAGAATGAGCATCACCCAGGAGTAAGGCACAGAGGAGCCTTGCTTCCCGCTCCAAGGAAGCTCAGATTCAGAAACTGGAAAACGAAAAGCTTGATTATTGCCTGTTTCTTGCAAAGCCCAACATGGGGGTCGGGCAGAGAAGGGGACACTGTGCGCAGGCATGGCGCACCACTGGCAACCGTAAAGAAATGCTGGAGAGAGACTCACCCTGGGACCTGCGCAGCCACTTTAATGGATGTGGTGTCCCCTCTCCACAAAAAGTCCTTTGATGAACCGAAAGCTCTCTGACAATGCCTGCAGATTGTATTAACAAAACTTTTCACACAGGTTCAAGAATTAAAAAAAACCCAAACCAACCCACAAAACAAAACCCCCCACACAGCACACACACTTGTTCTCTGAAACTGATACACCCACGTTGAAAACTAGAGGCCAGCAAAAAGAGCTGCTGCAATCTGGAAGCGAATCCTTTTGAAGAGATAAAAACAAAAGCTTTTCTTAGCCTCCTTCCCCTCGACGGGAGAGTTGTGTTTGTCCGTGCAGCACGCAGCCTCTCTTCCCGTCTTTTCTTCAGGCAGAAGAGTTACAAATGCTAGAGTTTAACAGCTTCTTTTTAAGGACTTTTTAAGGACTTTCTCAGCCCCTTGGGGTGTCGTCCCCTAGCCTGTACCCCTCCCTGACACTTTCTAATCCAAAATTTATGGACAGCATACGCTTACCAAAAAAACTATCCTTCAGGGAAGGCTTGTTTAAACCACTTCAGCACAGCAAACAGTGTTTGTTGTATTAAAAAGGCAAGTGGAAAAGCGGCTAAATTTCTGTTTATATCTCAGCTGGCTATATTGCTACGATTTTGTTTTGAATAGCAAAGCTAAATTAAAAGACAGTATTTTCTAACCAGAGGACACAGGACACACGAGAAGTTTGGAATATGTAATGTGTCACCACAAAAATAACTGGAAAGGATGACATAAAACACAGTATGTTTTGTCAGTCACCAATTTAGGGAGAAAACAGCTTTTTGTGTGGACCAAGGTTCTTGGAACAATTTAAGCTTATGCCAAGAAAAACATGTTGCCCATGTGAGTTAAAGTAAACAAAATCAGACAAACAGAAACATACAGTTATGTTTTTTTCTATTAGCAGTCTTAGAATACTGTATTCAAAAATAAAACCTGTTGGTTATACTCAAAACATAGACTGGCAACTTCTGAAAGTAAATGTCGGGAAGTCACGCTTTACTGTGTATGAACTGAAAAAAGATTTCTTTTTCTCACTGTATCTAAATGAGCCAGGTAGCTCATGCTTTATTACGAATAACAGTTGCACTAACTTTTATACTTGTTACTAAAACCACATGTAATTAACAAATTCCTCAAACAGCCCAATGGTTTGCTCTCATATTATTTCTACAACACAGTAATCTATGCATCTCATATTTCACTTTGAAATAGTATGATACTCATTTTTCTTAAACAGAGTATCAGGAAAAAATCATAAAATGGGGGGTATTTTCTAATCTAGATCAGAACTAACCATAATTATTCTGATAACTAATAGCCCTCTAAGTCAAATGTAATGAAACTTTAAGTATTGCCACATATTTTAAATGCCTACCCAGCTCCCATAGAAGTGCAAGGAGGCAAAGGAGGCAACAACTCTCCAATATCTTCCACTTTATCCATGCAAAGAAATTGTGACTTCAGATCATTGCTTTGATCTGTTTTCTCTCAGACTGTGATAGCAGAAACCTTACAATAAACATATTCTTAGCTATAAGTAAAATAAAAAGCTCAAGCTCAAGTCAGAAATCTATTTCCTTTGGTGTTACTGTATATTTGTCAGTGTGACATAGCACATTTGAAACCCATAATCATAAAACAAAAATTTACAGCCAAGGTTTAGGGTCTACATCTGTTTCTCTGGTTTTTGTATTACAATTACCCACTGGACAATTCAGAAAGCAGCACTATGAATCATGTACTGCACACATGGTTGTGCTGGTCACTTTTTCGTTAGTACAAGAGGCTGAGGATGCCATAATATGGTTCAACAAGAGAGAGAGCATTAACTAGAATTAGGATGAGTACACCAGGCTCTCTAATAAAAATTACTTTACTAGAAGCAACAGAGTACTTGAACATTACAGGCATATTTATAGGTTGGAAAAATTAAGAAATACATGCAAAAATTCTCCCAATAGAAGTACCTCAGGGGAGGCAGCCTTTTTTTTTCCTTTGCATCCATTTTACTATTAATCAAATGTAGCACTCTCTTGAAACAGTTTTGACAGCAGAGTAAATGGTTACTAGTGAATGATGTGTGTGTTTAAGCAGTGAAAGCAGAGACAAAGTGATGTTTTCTTCTACTCCCTAGGCAAGAACTGACACTAAGCTTGCTGCCTCAGCTTTGATACTCACAGATTCCTTTGTGTCAGTTGCTGGGAGAATCACTGGCAGTTCACTAACCCTGCCTCACACATGGGCTTTGATTTTTACCTCTTCATTGACGATAGATGTTAATATGAAACAGTATTTGTCTGCTTTGATGGGTTTTTTTTCTTTTTTTTTTTTTTTCTCCTCCCAAACTGGTGATACAAGGATACAAGGTTTCAAATCTGAAAACTTGAATTCCCCCTTTGCTACATGTAGTTTTTAGTGTTAAAGGATGTTTTCCTCATGTCTCAAGCACAGGAACGATGTCAAAGATTATGGGGTAGAAAATCACTAGGTCACAAGAGAATGGCTGAATATTTAAAACTCTAAGGTAGGCCTAGTAAATGAGTATCAATCTTGAGCAAGAATCACCCTGAAGAAAATAAAACAGTAAAATTACTGACATGAAATGGCGCAAATGACTCGGAAAAACATGAAATACAGTGAAATTAAGTCAAAAAGGGGTTTCTTCTGACTGCTATATACTACTATACACAGCTTGCAATGACCAAAACAGGAATTTGCACATAACAGGAAGAATTACTTCAGGCCTGAAATATAACAGCAACTGGCGAAAGACTATTCAGTGCAGAGCAGTATTTTATTTTAGATGGGAAAAGCAGCTCCAGACCAGAACTTGGGCATGCAAGCAGTCTGCGAATCACTTACTGATAGAGGCTTTTTGTCTGTCTTAATCAGTGGGTATGTATTCGTAACTGCCTTTAAAGCTGATTGCTTAACTTAAAGGCTATAAAAATAATTCATCTCCACAAACTCGAACACACAACCACGTTTCTTAGAATCCATACAGTTCTTTGGCCTGGAGCCAGGGGTAAAGAACTGCCCTATATGATAAAACTGGAAGTGTATCTGGCTCAGCAATCTATTTCTAAGAGTGACTGCTACTAGACCTTTCTAAGGAAAATACAGGAACCCCTAGTAAATGGTGAAGTATAACTCACCCATAGGTCCTCTAATAGCCGGTTCTTTAACAGCAAATCACTTAAGCATTAAAGCATGAGATTTAATATCCCTTCCAAATTTGTTTTTGGTAATAGCCCTGATATTCTAGATATTCATATGTAACCAATGTCTTTTTGGATTGTGATAAATTTGTAGCTCTTTGACACAGAAGTAGATAGTAAGTTACTGGGCTTTGAGACAAAGGATAATAATTATTAAAAAAAAACCCCAAACCGAAACAAAACCGAAACAAAACCAAAAAACTCATCCACATTACAAATAAAGAAGACAGACCAAACTACACCACTCTGAGGCCCCAAAGGCTGACTGCTGTAGGCTCCAGAAAGGTTGGCAAAGAGGGAATGATGACATATGCATAAAGAGAGAATGACATGCATTTTTGAAGGATATAAAAAGAAAAAGCATTATTAGATTAAAATTGGCTACATTCTGAATCTACACTTGCTGTTTAGGAGGATCCTGCAGTGCAAACATCACTGCTAAATGGTTGTCAGAAAAAAATAGAAGTGAGGAAAAAAAGGTTTGTTTCATTTTGTTTTCTTTTTAAATGACCAGAAACTGCTGTTTCAAGGCTTAGCCAAGAAAGAGATTTTTACTGCTAGCCTATAAATCCCTCAAAACAGAGTTATAATGGAAATGCTGAGGTAACTGGAGTGCCATGCATGGCACTGACACATTGCATTGTATAATGGAGGGAGAATGAAGGTTGTGAAATCTATAAAATCAAAGTAGAAGTGTGGTGTATGAAAGAGCAGAAGAGCAAGTAGAAATGTTGAATATTAAACTGCAGAGAATACTATGTCTAACAATAAAGTTTCCTATATGCCAAATATGCTCATGCTTGGCTGAAAGCAAAAGAGCACAGAGCTCCATTAAAACTAAAAGAGAGATTCAAAAAGGATATTTGAGTAACTACTTTGTTTCTGCCTTCTTTAGGGAGGGAAAAAGAAATTACCTAAGAAAAGGATAGTATTCCTGATGTTCTGATATCCTGGAAGGTGTCTCGGAATACATAAATAAATAATGTTAGAAAATGCAGAATAAATGGGAGTACCAAACATAGAGGACTTACAACCCTAGCTGTAACCAGAATCAGAATAGAAAGTGGGACAACTATTTCTATAGGTTCACTAATGGCAGCTTAAAGTTTTAGTGCAAAGATAGCCCCGATGGCTTTCTTCCAGCAAAAGACCAAAATTACCAAGCAGTAACTGGAACTCCAGCTCAGTACATACATATATTCTAACAAAGACTGAACCTTACCTAAGCCCTATTTAACTTAAGACAGAATTAAGCAGCATTTAAGGCTTGTGCTCCTGTGCTGCTGGTAAGGACAACCTATATAGAGGAATCCCAGAGACCTGAAGTAGCTGAAACACTTGAGTGGAGCTCTGGTCACGTAAAGCCCAAAGCAGATTGGACTGGATTATACCATCAATGTAAACTGCAATATACCCGTGCTCAGCAGCTTGACACGTGTATTGATGACAATCTAGTTCCTGCTTAGCTCATTCCCAAATCTACATCAAATACTGAAAGAAGAGTCCAGTATCCTATCTGTGGGCATCTTAAAAAGCAAAATGAAGGAGTGACTGGAAAATGTTCTGGTATAGCTACCTGGCTAGCACAGGTAATGACAGCAATGACAATGTGTAGACACAGCCTGAAATCAAGCCAACACCTCTATTCTGCCTATTGTGCTAACACACTGTACATTCACACCTTTGTTTTTATCATGCAGATGTACCTTCTGTTTGGGAACAGTCTGCATAAATTTTTGCTGTTAATGTGGTAGAATTACTCAGAAACTGAGGTATATATTTGGTGAAATGGTGTCCCTTTTCTTTTGTAAAACATACGACATCAATAATGTGTGAATTAGCTGAGGGCACATGTCCTCTCAGGAACACTGTTATCACTGTAACTTTATTGATGTAGTCTGAAAAGTAAACTTTACTAACAGGGTCAGTTTTACAAGCTTACAGGTTATCATAGTGTAACTACTGTTGAGCAGGTAAGGGATTCTGTATATTCCTTTTATACTACAGTCACTGTCCACAACTGGGCTGTTACAAGTAAAACTCTTTCAAAAAGGAATAATTGCTTTCTCACCTACATTGTTATACCAATGCAACATTGAAACATAGATGAGATCTCAGGAAAAATCAGGCTAGGCTGGACCTCGCATTCAGAACAAGCAGTGGCACGATCAATGATGCCTGGTCTGAAATGTTCACAAGATGTTCCTGGTTTTCAAACTCTACTAGAATACACCTATCAAATTTTTCTTTAGTGTGTTCCTCAAATTCTACTTGACTTCTGAAATTTAAGCCAACAAAGATAAATCTGCAGGGTCTCAACATGCTTCAGTGAGCTAGTCCCACATGATTAAATAGATTTGCAAATTCCCATACCCTTGGACTGCAAGATTCCCATATTGGGCCATAGAAGGGATTGAATGTCCAGACATATTATGTCCATGCTCAGGGAATCATAACTGACACACATGCTTTAATCAAAGAGGACTTACAGAGCTGGGTTGCAGTTAGAGATTGTGGTGGTCAACAGCATATTGCCCCAGCCATTGTGAGGTATCATGAATTTTTTGCCCTTATGGGACCTTTAGTGCCAAATGTAGTGGAGGATGTGCAAGGTGGTCTCTAAGCATGTAAGGTAGCGTATTAGGCTTCATAAAGCTATAAAATAATTTTTTTAATAAAAAGTTTTATAAAACTATATTATAAAACTAATTTATAAAACTATCAAATTGGTTTTGCATAAACCAGCCCAAAACTCTTCATTTGGGTATCTTGAGCCTTCTTCTGACTGAACTATTCTGCACAGACCTTGTCATCACACAGAAAAAAAAAAAAAAAAGGCATTTATTTTAATCCACTTGGAGTTTTGGGCAAACATCTTCAAAAATAGGCTTCTCATTCATGGGACACTAATCTTCCATGTATTGTTATCAGACTGTCAGAACAATAGACTTTATTCAATCTCATACGGAGACATGCAAAGAAGAGTGTGTGGAAGGATACTCTTTCCTTTGCAAAAGGCCTCCAAGATCTCACCCTTGCTGCATCCATCTGTTCTGTCTTTGGCATGAAGTATCCCAAAGGATATGCCAGAAGACAGGGTTGTGGCCTAGCTTTTTCAAGGAATTATCAAGATTGATGAATAGGTAAAGAAAGTCTCAATCTATAGGTAGTTTAGTAACATGAATGAGGTGTGCGCACGTTCCCAATTCAGAGAAATATGTTGTAATTATCCTTAAAAAGTACAGCATGATGTTACCTACAATCAGATCCTAAATGTCTAAACTAAATGACAATATAGTGAATATATGTTATTTAAAGACTTAAAAGTGTTAAAGGTCCACCTGCTGGATTCTTAAATTTGTCTAAAAATTGTTGAGGGTTTTTTTTCTTTTTTTTTAAAACAGACTTCCTCAGAGTAGAAGTGCACACCTCTGCTAGTAAAGCCTGTCCTGCTAGCTGAACAATGCAGGAACATTATGTCGCTCAGAGGTAAGACTTCACAAGCATACAAGAAAGGCTAAGAGCTTTCCCAACACAAATTATCAGACAGAACCTCACTGGAAAAAATGAGGCACAAAGATCTAAGTGAAGTGTAAAACTTACTGAGAGTTGAGCGACATGTTGACAAATACCACTCCACTCTCTTGCTTTCTATCAGAAGCCAACAGCCAAAGCAGAGATTCCTAAGTAGTGTTTTTACAGGCCAAGCTTAGTCTCTCCCTCATCTTATCAGTAGCCTTCAAAGGGACTGTGGGTGGATCTCCTCCAGGAAAAAAAGAAAAACACAAACCAACAAAAAAACCCTCAGAAGTGCCACCTCTTCCATACAAATATATTGGCGCAACCACAGAGGCTCTGCTTGAGCTGAGAAAACACACCTGGCTCTTCTAAAGGAGAAATTAAAGAATTCACACTTCAGCCCTCAAGCCTTGAGTGGCCTTAGAGAAGAGGAATAGCTAAGGAGAGAGTTTAGTCAGGATGCAGGGAAAATCAATGCTGGCTTGAAATACCTTAAGCAGGAAATAACAGTTTAAGTTTGAGACATTTTGCTGCTCTTTCTGCACAAGTAAATATGCTGAAGGCTGCAAACACAGGTGAGAACAGAAAGGTAGGAGAAGGCTTTCTGGAGGACTGAAAGTGATCTAAGGCAAGTGTTTGTGTTGTACACTGAAGTTCTTTGGGAAATCTCATCTTTTAAAAGTCTCCTAGTTTTGAAGCATGAGAAGTCTTTCTACACACTACTCAGAGTTGTCCAAAGTAACATTTCCAGGGATAAATGCACACCATTGTACTGTTATTTTCTGACTTTGGTGTGGAATACAATTACTTAAGACTCAGTGGGAGAGTATGAAAGGAGCAGGAGTGTAATTCCAGTTCAGGAAAAAACTCCAATAACTGACAACATGTAAGAAACACAAGATAGATGCATTGTATTGTAGGGATGAGTCCCATTGGCTGGAAACCCTGACTCTCCCAGCAGGACTCAGTTACATAGCAACTCCTGAGGGCAGATTAACTCTTTCCCACTTAATGTATCTGGAGTGATTTAAGAGACCTTTTCCTTCTCCTGCTACAGAATAATTTCATAGGTTTGCAAAAATACTTTGGAAAAAATACATTGAATGCTACCAGAATAAAAGCAAAGCTATCTGACTCACCACAGGATACTGATGGTACGATGAACAGAGAATGCAGGGAGTTCAGGTGGGTCTAAATTATATTTTGTATCATCAGGTGTTGTGACATATGTAAAACATAAAATGTATTTCTTATAAAGTAGTTCATCCTTTGTGGGGTTGCTGTCTGGACTGCATTTATCAAGTACCAGTGGTCTCTTTCACCCAGATTTTGCCTGCTCATTGACTTCTGTCTAGGCAATTACTGAAGCATAAAAAAGTGCTCAGCTGGTAGAGATAGTACTTAATTAATCTACAAGAGAATTTTTCACCATCAGAGAATGTGTTGCTTTCATCCAAAATTGTACAGTCTGATTATTGAAACTCTTAGATAACTCCTGCAAATCTTATAAAATTAGCTGGGTTTTTTTCTAATAGTCCTTTCTAATTACTGGCATCAAGTAATTACATGGGAATCACTATTTATTTCATTACATTTCATTTTGGTTTTAGAACTGCATTACACTTCTGTCTATACACATCAAGTATAAGCAGAAATATTATACAAATGTAAGGACAAAGATTATATATAATTAGCATACTATGATGACTGTATAATGTCACTCGATGTGACTATTCCTGTTTTCCTGGTAATCAGAAATAACAAAATTTGCATCTGGTTATCAGAAATAACAAAGTTCGAATCTAAAAATGCCAAAATCTAAGATGAAGACTCCTAAACCTCTCTATTTTTAAAATGTTATGATTCAGCTGCATTAGTTTTCCCCTTTGTAAGAGAGCCAGACGGTCCCTGGGGACCAGGAAGGGCACATGTCCTCACTCAGGGCGTCCCTCCTGTGGTCAAACTTCACTGCTGCGTACTATTAGGAAAAAGGAGGTGATAGGCTTCCAGTGGACAAAATAAGAGATCAGGCTGATGTGATATACACATAACTTCTGTCCACCTTCTGGTCATAGTAAGTGAGATCTATTTCCTCTTTTCCTTCTTTTAACAGGCAAAAAAATGGGACTCTCGGTAGTGCAGGCATTAACCAAAGGCTTGGAATGGCAGGCATTGGGGGCACTGCCCCATTTCAGATAAGCAGGTTAAGGCTACACCTTTCCTTTCCTCAGTAAGACCCAAGGACACTCTCACATGAAGGTTCAGTGGAGAAAAGCCTTGAACCAGGTCTTCTACTGCTCCTCTTCCCTCACCCACCATTCTCACCCATGAACGCAGGCAGGTCCTGTAATGGACAACTCCCACCAACATCTCTTCATGAAGCATAACCGCTGCTCAATAGCAGCTCCTGAGCCCCATTTAGACCAGTCAGAAGAAACCAGAAATTCATTTGCTCTCATAGTGCAGTCTTGTTGGAGTTTATTTTTTTTTTCTTAGTTGCTTTAAAACACGGGTAACCTTTGTGTGTTACTAAAGGGACTACCTACATGTTTAAGATATGCCTTGCTTTTCTAAACATTTGCACTCTAAAAGTTCATATGCATTTTCTTTCTATGGTTCCCATAGATCACTTGCAAATCCAGATGGGATAGAAAGATACCATTTAAAATTTTATTTATTATTTAATTTGGCTTCTTGTGTGATATCTTGAAAGCTCATCTTCAACAACTTACCTGCTGACTTTTATAAAACTGGGAGTATCAAGATAGTGGATGGGAGATTAGTCCATAAAGGAATACTTCAGAAATATTTTGTGATCTGAAAACTAATTAGCAAGAATCAATTTAATTTCTTATTATGGTGTTTTTAAAAAAGCCCATATTTTGCATTCATCTAAAACTATCACTGATGCCACTGGAAATGTAGCCTCTAAAAGGGTAAAACTTGAAGGACTAAGTTCAATATGCTTATGCTCTGCTGAAAGTACCTTTTCATAAAAATGCCACAAACACCTGTCCAATATTTGTGCTCTTCATTAAACTAATGCCTTCCTGCACCATAAACAAGATGGTAAAATATATAGGTCCCATGTCCTGCTACAAAGGTAGGCGATACCAAAATAGATTTGCAACCATATCATTATATCAATCTCCAGTATTACTGCATGAGTACTATAACCATAATTAACTAGCTGCAGGTCAAATTTCCAATAAATCTTTAGAAATTAAATGTATAATTTGTCAAAACCACATGCCTTCATAAATTGATTATTCAGAATTTAGAAGCTTTTTAATTAGGAAGAAATTTATGCAATACCATGTGTAATAATTACGATTCAGCTCTTCTGTGATATTTTTGTACATCAGCAAAAATTAAAACATTGGAAAACATTACCAGGTCATTGCAGTATTTCAATGTCAAAAGAAACACATGGTTTAAATGTAGAGGTTAAAGATATTTTCCCGTATCTTTTACATCTTATATAGCTTTATGATCTCAGAACTGGAATCATTAACCAAATACAAAATCAATGAGAGAAAGAACTAATCGGACTGTTTTCATGCACAGAGTCATTAAAAATGATTTATGCCACTCTAACACTTTTTTTCCATGGTTCTGTAGTTTTACTAAACAGTGTATATTCTAAGTCAAACTTCCATTCTATGCTATAGTAAACAGTATTTTGCCTCCCTCATCCCTTCCAGATAAAATTCTGAAAGACTTCAACACTTTAAAGATGTCACCTTCATAACAAGCATCAGGATGAGGGGTATGACCCTGGTTGCCAAATAGAAAAGTAGAGAAAAAGAAAGTTAAGTGATATTCGTTCATGGCACATAAGAAGCAAGAGCTCCCCTGCTCTCCCCTCCTGTGCTTTCACCACGGGCCTATTCAAACTCTGCACCCCCACAAGGGCTCTGGGTACTTCTATCAACATTTCATAGGAGAAGATTTTTTTTGACAGAGAACACAAAAGCTGCTTTGTGTGAAGTCTGGACACTTTTTTTCTACCTAATAAAAACATGAATAGAAGTGGGACCTCAGCAAGCATATGGCAGAAAGTCTGGACTAACTGAAAAAAAGGGGCCTAGAAGAGTTTGCTCTCTGTCATTCCCCACCGTGTTTACTGTTGAATGTATATGGTGTAAATAAGGATTATGCAGAGCGGGCCATAATGGAACATTGTTTATGTGCACATCCTGGCAAATGCATATACAGCACAGAGACTATTTCCAAGCAGAACATAAACACAAAAGGGGAGTGATGACAAACAAGTATTCCACGGCAAGAAAAATGTTATTCCATATACAAACCAAACAAACTAAAGTGGTTTCTCCCCTGCTAGGATCCAACTGGCAGCTCTCAGCTGTGCACACTATGTAGCTGTTAAAGAAATGAGAGACATTCCAGGCTTACTAGTTGGCTTTCTTTTTCTTAAGCGACCTTATTATGCTCCCAATATTAAAAAGAAAAACACAGTTAATATTTTATTTTACTCTCTTGCAAAAACACAACAAAACAAAACAGCCCTTTCTTTCAGCCTGAATCAGAGCTGGGGAGATAGAGCTGATGCCAAGAAAACACCATAAGGAATTAAGCTACAGCTTTTCTATTTCAAGTTCCCACTGAAAGATACAGAGATGGTTCTTTCTTGTGAAGATCTGTCCGACAAACCTATTACATGGCTTTAGCAAGTGACACCGGTGTGACAATAACTTAGAGGTTTCATGCTCCTGGCAGAATTTTTTTTCCTTTTAATCGTTACCCATAAAAAGGAGGAGGGTTTAGAAAACCCAAGTCCCTGCAATTTCAAGATAGCGAACCAGGGGATGAACCTTTTTTTGTGTGCTTACTTCTCGAGAACAGAGTATAGTGCTTTGACAGCTGCTATGTAAATAAATGGGTGTAATTTTATTCCTTTAAAACTAACTTCAAACACGTACCCAACTAAAGGAGGGAGAAAAGATGACAAGTAGGAAAACAGACAGTAGAGTGACAAGAAGAACCACAGAAAGTCAACTGATAATGCAGAGCTTTTTAAAGAATTAATAGGCTTCTTTAGGATATTAGACACTAGAAGCTAGAGGCTTTAGTAAGAAATCATATGAGGACCAGAACAAAAGTATTTTGTAATGTTCTTCACAGAAATGCAGAGGCAGCCTGTGATTTTAGACTGGTTTAAGATACTCAAAGTGTGCCTCACTTTCTCCGAAGCCCTAGATGTGCAGTCAACAAAGCATGAAATACAAGTTTGCAACAGGAACCCGCACCTGCATGTGAGATTTCTGCTAGTCTATCAAAAACTGGATCCAAATGTTGCATCATCTGACTTTATGAAGTCTTGGAACTTGGGTGCATCACTCATTGGGAAGTGGTAAAGTCCACGCTGGGAATATTTGTTGCACCTTTACAAGGTATAGATAGTCCTTGAATGGAACTGCATTATTCTTTAATTTTCCTTTTTCTCGTTTTTCAGTTCCATCATACAAGACCAAAAGAACCCTCACAAAGCCTCTTGCTGGTCACTGGTTTAACATTAACACTTTTCAATTAACGCCACACTTTAGAATCCAAAGGAGGCTTATTTAGTTTTTTTTTTTAATTACCCCTGAACGCACACCCACCTCATCCCAACATGACCTTACGCTGCTTGGGTTTCTGTTCAGCCATTTGCAGAGTTGTACAGAGCCTGCACTGTGCTTCACGAAACAACACATCTCTCGTAATTACTCTTGGCTGCATGGACCACTTGCAGCACAGTGACAGTGAGGGTGCAAGCAAATGCCAAGTACAAGCTCACAAGCTCATTACAGAAGGTATTTTTGGTGGCTGAATATCTTCTGCGTATTAGAGTCGTTGACTGTGTGAAGGGAAGTTTTGTAATGTGCGCTACACTGGGCAACCGTATGGCAAAGGGGAGGATCTGTGATGGCTGTTGCAAAGCCGAGTCACAGCGGATGCTCTGATGCTTTTAAATGAAAGGGGTTTTATTAAGGCTTCCTATCTTATCCCTTACTCTTACAGAAAGGTATTAAGGTAAGGGAAGAATCTTAAAAAATTTTGCCAAATGTATAAAATTCATAGTGAGATTTAAAAACCCCTTTTTATTCTCTTTACCTAAGTCTCAGCAGTCAAGCAAGCAACTCAGTTTTCATCTGAGGAGTCTTGAGCTTTAAGGACTCAGAAGAATGTCCTACAAACATGACCAGATGGACATGTTGAAAGGCTAGGAAACTAAAGGATAAGGAAGAAATACTCTAAATTACTATCACTAAGCCTTTTAATTTGTATGTCAGTATTATGATTTATTTTATATTTTTGACTGGTAACACTGAGTAATTCAGAAATACTAAATTTAATTCAGGACCTACAACAGAGGCAACAGAAAGGTACTGAAAACAGTCTGAAAAGACCAGCTTTATATTCCATACTAACTGTTGTCCAAGCTGTGTAATCCTGTACATTGTTGTTTACTGGACAACTACATAAAAACTAGTATTCTTTATATACTCTTCCCATCCCCCCTTTAAATTAAAATTGAGCTGTTATTTTAACCCTACTCAAGTATGTAATATAGTGATGATTGTAAATCTTTATGATCACAAAATCCCTTTGATTTATCCTTCAGTTTACTAGCTTTAACAAACATAATCCTAAAAACAATACAGGGGAAGATCTTACAGGCCTTCAAATGGTGGAGAGGGAGCAGGGAATGACTATATAAGTAAAGCTACAGCTTCAGGGCTCATGACTTTCCTGTTGGGAGGCTTTCTGAATGCTGCTAGTAAGGTCCTGCCAGTGGGACCAGAAGAGTATCTTCATAAAAAAATGCCTTCAGTGTGGGAAGATACAATTTTCCAGAAAATTTTTAATAAAAAGATTATAGATGTGGGATCTGAATCTAACAATAGACATAAGTATGTCTAAATACATAGGAAAACATGAATATTATGAAAGGTGGCATGTCCATCCTGCCTACCCCCCAACCTCCAGATCTGTAGTCACGAAAGTTGACAGCATATTCAAAGCTTATGTGAAGATACCAGGCCTAGCTCTCCACTATTAGTGACCACAGGGCAACAGCCAGTTTAGCACAGGGAAAAAGAAATATTTTTTTTCTGCTCAGTATTCCACACTGTCACAGCCAAAAGAAAATACACAGATATTTATGTCTGCATTTTAGCAAAGTATACCTGCCTTGTCTATCAGCCTTGGCCTTAGCCAAGGTGCAGCCACCACCTTGCATCACAACTGACCCTCTGTCCATTTTGGGAATCCGCAGCAAAAAAAGGAAGTTTTAGCACAAACTCTCTCCCACATTAATTCCAGAGGATCTGTGCACAGGCACAGCAATTCTTCTTGACTGTACCTTCACGTACAAATACAATGGGCCAGAGCCCTGTTCAGCCCTGAGGCTCAGCTTGCATTCAAAGCACTTCCCACTATATGACAGCATTGGCTTGGGAATACTTGTGGAGATCCTTGCTCAGCTGACCCATAGTCCATGCCTGGCATTGCTGGGGAGAGGAGGCCTGTGTGCCAGCTGTCAGTATGGACAAATCACAGGACACGACCTCAGTCCCTGCCCTGACCCTGCTTGTTTTTCTGATAGCCTTTGAAGCCCTGCAGCATCCACTCTAACCAGGAACATGTGTAGGAACTGAGCAAGTCAAAGAGCTTCCTATGGCTCCTCTCAGGGTGGTTCAGCACACTGTAGTGGAGAGCCTGTATGACTAGGTGTGAGACTTCAAGCCCATGAGAAGTGGACTGAAAGCAGGAACTGTGGGCTGAAAGCAGGAACTGTGACAGGCACTATCATTTCAAGCAGCATTGTTAGCAGAGGGCTGGAGTCCTTGCACAAAAGCTCTTTGCTGTCACTGGAGCTGCCCTGTTTGTGGAAGAACTGGCACCACTTGGCTAGCAACATTTATGCAACATTTTTATATCCTCATTGGACTCACACAGGAAATCTGATCAACTACCTTCAGGGCCCATGCAAAAACTTTAGGAGTTTCCAGTTACCTCACTCGCTTGCCCATCCTTGCTTACTCACATATCTTATATAACATCCCCTTAGTAAAAACACAGAATTTCTGTGGGTTTTGTACTGCCTAATATTTAAGTATATATGCAATAAGTCAGTGCCTTCAGTGATATCCTCCTCCTCTTACACTGAGATATGGAGCTGTATCTGAAAGAGGGGAAAGAGATTTTTTGGTTTTCTCTCCTGCATATATGTCTCAAATGGTCTCAGCTTAGGTAGGAGTGAGGCAATGCCTCTTTCGAAGACATTCTTAAACAGTCAAAAATTAGGAAAATATCCCTTGAACACACCAAGAGGACAATTTATCACGTGGGATTTCTGGTCACCTATTTGGAGTTTAACTGCAACAACAACATGTCTCTCAATGCCCCCACTGGGACATTAAACTGGTGTGAGCTTAATGGTCACTCACACTTCAGGAGTACGATGAAGCTTTTACTGGTTTCCAATTAGTTACAAGAAAAAGTGGCATCCTGGTTAATAAAAGTTGCTAGGTTTCGCCTAAGTGTAAAATTTAGTGTCGAGATAACCCAAATGCCCAAACTTATCACACCAATAACAAATTCCCTTCTGGGAGGGCCCTACCCTATTGTCTCTCATTCGTTTGGTCCCAGTTCTGTCTAACTGTTAGCTAGTCATCACAGTCACCATTGACCTGTCTAGCTAAAAGAACTTTAGCCAAAAAGGCAAGCTTTTTAATGTGTCTACTATATGCTCCTTACTCTCCCCCGAATGTCCGCTGTCAAGAGGGGGACAGGACTACTTCCAGGATGAGGATGTTGGTTACCTAGCCAAGATGGCAGAAGAGAAGGGATACACTCCTTAGCAGGTGCCATGGAAGCCAATTTCCCAGCAGCAGCAGAGAGACCCAAGGAGCCACAGCTAGCCAGTCCTCACACTTGCCCTTTATCCCACAGGGAACAAGGCAGGTACAGCACAGCGCAACAGACTGGCGTAGAGCTGAGCACTATGGCCAAGGGAAAGAAATCCTTAAATCCTTTCAATGATCTCACTCAAAAGTAGGAATCACTGGAAAGTCAAATTCAGCGCATACCTCATATTCAGAGAGGACAAAGCTGGCATAATGAGACACAACTGTGTAGCTTTCAGTAAAGGGGACTTTTAACAGCAAAATCTCTAAACCTAAACCTTTCAGAGGCACAGCGCTACTGCAGCTTTCTTATCTTCAACAGGGTTTTCTTATGTTCAGCACGTTAAAATGAGACCACCTGTTAGTGAACAGGGCTGATGGCAAATACTTTATCACTGAATATAACCATTTAAAACAAGACAGCTCTGGAGGTTGACGATCTAGGCTTAAACACCCTCCTGAGCTAATCATGCTGCTGCTAGGGCAAAAACTATGAAAGAAATATTAAACTTAAGCACAAAATAGACATATTTTGCAGAGGGGCAAGATGGAGTTATTGAGCAGAGCTTTTCTCAAATAAATTTTTTAAACTATTTCTGTGAACTCCATTCCGATCTCAAAATATATAATCTATTGGGTCTACATGACATTTCCATTGCTGATAAACTATGTTAAAATATATCAGGTAGGTAATGGCCTGCTTGGTTGAAGTTCTAATTGTCAATTTTAATGGATGGCTAGTAACAAAATTTATGATCCTATGTTAGGGAAAAAGAGCATAGACAGAATTATATGAATTATATAGGCAAAACATATTTTTAAAGCATTTTCCATAGCTATTTATGTTTTAAATTCATATGCTTTTAAAGCCAAGTGCATGTCACAGGAGTGAAGGATTTAACAGTTTTGGGGTTTCTGTTGTTGTTTTTAAGAGTTAGGGATACTGGGATTGCTCAGTCTACAGAGAAGTCAGTGTAGCTTGAAAAGTGGATGGATAAACATCTTTACTGCCACAGCAAACAAAATCTGATTCTGATTTTTCTTATCCGTACTGTACCTGTCATGTCAAGCTACATAGATGTAAATCCACTGGAAATAATATTTAGTCTAAATTATTGCTGGTCAAATAGAGCAGAATTTGGCCTGACATGAAGGCAGAAAAACAACTCTGCAATTGCATATATGAAAAAAAATAGTTACATAATATATTCTTTACTTAAGAGTCCTATGAAATATTTAAACACTGACATAAAATAGTTTCCCTATGAAAAATTTGCTGCTGAATTCCCAGGGCCACAAACATTCTGAGAGTAGGCTTTCAGATAGAATGATGAAGTATTAGTATGAATTTGGGCCAGCATTTTCAAACCAAGCATTTAATGCTAAGATAAATACCTCTTTATGGGCCAAGTATTCATGGTTCATAGACACACTGATAACCACTGAGTCGGGCAGGACAGATGATACTCCAACAGTGGATTTTAGGGATGCAACTCCTGCTTGCATCAAAATAAGATAACTGTGCTGCTGATCCAGAATCACAACAACCAGAAAAGCTGTGTGTGTCTAGAAATACTCAGTCTCATAAATGTGGAAACAGAGTAACAGTTTGGTTAGTTACTTGGGCTAGGCTGATCTGATCATTAGCACAATTTTTTTTCATGAGATCTAAAGAAGAAAAAAAAGCAGTATCAACTCACAAAATACATGGGAGCCCTAGCAAGTAAGAAAAAAGGCAAAAATCACACTTGAGCCAGAGGAGAATAAGTACCATAAGAATTAATGCTTTTTGTTGTTTAAGTTTTTCTTTGTGGACAGCTTTATTTATACACGGGATAAAGAACACCGCAGAAAGTTTTAACACAACCAGTTTTTTAAGATGTTCTCTATCTACTACAAAAGTAATTTACATTTCCATTATCAGTCTTAAATCTTCTGTGACTGTTTGAAGGCCAAAATAAGTTTCTAATCTTGGCCACTGTCTACATGACCCATTCAAAAAGAAACCCTCAAAGCTCAGGCTCCTTAAATCAACTCCATTTGGTGCAAGGCTGGGTTTCCTGCTTGTTTGCTTTTGGCCTTCCTGCATATTGGTTCAGGACTTAGGGCCGAACTCAGCTGCAGAGATAATGCAAAATCAGAACGATTCTTTCCCTCTGGCTGCTAAGGAAATCCCTGCTTTAGATTAGAAAATAACTAATGATTGTGTGTCCCTGTATGCTTTGGAGTAGGGCCCCTTATTTTATCTACATGGCAGCTACCTGTCAACGTGTGGTGCTTGGAGTAGCGCACTGGGAGTTCATACACACCAAGACTATCTAAACAGACCATTAAGTGCTAGTAAAGTAACACATGTGAACGACAGGTCAATAAATTTTAGGCAACTTATGTTCACTGCAAAGACCTGGCTGTTTTAGAACAAGCTGTGTTTACATAAAATCAATTTTTACAAGCATCTAAATAATTAGGGAATATACTGCAATAATAATTATATTCTAAGTTCAATATAATAGCTCCAGAGGAATTAAACTAATTCTTTGTTTGTTTACACAATTCCTCCCCCCTCCCCTCTCCCAAGTCTGGCTTCTTATATAACTCCTTCTCTTTACAGAAGATGTTCAAATTCCAATTTCTGTCCAAACAAGAAAGAACTGTAACTTTTTATATTAATGTGCCCTGATGCTCGTCCCACTGCATATGTATGTGCAAAATTACTGAGGTCAGTAATTCACAATTATAACTTATGTTGTTATTTTATCCCTTCTGACAATATTTGCCAACTTTTTTTTTCAATCAGTTGATTACCCAGAGCAATTTCTGCATAAACAGAAAATTAGAATTATCTGAATTCAATTTTGGATCAAAAATTCAAAAGCTTTGGATTAAATGATGGTTGAGGTCTCAACTTTCTCTTCTTTACACAATATCAATTAATTTAAAAGCTTCATATGCACACTCAAATAAACATACACACATGCTGCATATACTCACACCCAATTGCAAGTAGATGACAATTAAAAGAACTCAAATTTCACAATAAAGACTAAACTAAATGTTATCCATAGCTACAATGGCAAAGACACTGGCAAACTGATTTACAGGGATGAGTTTCCACTTCATTTTTGTTGCTTTTCAGCTACAGGCAAAAGACTTTAGCATGTTGTGAGTGCTATAAATTCACATTTGCCACAAGAACCCATGATGCCATCTGTTCCCTAGAGCGTTTACATAAAGTATGCCAATGCAAACCATCTGCAAACTGTTCTTGCATGCGAATTCTTGTGATAATGCAATGTGGTACATTTGCAATTTCAAGCAAAGACCACTTGAGCTTCTTTGTAATTGGCATGCTTAACTCAGATGTTCTATTGAAACCTCTTTAGAGCAGGATTGTGGATTATTTTGTCGGTGGTTTTGCTGAAGTCCTTGATGTTAACTCTTCACTGTTGTTTTCAGGTTTCCTTACTGCAAGATAATGGCATAAGGGTGAAAGGAGGGAGCACAGAGAAGCAGAACATCCTTCATCCCCTTGAGCTAAGGACTTTGGAACAGACCCTCAGGCTTTTGGAAACACGAGGGCAAGGCCCTGGCTACTTATATTAAGCACTGGATTGTATGAACTGTGGCACACAACTGTAGGGTTGCAGAGTACTGTAATTCTTTCTATCCATTGTAGAATTATATCTCAGTTTCTCCTTTCCTTTTCACAACTGACTTTTTTTCCTTCTTGCTGTTTTAAAAAAGTTGATAGGCAACAAAATGCTTACAAATGATGTGCTGATATGCACTGATATTCTGAGCAGCAATGGAAAGTTGCTGAAATAGTAAAGGTGGAAAAGGTACACACACAAACACACACACACACACACACACACACACACACACACACACCCCTCCCCCTCAACATCAGAAATCCCTGCAGATCCTCCAGCAGTTGGGGCCCTGGTTAACTCTTTACTAAACAGGTAAATTATTGAGCCTGTAGACCGTTTTCTAGGTTTCTCCAGTTGGAATCTAAATTTTCAATAACCACCTCTCTCTCCACAGAGTGAATTTAAATGCAGACTTCCCTATCTTGGTTCAAACCAGCTACTATGAGTAATCTGTGTGTATGTGAGTTCTGCTTCCTTTTCTGATTTGCTATAAAAAGGAGTGGCCACTATCACCACTTAATCTTATTTCTTTACATAGTACAATTTCATGCTTCTGCTGCTACCAAATATAATACAACTTTGCTCTTCCTTACTGCTCAAACATGCCTTTGGTAAAAAACACTCAGGCAAACAAAGATCTGGCAGAGTGCTTGGGTGACACAGCTCCATTAGCCAGCCTGACACATGCCACACACCCGGGCTGCCTGCACTCTCCAGCTATGAGCCCAGCTGACTCCAGTGCATTAGCTGATGGTGGAAGAGTGTATTATAGACTGATTGTAGAAACAATTAGCAATACTTAAAAGATTCAATCAGCTTCTAATTTAGTTCAGTGTGCACTTGTGTTCCATGAAAATGACTGTCAGTCTGAATCTTCCCCACTCTATGAATGTTACTACTGGGAAATTTCTGCTGCCAACTATCCCCATACACCAGCCTCCTAACTAAATCCTACTAAAACTAGTTCTGAGATTTTAATTTCTAAGATTTTAATTTCTATCACTCACTCACTCCAGACAATGTTTAACAAGGGTGACGTGTGATATATTTAACTATGACTGAAAGTTTTCATTTTTTTACATGCAGAGGCCTTGTTTTCCATTATCTCCTTTTTAGTAGAGAAAGAAGCAAGCAAGCACTGACATATATGGTGCACTTCACATCCCTCCCAACATTTCTACAGCTAGTGAATGCCAATTTTTAGTGCTAACTCTGCCTTTCTTCAGCAGATCTGCTTCCTAGCTTCTTCCTGAGCCTCTGGGACTGGTAGTCACCTCAGGCTGTTTTCCAGAGTAGGTTGTGTTGTGCCTTGTTGGGAGTTTTCAGCACACTCAAAATTTATGCAGAAGAAAAAAAGAGATGATCAAAGAAGCAGGAATACCTGAGCTTCTCTGCCTGTGATAGCTCACTTTCACTGAGCAAGCCCCAACAGCATCTGTCACTAACGCAATGGATTGTTTTGCTCAGACATCTGTAGGTCACATTATTCCACAATAAGGCTGCAGCAAGAGGGGAAAGTAAAACTGAGGCAGGTTATTAATCACTTACTGTTTCCTGTATGACATGGAGGAAATAATCAAGCAGTAGAGTGGGTTATAAAGGGAGATTCCTGAGAAACAAAAATACGCACTTCATTTAAGGTATTGCAGGAGGCCATGTGATAGAGGTGGATTCAGTTTGTGGAAATTTGGCTTTATTTTATTTATGATATTAAGTAACTGACAACAGCTGCCACATCTAAATGAGGGTATGATGGCATTTACCCAGCAACTGAGAAGAGCAGTGCTTTGGATTTACAAGTCTTCTCCATTCATATCCAAAAAGCACATGGTTTGATCCAAAGTGGGTGGAACAAGCCCAAAACTACTCTCAATATTACACAGCCAAGAACAGAGATCTGGAGGGAATTTGCCCCATATAAATTAATGCCAGCCTTAACAAGAGTAACTTTGCCTCATTGATATATGCAGCTGTGTCCTCATGCAGGGAGTTTTCTGACTGCATATGATTTTACACATCTGTCAGCTTTAAATCAGGGATCCAAATATAGACTGCAGTGCACCAGAACACTATCAATTTATCCCTTTCCCTTGGGTCTATAAAGCACTAAATGGGCAGAGATTCATCAGTGAGGGATCAAGTCGTGATCCTACCTGCACCCCATAATCCTGTCAACCTCAGCAGAGCAAAATGGGAGTCAAAGAAAACAAAGCAACACTCAATTTTTTTAATATCTTCCCCACCTCTCTGCCCCAAATTATCAGTTTGCAGCAACTGAACTTTTTTCCATTTTTTCCCCTGCCGTGCAAATGTGTGGAGAGTTTCTTGCCAGCTAGCAGTGTGGAAAGTCACAGGCTACACAGCATCAGCAACAATGAATATCGAACCAAATGAGCTCATGTTCTGAATTATCATTACTGTGATGAATAAGGGAGATAAAACTCCCTTTGAAGAATTTTCAAATCTGCACTGAAGTAATCACCCAAAACACAACAGAGGTGGCTCACACAGAAGGAGGGATATGGAGGCAATGTTTTGCTGGTTTTGGTGGTTTTTTTAGTTATGCTAAGGCTGAGGACTGCTACCTTCGGTAATTTATATGAGCCATTTCTAATATTGAACTACTCTTCTGTTAGGTTTGCAGGACAACGAAGGCTTGTCCCTGTTTCTGCTCCCCCCATGAATTTCTGAACGAAAAAGTCGGTATTTAAAACCAGGGACAGAACTGGCCATGCTGGCAGATGAAGATGCTGTTATAGCAGCTTTGCAGTTCAATACCAAGTGAGTTATATAAAAATAAAATTAAATATTAGCCAATTTAAGCCGTATCAACCTACAGATAATGGTGATTTTCACAATTAAAAAAAGGCCTCACCATTCAATAATATTATTATTATTAGTACTGATAGGTTATACTTCTAGTAAATGATAAAACCTCTAAAAAGAAACTGCAACAAACAAAAAGCAACCCCCAGATTTTTTTTTTTTTTTTATTACTGAGCTCTATATTTCAGTCTTTAGAAATAGCTCAGTCATTACAGACTGTGACCCCCATGAGGGCACTAATTGAGGAATGGATAGAGTTTCCCAGAGACTAACAGCCCAGGGTATTGAGGCTGCACTGCCCTGCTACAGCTCTGCTGCCAGGAATACATATATGACAAGACCTTTGGTCCGTAACTGTGATGGATACCAAGTTGCTACAGCAAATATTGCCCTGGATGACTGCCAAGGATTAATCTTTTGACAATTAGGAACTTGTTTCTTTTTGCAGCATAAGTGAGGGTATGCCTTCTCTAACCTAATCTCACTTTGAGAGATGTCAAGCATATTCTTCAATATGAAATTAAAAGACAGGCTGTTTTATCTTCAAAAGAAGTGACTGGAACATAAAAAATCACACTTAAATCTATCACTGGATACAGGATTAGACAAAGACTGACTGTATTTCACTGATTTGTACAGCTTTCAATACCCCCTTAAAAATCACAGTTCTAAAAAAATCAAATGACACAGAATCTGTTGGAAATCGTATTACTTTGTAGTGATCAAATTCTGTCCTTAGATGCATGTGCATGGGGCTTCGATTTGGCAGCAAGCTTGCGTTAGCAGAAAACCTTCATCTGAGAGCAGAATCTGACCCACAGATGCAGAAAAACATCTATGTTTGATGTAGCAGATTTCTATCCTTTCACAAAAGTAGCATCTGGCCCTGAAAGTATTTTAACACACTGAGAGTGATGCATTTGACATATTGTAGTCTTGCTGAGTTCCTTCCTTTATTTGGAGATGATGAACTTGATAGCAGTCCACATTACCAAGTGATTAATCAGTCACTTTTGTAAAGGTTATCTGTTAAAAATACATCTGATTAATTTGGTCCAACAACAGAAGAGGAGCTATAGATCCCTTAC
The DNA here is from genome assembly GCF_036250125.1 of Pseudopipra pipra. Lineage (NCBI taxonomy): Eukaryota > Metazoa > Chordata > Aves > Passeriformes > Pipridae > Pseudopipra > Pseudopipra pipra. The sequence continues at coordinate 116,293,426 of NC_087549.1, forward strand.
GCCTGACCCAGAGGCCATCTCTGTATAACAATGGACAGGTTTCATTTATAACATGGTGAACACACCTGGAAATCTGCTTGTAATTAGAAAGTGATAATGAATCCATCTATCAAAAGGAAGCTGGTTTGTCAGCAGTTCTGGATGTAAACCCTGATATTTACTGTAAATCCCTCTGGCTTTCCCTGGGGGGTGTAATTGTAAATATGAGTCTTCGGCACCTCAGACAAGGGCCTTTCCAGGCTCCTGTTTTAGGGAAGAGATTTTTCTTTTTGGTCATTTCATGTTCTTGCTCTAACAGTGAATAGAAGTGGCAAGTGATGAATTACAGACATGAATCTTTTTCTTCAAACATTATTGTGTCTGTTTCAGCAGAGGAGAAAGATGCTTAGAGCCTCTGATGATCTGAAAGACAAATGAGACCTATACAAACAGAAAATGCTTAAGTGAAGCAGAAGTACAACAGCCTGCAGGTAAAAGAGGATAATTCATGAGAGTTGTGTACCTAGCATAAGTTCCTGACAGAGGGTACAGGTCATTCAATACCTATAAAGATTATTGGGGTGATACTAAGGCTGTTTCACAAATAATCTGATTAATATGAGCTTCTGAAGAAGGCTCAGACTCAAAAAGGGCTTTGAGATTATGAGCTTTGGAAACTGGAAAAATAGAATTACCATCAAAGGAAATTATCAGGAAGGATGAAAGGGAATGAAAGGTGATTGGAAGAGCCCTGACAACAGCTGCTAGTCTTTTTCCTTTTTATCAGCATTCAGGTGGAAATATCTGCAGATACCAGAACTCCAGTTCCAAACAGCAACCATTACAGGAACAGAGACATTACTCAAGGTACCTGAACACCTCCATCACCCTGGGCAACTGGCACTGATGATCAAATGTAAGTAATGTCCCTGAAGGAAAGCCACAGCAAAAGAATTCAATACATTTCTGAATATTGATTCCTTCCAGAAACCAGAGCAATCCAGATAGGACTAAAAGAAAACTGGACATCAGTCTTTAGTGTAAAATCAGTTACAATCCAATTAAGCATCTACCAGAAAGCCAACAAAAACACTCAACATGCAGCAACAAAAGAGAAAACAAAACCATATAGTAATAGTCCTCTAAAATCTAACAGCAGAAGATGAAGAGACCTGGCCTGTTTCTCAGTCACAGACAGATGATTAAAACATAAAACACACATGTCAGAATAAAACTGTTATATAAATCATTTTACAAGGAGGAATTTTAAAGTTTATTTCCACTGTTTTCTTGACAACTAGCTAGTTACCTGCTTATATCTTCTTAAGATGAGGAGGAAGTTGAAAAGAGGCCATTAATAAATCAGATGTTCCCCAGCAGCCCCAACCCTTTAAACACAGTGGACAGCAGTTTTTACTACAGGAGAGCATAGCCAAGCTCATAACAACATTACTCACAAAGTCCAAACAGCCCTTCAGCCGCCAGTCTTCTCAAGTGTTTGTGGGGAAAAAGCCCATTAAGAAAACTCTAGAATATACACACGTGGAAGAAAGTTAAGAAGTGAAGCACAATGGAGCATGAAGGCTAATGTCAGGCAACCACAGCAAGGGCAGAGACACGTGCTTCAGAGCAGCAGGACCATGTGGAACAGTTCACAATTGTAGAGAGAAAGAAAATATTCCCCATGGCCCCGTGGATACCACTGACCATTCCCAGGGGCATCATCATGGCTTTGCCATGAGCACCAAACACCTGCAGGTACAGCCAGGTTGGGGTGGTTGTAGTCAGTGCTGTGGGAGATCTTCCCAGGAACCCTCCCATAGCTGGGCATGGCAACATGGAGAAAGGCTAGATAGCAAAGAGAGGAAATGACCAAGAACAGTCTTCAAACAATAAAATATGAAGATTCATGTAGGTAAAGAATTTGAGAAGAAAAAAAACAAACAGCCAGAATAATCGTCTGATCAAAGCAGAAGATCTGAAATAAAAATTCAGCTTTCAACCACAACATCTAATTCAAATTAAATTAACATGAAGAAACCAGAAAGACAAGCACAATCATACCACTCCCTGCAGTGTATTGGGAACAAGCATCAAATGGGATTAACACCAAATCCAGCAAGAATGTAGACTGTCACTCAGTCAAACATAGGTAAATTAACCAATTCAGAAAATTTGATTAATTTTCCTGCAGTTGATAAATGCTAAGGATAGCATTTGCAGAAAAGAGTGACCAGAGAAAGGAAAGTGGCAGAAGAAACAGAAAGAAGAACAGCTGTCTCCTGACAAGGTAGAAGACAATCCCTACCATGTGCTTCTCAGCATTGCAGAGGAATTGTCCAGGAGAGCTGAGGCTGGAAGGACAGACAAGCACTGTAGCAGCCATCTCATGATAGAACTCTTATATCCAAAGCCCTTGGCATAACCATGAGCAAGGTTTCAATAGGGGGTTTATTTCTGGGAGACAACCATTTGGAGTGGAAGATATCACACAGTTGCAGCCCCAAAAGGATGAGGAAGAACTAGAGCATTACAAGACACCACTTGTCCTCTGTAATTCCAACTGTTATTGTAAAAATAGAAGGAATTTTTCTGGCACTTGCCAAATGCAGCCAAGAGCTGCTGCAAAGGCAGCTGTGTGGGTATAGTGACCTAAGATGGACAGACCCAACCACCAGTGCCAGTGGAGCTGTCACTGGGAGGCAAAGGCCCTGGAAAAAGAAAACAAGGCTACTGAAGGCAGTGCCACAGGAAAGATCAAGCAACAGAAAGGCTTGAATGGGTAGAGGACCACAGAGTGGAGAACCATAGGGAAGAGGGGGGAGGGCAGTGGAAAGCATGATAGGAGAAGAGATGGAAGAGAAGAATGACACGAGAAGAGGCACATCAGTATGTGTAACTGAGAAAGGTCCAGAATTCAATGACTGCCACAGCAAATGCAATGATTAACACCAGCCCCCTCCCAGCAGATTCTCAGCACACCCTCTAGCTACCTGCAGAAGGTAGCCTTCACCTTTATATTTTGATGCCAAGAAGCTGAGTGCAACAGAGTTGTTTGGCAAGCACTGAGCCTTCAAATTCCACATGGTTGAATGTGTTTCCCCTAATAAAATACAGATCTGTTTTTAAACATGATTTTTAGGAACTGTGTCATCCAAGAGGTACACTGTAGGGTAGAATGATGGAGAGGCAGAGAGTGGGAACAGAGGCCCTCTGAGTGTTGCTCACTGAGAAGAAGCTATTGGGAAAGCAGCACTAGGAAAGCAGCAGATATGGAGCAGACACTGAAATCATGAGTTATGATATTAGTGAGGATACTGGTTATGCAGGCATGTGTAACAGGGCCCCATGGTTCTGTTAGATACAAAGAGGTCCTGGAACACAGCTGGATCAAGCCTGAGTTAAGTGCCAGGTGAAGGCAACTCCCAGCACTAAAATTCCTGCAAAGCTGGGCATGGTCAGTGAGTTAATGTTTGTGAAGTGCCACAGAAGCTCTACATTTTTCAGACACCTAATGATATTGAGGCACAAAAAGAAAGCTAAACAAAAGCTTCATTCACTCCGGCTCCATTAAAAACACAGCGAACAAAATCAGTTCCAGACGTGTGGGAAAGAACCAACAATTGCTAACAAAAACAGTAATACCAACATTAGTTTTCCAAGAGAAAGAAAAAGAAAAGATGGAATAAAAAATAATAACATGAATCATAGAAGAAGATGTTTTCAACGATCTGAGTACCATTTAAAACTTATTAAAAGAAATCAAGACTAGCTTACTGAATTCAAAATGTATATATATGTCTGAAAGATTAACACAGTTTCAAAGATATTCTTGTATAAATGGTCAGTAATAACAGCCTATATAATGAGTACACGATAATTAAGAAATATGGATAGCAATAATTTAATGAGGACATCATGTTTTCCCCTAGGGAAGGACATTAGCCCTGCTGCTCTTTTCGTACCCGGAGTCTTGTGCCGGTGGCACACTCCTCACACGCCTCACCCCATAGTATTTTGTGAGAAGCATTGGTCAATGCAGTAAATGTCCTTACACTTTTGTGTTGACTTACAAATACTAAAAAAGTATTTGACTGACATCTGATCTAATAAAAAGAGGTTTGTACCTAGCTATCCTACTAATTTCATCCTTGTCTGGCAAAGCTAGCTGAGAATCTCTTCTCTACTCTTAAGTGATCTTACTACCCTGTCAAACTGCTCACTCCCCACTCTCCCCCACACTTGGGAAAACAGTCTTGCTCATAGCCAGAAAAAGCAGTAATAATCCATCATCATATACACAGAGCAGCTCCTCAACTCCCTGTTTTCTTTTATTTTACCTTCTCAGCAACCACTCACTTTCCCTTCTCAGAGAAGGAAATTCATTCCCCTTGCTGAAATGGCACCCTAAACTTCAAACATAACTGCCTATTCTGCCAACGTTTTTTCTGGCATCTCCTAAAGTGATCAGGTCTTTTGAGGGCACAGCACTTCCCAAGTCAGTCTCTTGCACGGATTTGATGGATCTAGTATGCCCAATATTTGTTCCTGTCAAATCTATCATACAAATACTGCTCTGACTGTGTTTTTATGAGTAGCATAGGAACAAATTTGGAAACAAACAAATCTTATCCTCAGGACCAGAGACAAGGATATTAAGGAAAGAACATTTTGGTGGATGTGAGGGTATGTTTTCCCACTTACTGCCCAGTAGGGAGGAAGGTGAATTGCTACTTACTTTCACAGACTGCAGTAAGATTTCGAATTCACCCTGCCAGGCTCAGACAGTATTATCACCTGCATCAATTAAGCTACCTTAGCAAGGGGTTTTTCAAAAAAATTACAGTAATGGCTGTATCAAAGCATGAAAACATAAATGTGTCCTCATTTAGGGGGAGGACACAAATGATGAGAGTATAAACACATTCTTTAAGGTAATTTGCAAAACAAGAGGACGTGCTATAGGCACTTTTGTTGGTTGGTGAAAAATAGTTAGTCACAAGAAAAAAAAAAGCCACAGTGGATTTCCTCTCTTCTGGCCATTGTCCTATTTCCATTTTCTTATTTGACATTTAACTGATAAATTTTGCTATTTTAATTTTTTTTTATGAAAATCTGGACACTATTTCTACATATCTCAAGGGTTTGTATAAGATTCCTTATAGCAGCTGCAACCTCAATCTGGGTTCTCCCAAATCATTTCAAAACAGCTCTACACAAACTGTCTACAAAGCCTCTCAAATAAGCATAAGTGCAACAAGGATTTTCCTGGTAAGAGCCGTCCTTTCTCTAAGTATTGCTCTCTACTGTGGTGCAGTTTTGCCCATGATCCTCCCAGCTTAGAGGCAGAGTCAGGACAATATAACCTGCACAAATACACTTGGTCAGCCTGCTTTTTCCTGCAGATAGAGAAAGAATAAGTTATATACTTTTGTAATTTTTTTTCCACTTGTTTCTACTTTTCCAGAGGTCCCAGACCAAACAGTCCTTGAGACTCCCTGGCCTTTATTTTGAATTACTGGGGACCCTAAGACAGCCATACTGTCCTCTCCAACTGCAAAGTAAAGGGAGCAAAATCTGACTACGAATTTCTAGCTGAGTGTACTGTTTGAGAGGGTCTATGTCCCCAGAAAGCAAAGACATAGGCACTGTGTTACAGACCATTTCCAAGGAATAGTACAGAAAGTGGTTTCAGAGGGAGGTAGGATACTGCAGGAAAGCACTTCTATCCCATATAAAAGAGCTCCCATGCACTAGTTGAGCCTCTTCAGAATGAATAAACACTGAGAAGCAGCAGCTTCACTGAAAAGTGAGGTCTGACCACCAAAGTCTTCACTGAAAGAAATTCCTGACAAAGGCTCAGGGGAAAGGGTGGATATAATGTAAATGGACAGATGGACCATGGTGATTGTCAGCTCATTTCTTTTGATGTCAGAGTAAACATCTTGCCAGGAGAAAGTAAGGAAATCTGCAATAGCTCTTCCGTACAAAGTCACATGGAGTTCACATGGCACAGAATCATAGACTCATAGAATGGTTTGAAGGGACCTTAAAGATCATCTAGGTGCAAGCCCCCTGTCACCGGCAGGGAACCTTCCACTAGACAAGTGACACAGAGCCCCATCAAGCCTGGTCTTGAAGGAGAATTGTAAAACTGAAGGCAGTTGTAAAAGTGTTTCAAATAATTCCCTAGTGGTTCTCATGCTGAAAATAGTTTTTAGTTCAAAGAGAATCAAGAGAAATCTTTAGGATCATACTTTTTTACAAAGGATTTGCATGCTTCTTGATTTTCCCCTTTCAGTTGTTCGAGTGAAGAACTGGATGGGTAGGGGAAGTTTTTATGGCAGATGCTAGTTTCCTGCAGCATGTGAATATAGGTTTCCACCTCTGGAAGGAGGACCACAATGACATCCACTATGGGTGGCTCCTGTGTTGCTCAGTCAACCTGATAGAGCTTAGCACTCGAAACTAAATTCTGTGGAAATTCAAAGATTCCTCGTTTGCATCATTCACAGATCTCAGAGGCAATGACTGTCAGGAGACAATAGGGAAAAGGTGATATTTGAAGAATATAAATGAAAGCACACAGCTTCCAGCAATGGGTTTAAAGCATAATCCACTTTCAACAGTGAGGTGGGACTACTGTTGGGAAGCATCTGGTTCTGTCCAGGTCTCTTCTCTCAAGACCAGCATCACTGACAATAGTCTTTGGAAATGACAGTGTTTAAGCTAGCAGAGTGTGTCTATTTGCAGGTCTTTGTCACTGACACATGGAAACTATCAGGTTTTTTTCTTAATAAAATGCCTGAGCCTCACCAGAGCCTTTATGGGAAGACTTGTTTTGTGATAAGGTTATTTCAGGAGTCAAGTGGCTATTTCTTTCCTTTGGGCACCAAAAGGCATTAAGAAATTATTCCCATTTTGGTACCATTAATTAAGAGTCCCAAAAAACTGCATTTCCTGAAGCAGAAGAGACAAAAGCAGGTTTTGCCCTTTTGGGGCAGTTACCACATAGCAGGATGGGTGAGACTTAGAGTATTTTGTGTCACCATTTCACAAGGGTACTTTGACAGTCTGCTCTGTCGTTTGTTACTTCAAAGTTATTGGCATTCATACCAGAAGTGAAGACTGTAAGTGAATCTATGGATTGTACAGTTCTTGAAGATTTCAAAGGAGTTTAGCCTGAGCTAAAAGCTGGCAAGTTGGAAACTATTTAGACATCTTACTGTGATGGTCAGTAAGAGAAAACCAAAGTTTCAGCCTACCTCCTGCCTTAAGTAAACAAGATACATGTGTAGCCCTGTCAGAATCAACTAGTCAAGAAAGAGTTTCAAGCACATTTAAAACTGAATCTTGGCTGACTCTGACTTGAAAGAGAAGCATAATGTTAGTAAGCATATATAAAATTCAGTTCTCATTTACAGAAAGGAAAAAGAAAGACCAATTCTGATAAAGCTTGCATGTCGTCTTAGTACTTGAGCCTTCTAGATGTAGAAAAGGGTTTTCTAAGAAAGGAAAACATGCTGGGGATTTGATCTGTATTCCAAAAGGTCTTTGCAGTCATATAAAATGACCTAGACTTATTACAGCTTCAAAAGACACACATAGTTAATACTGATTTTATCAAATATCATAATACTACACAGGCTAGCATTGCTTTTGAGAGTATTTGTATAATGAATAACATGTCAAGCTGTGTAAACCTTTACGTTTTTGGCTTCTCATCTAGATAGCTTTTGAACAAGGTCAGAAGCAAAGCTATATGTTTATTTTGCTTTTTTTTAAAACTTTTAAGCAGAAATAAGATTCACTATTTTTAAGCATTCATGGTCCCTCTTTCATTTTGAGCAAGGAGAAATGATTCTGACATATTACATATGACATATGACAGAGTGGATTTTTTTTTTTGAAGAATCTTTTGCTGATTAACCATGCAGTGAAATGAAATGCTTAATAGAAAACACTTGGCACAAGCTCCCTGATCAAAATCTCACCTTGAAAATGGCTCATAAGTCATTTGTCACTGTAGAGTTTACCCACATTGCACAGAACTGGCATCCCATACTAGCACACTGCAACTGTTAGTAGACAGCCTGGGGTGATAAGGAAATTACAGGTATTACCTTTCTGCTTATCCACAGATAATTAGCAGCTCCCATAGGTTGCAATGATATAGGAAATACCATGTCAAAGGCAATCCTTGTGCAAGTACTGACTCTGACAGTGCTTTACTATCTTTGGCCAAGGTTAAATTTGGGTCACTGTACATGTGAATGTATGGAATCACGCATATGATGCCAAACAAGCTTCATCCAGTGTTTGACCTTTACAGAGAATGTTTTTCTTGCAGTATCTAGAAATTATTTGTAAAAACTGGCATCTGAAGTGTGAATACAGTCGAGAAGTTATAAACAGAACTACGTATTTTCATTTGCTCTGCTGCTATAAAGATGTCTGGGCCCTGATATTTTAGACAGAACAAGCTTCAGCTGAGAAATGACATCAACATTAGTCCACACAGTGCCCCTTCTGATTGCAGGCAAAATGAAGATTCCTCAGACAGGCGACTCAATGCCCTTGTAAAGGGTAAAAGTCAAATTCTGCCCTTTTGAAGAAAAATGTTGGTAGCTGTCTGCCTTCTTTGAAAATTGCCATACACTCTCTGCAGATATGGCTGAGAACAAATATGGTTAGTGTTTTACCCCTACACGTCTTCACTTATTATTTTTATGTCAGCGTTACTGTGCATTTGAGAAGCTGTTTATTTCCCCTGCTTTTTAGATAATTATAAAAGTACCTGGAACATATGAAACATTTGTGTAGAAATGCCACAGTCGGATTTTTTTATCCAGTATTTGTGGCATATGCAGTAGAAATCAATCCATCACAGTGTCCCCTAATTCCCATATTCTCATCCTGTATTCAGTAAATGCAACCCTCACAATAGACACTACATTGCAAGTGCAGTGGTACCTGGCATGTTGTATCTTTTTCATTCTGCAGGATTTCACACCTCCTTCCTTTCTGCCTCTGCTCTCTGTAGCCCATCTCTAGATGTCCACCTTATGTCTGTATGATGTAGCTCCAGTTCCCTCGAAAAACTCAGTGTTATTTGTTCAGTCAAGGGAACAGAGACACTTCTTACCCCATGGTGACAAAGCCAAATGCTCTGCAGCACTTTCTGCTTACAGAAAAACACACCAAAAGTGGGATTTACTGCATAGCCTGAACAGTACAACACATCGCAACACAGAAGGATCCTTGAATTGCTTTTTGTAGTAAAAAAAAGACCATATTTCTACTTGCATGAGTGGCCTGGTTCCATAACCAATATTATTGAACATACTTTCTATTTTTTAAAGTGAGATTTTTTTACCTAAAAACTGAGAACCTCTGGTGTTACCATATCTGTCAAAATGCTTTTTACTTTTCCATGCACCCCTGCATTTGCAGTTTGAGCCAGACTGTTTGGATGGTATTTTATGGTGCTTTCTTCTACCTACAGCCCTGGGAACACTGCAATACACAGGGGGGCTCTTGGCAAGGCATGCTAACACCAGGTCCATGAGTGATTTACTAAGGCCTGAGCAGTTTTTTTCTCTCTCCCGGAACAGCCTGTGGTACAGAAGGGAAAAATCAAAATCCTCACAATACTAACATTAACCTTTAGGTAATGAGTACCATAATTCAGGCCATTCAGTTCAGGTCAGAAAAATCACATGAAGACATGAAGAGAAGGATACTAATGAGCCTAGAGCATAGCCTGGGTGTATCTACATGTCATTGGGAAACACACACATGCTGTGGTGGACTAGTCACACCTTCCTGAATAGCACTTGTGCTATGCAAATAGTTAGGAGCATCGTTCACTCTTACCAGCTTTATGAGTGTTTCTGTGTTGTGTGTTAACCCACCAACAAACAAACCAATCCAAAGACATGAAGGGGCACAATCTTTCAGCAGAAGTATGGTAGCAACAGGACATGTCCATCACTGGCACACAAATGTGCACACAACATACAGATGCCCTACACTGCTTTGTCAGTGGCAATGAGCAGAAGGCATCTTCCCACACCATCTGTTCCTCTTCCTCCCAAAAACTATTTATGTAGGAAAGACTAGCACATATCAATGACTTTGCTCCTTTCAGCAAACTGTAAGTCTTAAGTGAAGAAAACTTACACGTTTGTGTGCACCATAATCCAGTGAATCTACAAAGGACTTGTGGATTTGCACGATGATAGAGGACATGCCAGATTATAGACTCCAACCAGCATCACTGCAAGAAAATTGTGTTATTGAAGTCCACTCACAAAACACAGGGGACATCACCTTACATCCCTGGAGCTGATTTTGGGAGGCTACTCTGGAATCTCCCTCCTCTGCTGGTCAGCAGAACTTCCTTTCCTCTACAAAAGGCATTCGTTTTCTAACCTGTGCATTCCCAGAATGCTCTCATGCAAACACTGTCCTCTAGATTTAAGTAATTACTTTCCCCTCTCACAGCCTTCTCCTCTGAGGTACTTAGCACACACTTTACTAGACTAAACACACCCAATTCTTTCAGTCTTTCCATGTCTGCTTCTAGCTGACACTCATTCTCCTGTTGCACAACACACTTCCAGTCCTGTACTGCATAAAATTTCAACTGTTCCAGTTTTAATGTGTGGAAAGAGCTGAGCACTCCTAGCTTCTTGGTTTTGTTTAAAAAAAAATTACTACCCTAGACAGTGCATTTATGAAACAGCCTGCTACCAAGTTACGCATATAAAATGACCTAACCTAGTGAAGATACAGTATAAAAAAAAAATTCTGCTTCATTTGATTCTATGATGAAATGTAAAGCATTTGCTATTCTGTAATAGAAGCTAATATCCACCATAAGCTTTTTGATTAAGGTTTCTGATTAAGACTGTGTTTTAATGTCTAATGCAGCAAAATCAAAAGTTCACATTATGTTGCCTCGGTACATCGAAGTTTGTCTCACATAACCTGTGGAATTCATTAATTTTATTTTTTTGTATCCAGAATGGGTCATGTCACTGCCTGGATGTAAAAAAGCTAAAAAAAAAGACAGATGGGATACCTTACAACTCCACTTTCTCTGCCATTGCCTTGAAATACATATTAGGCTTAATGTGGAAGAGAGGATGATACAGAATATAACTCACTTTTCTGTCAGTATAAGCAGTATATTGATTTGGTTAAAAAGATAGCATAGAAAGTCCTTAACTGAAGCATAGCAGTGAAATACATGGGATAATGCCACATGCAATACACAAATCTCTAAAGAAAGATTTCCTGCATTCCTTGTTGTTTGTTTAAGCTTACTTCCTTCAAATTTTCATCTTTCAGGAGAAGGTCAAGGCAGCGCTTCCATACTTCTCACTGAGCAGAAAAGAAGATGGAACATCTACAAAGTGCCAGTATTGCTTAGATGAGCACAAAATCTTGCTCTGTGGCCCAGAGCTGTTGTCATCTTTGCCATCCATGACAGAGGACAGCATACCATTTCTTATACAAGTTCGGAGTAGTCCCTGGCTCACAAATATTGCTGCTGCTTCTTTGTCCTGTTCTACTCTTCTCATCTCCCAGTTGTCTGGCAATTCGGTCTAAAAGGAGAGAGTCCTCTTGTGGATCATTCAAGACACCCGAACTAGAGCTGGTGCCACTAACAACTTTCCAACTTCTTTCACCAAGGGACTTGAGGTCTTTCCGAGTGACCACTCAACTCCCAGACATCACTGGCATGTATCCAATTAATACCATTTCTGAGAATGTGTCAATTCAAACAGGACCTCAATGTGACCTCATGAACCATTTACCTGTGCTAAAAGGTTATTTTCTATTGGATGCTCTTTGGTATCTCTGTGTACCCGGTGGTAGAGATGAGGGTGATTAACTCCTCTGCAAAAGGTACTGTGAGATAAGGCAAGTCCTCATGACTCAAGTGATGCACAGCAACTGGGGGGACCTCACAAGAGCATGTCTGTGTGTGGAAGCTCCAAAGCTGTAGGTGATTTCTGCCCATAGATGAGCATGCAAACCTCCCACAGAGACCCACAGGGAGCCTGAAGAACTTGTCTGAGGGCAAAACTCAATCCTACCCTTACAGCTCAAATTAAAAGATAATAAAAATCCGCTCCACATATAGTCACGTGACATGCAGATAATGTTGCATGATGGAATAGCACAACTCACTGTTTCCTTGGCCTTCTTGATAGAAAAGCAAGAAAATTAATATGAACTTAATGTAGTGCTTTTTGTCTTATTTTTAAGCTGGAAATAAACCCTGTTCAGCAAAAGCATTTCAGGAACCTCAGTGACACGGAATCCCTTCACTGGCAGACCCTCAGTAACAGGCATGTCTGGTCAGAGATGTGCCCTGGGCTCCTCTGCTGGCAGGCAGTCTCAATAGGTTTTGTCCCCAACACACATACACTTTAATGAGAACCCAAAAGCAACACTAATACAGGCAAAAACAATTAACCAAGGTTGTAATATTCTATCTCAACTACTAGCTGCAGCACACAAGATAAAACGTGACAGTGCAATCCCTGAAAAGAAAAGCAGTGCATGGTCCAGTCTGCCTGAACTGCCACACAGCCGCTGCCGCTCACCCCATGCAGCATCATCGCTCCCTGCTCCCCAGGAAATACCAGCGGGAAATACCTGACAGCAACCAACACATGGCACAACTCTCTGAGCTTACCATAGCTAGCTCTACGCACAGAAATGAGAGGGAGAAAATACTGCAAGATGTTTGTTCCTGTTGCTCCTCGATAGCTGTTGGAGGTTTTAACCCAAATTTTCCCAATCAAGCCTTAATAACAACACAGTAGATGTTTTCATAGCATATCATCTCCTCTTTAAAAAAACAAGTGAATGAAAAAAAAAAAAAAAAACTGTCCAAGGAGTTCATCCTGAAAAAATAAACTCCTGTAATTCACACAGAGCAGATTCCACTGTGAAAACATTCTTGTTCTCTTCAGGAATGTGAAACTGTTTAACTCCATCTACTCACTGGGCTCCGCAGCCTGGAAAAGACCTGGCTGGGTTCTATGTTTGTAGACCAAGCTGAACATCCCACCGGCCTCAAATAAGGCCATATAGGAAAGGGAAGCTATAAGGAGTGATGAAGCTCTCCTTTGCCCTTTGAACCTGTGAGGGATTTTTTTAACCGTGCATGCTGCATTTTGCAGGTTTTTCTTGCCTCGTCTGAGCATGGTGGGAAATGCACTGGTCTGAGAGGAAATCACAAATGCAAAGGCAAAAATTGCAGCAAATGCTGAGTGGGAGGATCTGGGAAATTGCTGTGTGTAACTTTACAAAATCTTATTGATATTGTCAGGTGATCATTTAAATAATGAGAGTATCAGCAAATGCCTCTATTGACAAGCAGAAAGCAGGGTGGGGTCTTACTTGGGCAAGCTGAACTTAGACCAACAACGCTCCCTGCCACTCTGTCCCTCTGTGGCTGACAGTTGCTGGAGCAGGAGAGCAATCAGGACAAGGTGCTGGAAGAGGTGTGATCCCTTTCTGCAGAAATTAGAGAGGAAAGGTAGTTCTTGGTGGTATGTGGCCAGAGCTGGGGGTTGAGGGGAGACTGCAGTGGCCTATGGCAGCTGCCTGTGGACCTGCAGCACCAGCCTCAGCCAAAAAAGGCAAAGCATGAGGTGTCCATGGGGCACTGCACTCCAGATGTTTTACAAATAGTCTTTCATAATGCCTTCAGTAGGAAGATGTTGGCAACTGAGTTATGGTTGCAAAGGGAAAGGGATACAAACGAATGAGGTAACAGAAGCAGTAGTGTGCCTGCTGAACATCCCTGCAGTGACACTCAGTGCAGTGCCCACACAGTGACACTATTTCATTTCGCAAAAAAAGGTGGTTTTTACGTGCTGAGAGGAACTAAACCAACCTGAAAATAAGACAATAATCATCATATTTATATGTGTTGTGCATGCACAGATAGGTGTTCTAAATAATAAAGAGTGCATAACTCACACATATCATTGCACACACAGAGATAAGTCATGCAAGTATGTAAGGAAAATTGAGCACTTGGCTGTAATATTCTATATCATCACAGGCAGTCAAATGCATGTTTTGTAACAAAAAGTTTCTGTAAAACACCATGGAAATCGCTGGATAAATCTTACTCAATTTCAGAAGGCTGGATGTACACAACACAACTTCACAAGGATCCATAATATCTCAAAGAAATTATCTCATATTTAATGCAAACAATCAGCCACTACATTTATTTTCATTATTTTATGCTGATTCCACAGAGTATAAAATTCTTTCTGTTACAGGGAATTCTACATCTAAGTACTGTATCCACGTTCAGACACAGGAAGATGTTCCTCATCCTTTGACAAATCTTGGGGCCCTAAAATATCTCTTGCATCAGAAAAGAAAATATCTATTTTATTTCTTTATGTCTATTTTTTAAATTGTACTCATCCAGAAGAATAAATGTCAAACCCATTCAACAAAACATACTAAGAGGAAAATTTTGTTACAAAATATAAAGACATGGGGTTTTTTTATAGATAGGTATATATGGGTGTATATGTATCTGGAGATATATATGTGCTTAAGCTGTCACTGATCTTCACTAAGCAGGGATTTAACACAATTTTCCTAAGGCAGGATCTGGTTCCTATTTTAAAATCACAGTTATGTGCAGAGGCAGCTACAGACCTTTTAATTTATTCTGCAGGCACTTACCAAGATTTGCAAAATACACACAAAGAAGCACAAAGAAAGCTAAAAGAAGAGAAAGTTTCTGGCCTAATTTCAGGATCTAGAAGTTAGATGTCTAGTTCAGTGCTAGTCAGTCAATGTTTAGAGTTAAGTAGATATTTGTAAGGATGCCTCAGTATCACCCTGTCTAGACAGGCACTCTGGAAGTGCTTGTTCACTGCCTGTCAAGGGGGCTTACAGTAATGAATGAGTGTATAAGTTTTAGAGATGTCTAAAACGGGGTGAGATAAATCCAGACATCCACATACGCCTTTGCAGAAGTGCAGAAAAGGCTCTTTTTAACCCATGCGACCTGCACGCCATGTTTGAGGGCGACCACCACCGCCTTTCTGCAATTTGATGCCCGCAGCTCCTAGGCCATCACTAGGCCCATCTCCTGCAATGTTACAGCCCAGGCCTGAATTCACATCAGATGTGCACCATTAGCAATGATGTTTCCTGCATTTGCAGCACATAAACTTGTTCCTATAACAGCTCTTGCTATTTTCCGTCATTTGGCTGGCGCTCAGTGATGTAACCCAGTGCGAATGAAAGAACCCCCTTTTTCTCCAGCCTCAACAATGTGCCTATTTGTGAGCAAAGCCACTGCTTTCCCCCGCGGATCTGGTTAGTAGTGATATTTTATTTAAAATTCTTGTGGAAGCTTATGAGCTGAAGTAACCGTGATGTGAAAACCAGATGTCCATGGCAGAGGAAAGACTCAAAGGGCTTTCAGAAACAAGGAGAGTCATAATTCGGCATCAGAGACTGAGTTATTCTTCTCCTCAACGGGTCCTGGTGATGGGCAGGGTGCTGCACAGTTGCATGCAGGGGTATGTGATAAAGCACATCTATGCTCTCGCTGTGGGATGGGCCTGTGCTCAAACACTGGGGGAAATGGGGTGAGCTGGGGCTCATGGTTGGGCCCCACTCTCTCTGCAGTCAGCCACATCCCAGCACTGCCACCTTGCTAGTGCTCATGAGCCTCATCCCAGGAATGAATAGGGGCATAGCCAGCATGGCAGTAGCTCTGGGCGTCATCCTGCATCAGCTTATGCAGCCTTAGTCACTAGGTTGTAGATGTCACTGTGTGGTGACAGCAGCTGTAACAGACCATGAAGCCAGCAAAGGGGTGCTTCATCACTCCACTGGGGATCTGAGCTGCAACACAACCACACACGAGCAGGCAACGAGATGCTGCTCCAACACGCTTAGTCTTCGGAGCTCTTTAGGTACCTCTGTTCAAGCCTACCTAGGTCACTAAAATAGAGCCTCACATGCTATCATACTGCAATGATGCTGAGAAGACCTTAAGCTTGGAGTCAACAAGGAGCCAACATGCTCTCCAACTACTTTTCATGTTCAAAACATACACTTTACTATCTGGAAGCTTAAGGCAGCAAGAAAACTTTGATGGCAGGCTTCAGTAAAGTAGCATCACTAACTTTGTTGCCTCCAAAATTGTTAAGAATAATTGAAAGCCCAAAAGACTAGAAGAAGCCAGGTCCTGCACCAAAGCAGGAGATCAGCCCACCACAGCTATTGATACAACTTATGCTTCCATTAAAAACACAGCTGCAGCTAGTTTAGGATTTTCTGTGTGCTGGTATGACTGATCTACTTAAAACCCTGACTAAGATGTAAGAAATTAAAAACTTGAAATGGCTCAGCTATAAAACAGGATCCAATTACATGTCAAAGCCAGCCTGAACGTTTTTGGATACATAAAAATTTTGAAGATGTGTTTTTGCAACTGTAGGTGCTTCAGTTTTTGCCAAAATTATTTTGAATTGTTTAAAAGCCTCCCTGCATGCCTGCCAAAGGATGTGCTCACTGACTGGAAGAGCTAGAAATAGATGACAAAATAGCAACAAACTCCTTCCTACTCAAAATGCTGGTGAGGTCTTGTTTAAATGGAGAGATGACTTGTTTGCAAGTGCTATAACAGAACTACTGTACTTTGATAATGTTTATTTTAATACTTTAAGCTGTAATTATATCAATAGTAGTTCTTAATTTATTTTTACTATGGATATAATGAATGCAAATATACCTTTTTAATAGTTTATGTCTTTCAGCTTTATCCAAGCACTATTAAGAAAATGGATGTGTAGTTATTCCAGGATAACATCCCCAAAACATATTATTTTTTTCCTCTTCCAATACATAACAAGATGTGGTTTTTACTACAAATTATTATAGGCAAACTGCTGGAAGCTAGTCTTTTACAACCTGCTGTCCTATTTTGATTGTAGGAAAATGTGAAAATACTAAAGTACACAATCATCTGTGTTCCTTTAACAGTTTCAGTTATGCATTTTAAAACAGCATCCCTGGTTTTTGTATTTTTTTTTCATAATTTTAGCTTTGTTTCCTTATTTTTCAAGACATGTTTTAATAGAAAGATTAAATTTCAAGTGTTCTGTCCACATTATGACTCCTATTAATTTTCCATCTTGCTAATAAAAGCTTCTTTCTTTCTGAGGTCAAAGAGTTAAAGAGTTGAGGCTAAACCCCAGGAATTCAAGGATTTAAGTTGGGACACTGCTGGCTGTGACTGTCCAAAAGCAAGCACTGCTGGTGACACTGAACACCCACTCACAGCAATACTCCGAGTAGTATCACTCCTTATGGTGCTCATCAATCTCCCTGGCATTTAGTGGAAGACAATACTACTAAACCTGGATGTAAACAGAAGCAAGGTGCATACAAAGGTGTAATTTATATTGGCCTTCAAATAAGATAAAAATGAAGAGCTGAAAAATACATCTCATAGGTACATGTGGTACAACAAGCAAAGATGCACTTCAGCATGAACCCATGCAAACCAGACCCTGGTGTGTTATTGCTTTCCACCTTTAAAACCACCTTTAACGCACCCCCCAAAATGGATACTTTTAAATTCAACAATACTAAAGATTGATTTAACATCTGTAACAAAACCAGAAACACACAGACACACCACACAGCCTCCAGCAGGCAGGGATGTGCTCTGTATTTCCCTGTAAGGAGGGCCCTTCTTTAATAAGAGCTTCATCCGATCACTGTCATTGTTCTGGATAATGGATTACCTACACATACATTTTCAAGTGTAATGACACTCTTGCTTATTAAAGACCTCTCAGCTGAAGGGGCAGAATATTATGAACTGGCCAATCCATTCATTTCCTTGAATATGTTATTCAGTATTTTATGCTAAACCAGCAATACACCATCCATTTTAGTACAATGATCCTTATGTTCAATAAAACCGAAGTGCTGGATCATAAATCATTATAGTCATTTATTTTACATTAGACACATTAGCCACTATATTCCATAATCTATTACAATAAGGTGGATTTAAATGTACCCCAAGGAACTACAATAATAACTTGAGAACCAAATATAGCAATTATGGATAAAATATGCTTAACCTAAAACTGCACTAGCTGCATAGACTGCTGTGAACTTTAAATAAAATTTAGGGAGGATGATAACTGTCCTGGAATAAACAAGCCACAGAGGAAAATCAGAACCTTCTCTCTATACTTCTGATAGTTTACCATACCCTATGTATGGAGGAGGGGATGTTATGCTTATAAACCAGTGTCTATTAAAATATTAGTATTCCATTATTATTGGTTACATTATCTTCCCATCATGTGAAAATTTCTTATATTTTCCTGGTGTATTACACCCTACTTGTGTTTTTTTAAATAGTCCTCTTCCTTGCTAGCTGTCTGGTTAACCTGTTTGGATCCCTTGTATATTCTTCAGA
This sequence comes from Pseudopipra pipra, assembly GCF_036250125.1. NCBI lineage: Eukaryota > Metazoa > Chordata > Aves > Passeriformes > Pipridae > Pseudopipra > Pseudopipra pipra. The sequence continues at coordinate 116,311,916 of NC_087549.1, forward strand.
CCCTCTCCAACCATTTTTAACAGTTTTGGTAAATTGTCCATAAGGTGTTTAGGCCTTTCTTGTGCTCTTTCAGCTTTAGGCTCAGTGACAACAAAGGGCAAAGCCTGTTTGTCTCCTCCAGACACAATGTCTCTGCACAGGCCCACAAATGGGGCTATTGGAAACTTTTTGGCCCCAGACCAAGAAGCAATCTCAAACTCTTGTGAACACAGTTTAGCAGAACTACTGCTCTGCCAAACGTTAAAAACAATCACATGCTAAAGAAAGCAGGGGGGACCCAACACTTCAGACCACTGGGATTCCTGAAGATGCCTGCTGCTAGCCTGGTGCAGAGGAGAACAAAGATTGAGGAGTATCAGGCATCGCCTGCATGAAGAACTGATGTACGTCATGCCCAAACTTCACATGTGCTGCTTTGTATTTATAAAACTATGTTGCTTTCTGCATAAGTTCCATGGTCCTTAAGATATTTTTCTGGGTATATTACCTGTTTTTTTTTCTTCCCAGGAATAGAAATTACACTTAAGAACTAAATGCTCACTACTACCAGAGTAGCTGATCTTCCCTATTAGACTCAATTCTCTATTACCCCTGCTTTTTCTGTGATGCTTTCAAAATAACTACTGTTAACTTACATTTCTTAAATAATTTTCTAAGGGGCGCATCTGCAGATATGTACGTTGGATGTTCCCTTTTCCAATTGTTCTATGAGCTTTAACTAGAGGTCTATTTACATCAATTTCTTTACTTCCTTTTTTTCCCCCACCATGGAGGCCTAATATTAAGACTGGATATTGAGTGTAGCTCCTTGAGCAGTTTCTAAAAGTAATCATGCAGTTTGATTACTGCTGGAGGCTGAGAGGCAAACCACTGCTGCCCTAGGTGCACTTCTGCTGCCTGCCCTGCACCTACACAGACTTCAGTCTCCAGCTGCCATTCCAGTACCTTTCATGAGACCTTACATAAGCAAGAGAAATTGTCCATGTTATTCATTACAAATTCAAAATAAAATTTTGCTTTGGCTCAAAATCATTAAATATACTCAGACAAATAAGGGCATCCGAATCAAGGTAAGGCAGGAGCTTGCTTTTTCAGTGATGTGTTCATATTTTCCTTTATGGTACAAAAGCCAGAGTGGTGAAGGGTGTGCTGAATGCAAGAAACCTCAGCCCTGGTTTAAATGTTCTTCCTAATTCTTATTGTATATGAGATGACCTGTTTGTTTTTATTCTGGGGTTTCTGACTGAGGAGAGCTGCTGAGCTGCCACCAAGAAGGGAACAATGCACCCAGCTCTGTGTGTTTTCAGAGAGAAAGTAAATATTTTGTACAATGTCCATTGTTGAATAAATAACTTTCTTTTTGATAAACAAGCACCAAAAATCTGTATATATCATGAGAAGAATTCAAACCTCTGTGATAACCTTACACCACAGGCGTCCAGCAAAACTCTGTAACAAGCAGCTGAGAAAGGTAGCAGCTTTCCCAGCCTGCTTTGGCCTTGCATTGCTCCCTGTGACTCTCACGTTCACCCACAAGTGTGATATAGGAACAGAAAGGAGACACGAAAGGTGTGTATCTAACCAAGTCACTGTAAATTTTTATCTGAAGCAGGACAGAGCCTCAGAGACAAGCTGCAGATGAACCTCATGTCTTGCTTGCTTCACGTCCTGGGCTGTGCTTTGCCCCTCCACCAGCAATTCAGGCGGCGAGCCACCTCTATCTGACATTTCCAAAGGGGAAATGGCACCATACTTTTTTCCAAAGTATGGTGCCAAAAAGAAAAGCAGTGCACGAACTCTGATCACTCAGGAGTTATGGCAGCCACTGAAGAGTCCTGCCAAGAAAAACCTCGCTCTGTTATTTGGTATATTTACAGAGCAAAAACTGATCAAGTGGGTCTCTCCTTCCTTCTTGGTCCTCCCTGAGAGAACAAATGGAAGAGGGAGATGAAAGCAACAGTGGCAAAACCAGGTGGCATGGTATACTTTGGCCAAAGGCAGATGAAGTGAAGGTTGTACTCAGGGGGTAGCACTGCCAACACTGACTGGGGCCAGGACAGCTCGGCAGCCTGGTGGCCACCATGGCACACTAAATGGGAGTGTGCCACCCAGTAAAGGCCAATCTCATGCCCCACCAGCCATACCTCATGCCATGCAGGCACTGCCCCACTGCTGCCGTGGATCTCCAGCACAATGCTGACTGCAAACAGGAGAGGGGCCTGTGCACGGTGAGGCGTGCAGAGGCTGTCCCTGAGATGGTATGGCACAGGTGGTACCAGGAAAGAGCTCCCACTTTCAACCGCATAAAGACATATCAAACTGTTTAGTGAGACAGAGTGCTCATAAACAGCAAGTACGGATCTTACTTATGCATAAAATGCTGTATATTTCAAAACAGAGACAGAAGCCCTTAAGGTATCTATTAAGTTCTCTCAAAAGTCAGCCCTGGGAGTGGCAATGCCTGAACAGCCCTGCCCACTCCCACAGCACTGGGTACTGCCCCTTCCCTGCACAGGAAGAAGGTCTCCTTGCTAGAGTGAATGACCCGCAGCCAACAGACCAGTTTTCCCGGCCCCAGCAGGTCCCACAGGGACTCTCACCAGCGTGCCAGGCCGTGCCAGAGGCTGGAGTGAGGTAGATCTCCCAGAGGACACTCCTGCCAGTGCTCGGGGCGCTGAGGCCCTTCCCGCCGCCACCCCAGCAAAGCAGCTGGCTGCCTGAATTCCAACAGCCGCTTCCTGCCAGCGCGGCTGGCAAACAAACCTGTGGAAAAGTAAATACGTTTATCACGCAGATTTCCTCTGCCCCTCTTTAAATAAGGAAGGGTTCAATTGCTTTCCTGAGTCAGACCCATACCACACCAAAGCCACATCATTGATAAGTATGCGCTCCCATGCTCATTCCAGTGACTACAGTCACGGGTGATAGAGGGTTGTGTGGTTTCAGGATAAAATGCAAAAGAGCCCCTCTGTGAAGGAGCATTCCCACCTAGAAGCCAGCATTAGGTATAACGTGGACCAGCCTGCATGAGCAATAAGGTCGGTGCAGCACAGTGAGATGAACGTGTCCTTCACACAGTCTTGCTGAAACCAGCAGATACGCAACACCTTCCTATTGCCATATCTTCCCCTCACAAATATGAAGGCCTTTTGAAAAAAACTGAAGTGAAATTTAGCCCTGTTAGCAGCAGGAAATAGCCAGCAGTTTGAAATCACCTGAGCCAGGGATTTGGCCTTCAATTTTCCCATCTGACTGTAGCATGGCATCAGTACCTTTAAAGTCTCCATTAAGAAGGGGTAAAAACAGTTGGAGAAGTCAGGGTCATCTCTGGGAATTTATACGAGAAATGTTTGCTGTACTGCAGATCAAAATAGCATTTTGACTCATTGATCCCTTGAATGCCATAAAATCTGAAGCAAGATCCTTGTGCTTAGCGGTGGGAAAAATGAGTTTCTTTGGCCTCCTATCATAATATAACAAAAGAGTAAAATAAAGAAAAACAAAAGAAAAGAAAGGAGATATAAAGCTCTAGATGATGGCAAAGACAAGCAAGCAATTAAAAAAGATAAATGGACTTCAATCTACAAAACACACCCTAAACCTCCACCTCGGTAGCGTGTTTATCTCTTAATCAAGCCTTATTACAATCGCATGCAAATGCCAGGATGGCAGGACATTCTTTCAAACTATGTTTTCATTAAAGATTCTGCTTTTTCTAGAATAATAGTAAATGACACGTGAACTTCATATGAACTATAGGTCATGAAAGGATTTAGTATTGGCATTTTTAATCTAAAAAGTCTGTGCCAGAAAATCAATATGTTTCAGTCGCAGCATTCGAATGCAATTTTCTTCACGTAACAGGGTTCTTTCTTTCACTCCTCCTTCCTCTCCCTCTCTTTTTCTCTCTTCCTCTTCTTTAAAAATAATGAATAATTCCCAGTTTTTCTATGAAACAAGCAGGCACATTAGAAGGCAACGACATCAATAATGCGTTACATGTAAACAGAAAATGAACAAAAAAATCATTCAAGGCCCCTTTCAAACCGGCGTGCTTTTCATCAGCGCTATTACAGGTTCCATTCACATTATCGGATTGAACCACGCTGCATAACCAAGGTGCTGACAAGCCTTGATTACCCAATAACTCCTGTATTCCTTTCAGGCAGGTTCACCGAGAGGACAGGAATGCGCGGCCTTCCTGTGGGGCAGGCTGCTTTCCAGCCAGACCAAGTCAATGAAACCCAACGCCCTCCTGCTCCTGCGCGCCGAAACAGCCCCTGCATTTCCTGAGAGGCAATTATGACTTTTCCCTTCTTTATTCTCAATTGTTTCGGATAACAATTTATTGTACATCAGAGGGGCCAATATAAACATTTTAAACTCTTTTCATAACACTTAGAGGGGGCTGCTAAGTCATCTCCGTAGTAAATCTGTTGTCGGCTCTTTCCCATGCTGCAGAGTCAACAAATCCGTCTCTCACCCAGGGCAGGCCCAGCCAGGCACTGCAAAAACAGGGGAAAATGAATGCAGCACCTCGTATGTCGCGTCTCTACTTGCTCGGACTTTCCCTGCGTGCTTGTTAGCCACCCACCTTTTGGTTTTCCCTTTGCACGACACACCTCTAGAAAGACAGATTGCACAAAAAAAAAAAAAAGGCAGTTTTCAGGCCCTAACTGTTTTTCACGTTTGGATTAATCCTTGCTCCATTCCAAGGAAGTGCAGAGGATGCATTATGCAGTCACTCTTTCTAGCAACTTAGGCTGGAGCACTAATGAAAAGCAGGAGACAGAGTTGGCAGCCAGATGCAGGGCAAGGACTTCTACCAAAAGGGAGCTGGAGCCATTAGGGCTGGGATCTAACAGAGGCTAATTCCCTCACCATGTCACTTGCCTAATTCCTTGCAGACAACTCCTTCTCCCTTTCCTAACAGTATGAACACATCAAAGGCAATCAAGCAAAATAAACATTTGCAATAAATATATTTTTTGGTAGCAATTTATACTGAACTTACTGTTATTTCTCCTGAACTTAAAAAAATCAGTTCTTGGTCTTCTTCTGTGTCCCCTGAGTGAAACAGCTGCTTTAGTATCACTTTGAATCCAGAGCTGTGGGTGTAATATTATCCACATTTCTCTAATTAACTTCTAATGACACGAGTTATCTGCACATTTTTCTTATTATTTTTTATTATTCTAAAGTCAAGCAGAATTCAGCTTTTACCTGTGTCTGATGCACATGCAGCAAGACTTGTAGCTCTGTGTACAGAAGTCCTGCCCAGCTCTGGCTCTGAGCAGCCACAGCCACCCACCAGCTGGAGTGCCACTGGGATCTCCTGCTCCCTGGCATGGGCTCAGTTTTCTGACCAGTGCCTGTGGGATCAGAGGAAGGACTATGCGTGTTCCCCCCACCTCTGCCCAACACAGCAAGGCCATCTTCCTCCCAACAGGGACTTCAGAGGGAGAAGAACGAAGATATGGCTTTTGCAAACCCTGGAGATCCTAGAGCAGTGGGTGAAGGCAGGGAGAGCTGTGGGATGGGTCAGGGGAGCAAATTCTTGCTGAAGGTGTGAGGCTTGGCCAGGCCAGCTTATGGCACAGACTTCTGACAAGCCACTGCCACATATGCCAAACACACATATTATATTCTGCTTTAAGACCTTAATATTCTGTTTCCCTGGACAAAGGCATAGGTGTGTGAAGCCCACAAAGCCATACTTCAGAAATGGTGTCCCAATATCGGGTCTCTGAAGCAGCTGACACTGAAACCATCTTGTACCACAGGCATGCAGAAGTGCCCACAGAAGTCTGCAAATGCACATGCAGATATGCCGGGAACTTCCCTGCTGCAAATACCCTCTGCCTAGTTCTCAGCTTTGTTATTTTGTCAGTTTTTTCATTCCCCACATATGGCTGTTGTGTTCAGCTCATCACTATGGTTTATTTGTTGTCACAAGCCTTTTCTTTTAAATGGTAAATATTTTGAGCTATCTGTGGTTGTCTCAGTTTACTTTTTAACAAAGCAAACTAAGGGCTTTTTACTTGGTATCTCCTAGAACTAGAACAAAAAGTGATTTCCTACGCAAGTACAAACAAACAAAAGCTTGACCATTTTCCTTCCAAGCAGAGGAGTTAGTCCTCTCCAAGGAAGTGTGCTTGATACCTTTCAGCAGAAAACACTGCTTTGGGGATTTTCTCACACACTTATTATAGCAAGCTTTAAACTTTTCTGCATCCACCATCAAGCAAACGGTGTCACACATGGACAATTAAAAATCTGTACAAATCTGACCTCAATTTTTATCTTACATGACCATGGCTCTAACAGTGCAAACACTAGAAATACCCATGTGTTTTTAAAGCCAGTACTACAGTAACATAGATTATAGAAATAATTCTTACTACTAGAAACACATTAAAATAACACATTTAAATGGCAGGATGAACAAGATGGATATACAAGCTTCAAAAAATTACTCATAAAATATATTCCAAGATAGGGCATTTACAAAAAGGTTTCTATTTTACCTGTATCTACAGTACTTTTTATATTAAAAGAAAAATAAATGGGATTAACTGAACTCCAGGAATCCATAATAGCAATGGCAATGGCCTGTTTAGTAAGAATAGATTTGAAATCTGTGTTATGGATGTGCTGATATTTGGCTGAATGAAAAACCTATAGGAATCTTAGGACCAAAAAGCAGTAAGTACATAAGTCATTGTTTCAATGTTGATTTAGTCATGGATTTTTATTTTACTTACTCCTAGCTTATATGAAGAAATCAAAATTGCACCTTGTCATATTTGTCTGGTATGTCACTCCCATCTTAAGAGGAACTGTTACCAAGCAAATACTTCAAGGAATATTTACTAAACATGACTATAAATTGCAGTCTGTCTCCAAACAAAATCACAGTTGCAAAGTGTAGCTTTACAAAATCTCAGTATATGACAAAAAGACACCAAAACTGGACTGCTGGATTTTTGCAGTTCCGTCCCATTCTCACAGATTGGGACATAACTATCACGTCTTCAGTTTACACATGTTTTAGAATCCTCCCTTCAAAATTATCTGTATTCTTCAGCTCCTATTCCAACATCCACCAGAATGAGGCTTCATATAGCAATTTTCTTCAATCAATCTAAATGAAAAGACATGTCATCATCCCTCTCCATCCATCATGTTGTTTATTGCATGCTAAACTGTAATTGCTGTGACCTTACAGAATATTTTTTTTAAATTTTCTGACAAAGCTTCTTCCTTAATTGTATCAAACAAATCATAATGACAATTTCTAATAGATGGTCGGGGACAGTTCATAAAAACTCTATGCACCATTCAAATAAAAGTTTTATAGAACTTAACCAGAAAAAGGTGAAATTTATCTGTTTTTAAAAAGCTATTTTCCTATACACTGAGAAATCCTTTATGCAGTCTGACTAAACATCCCCAATTTGCTATATCACCTCCTGGGATGATAAATCATAGGAAAAGGAGAAAAAGCAGGTTGGAGTGTGAAGCCAGTCCTTTACCATATAACTGTAAACCATCATCAACCCGTATTCAAACTTCAGAACGAAATCCATGAACACTGCAATTCCAGGAACCTAAATGGGACAGGTTGCAGTGCTGACTTTGTTTTCCAATTAACATGCCATTTTTATTGCCACCCTTTGATAACAAGTTTTTTCATCAAGAAAGTCTTTAATCAGATGATATTATTACAAAGTATTGTTGCTCTGTTAGATCTTGAGCTGTCTTTCAGTCAGTGTCACTCTCTGCTGTACAAGCGGTAGATATAACATCAGCCAACCTGCTGTTTTTTTGGTAAATATTGGCATCAGACACCAATGATACCACCCACGTGCTCCTGAAAACAAAGATTACTTCCCTCCATCAGCAAAAAAAGGTGACTAGACTGGATCACAGCAAGGTCTAAACACCTGAAAGTCTCCTCTGAAAAAATAGGGTGGCACAACATCTCTCTGCATCCAAAGGCTTAATGCAACACCCTGAAAAACCTCTTCTGACACACGCCCCTTGAATCCTTGTCACTCAAAAAACACAGCCCCCAAACAATGAAACAGTTTGGAGAAACCAACTCCAAAGCACACTTCAAAGGAAAAAGTTCAAAATCAGCCGCAGCCAAAAAAAACTTAGTTTTGAGCCACAAAGGAGATTCCACATTAAATTAGCACAGGACTACTGTTGATAACAGGGTAGGTGACTGCTCTCTCTAAGCTCTCTCTACCCATCCACCCATCCATCCATCCATCCGTCCATCCATCCATCCGTCCGTCTGGATTCAGACCAATTTTCTATGCAACTGTTTCTATGCATCTCTTTCTTAGGTGTCACTGCAGGTCCAGCAGCACTGAGCCATGTCACCAGCTAGACAGGTAACCTGTTCGCAAACACAGGCGAACAGCCTTGGCTTCGCAGCCTTGGGTCAGCATTGCCTTCGAAGCAGGGGCGATGTGTACCACATGCAGCTGCCCACAGGACTAAATAGGGCTGCAAAAGGCACTTTTTTCATAAATTGGTCCCTTAGGAAAGTGCCCCAAAGCAAACTGCTGGCAGCATGAGATGGATGAAACCTGCAATATTCACCATGCAACAGCACATGGAGGGCAGCAACACTAGAACTGTGTGCTGAGATTCTTTGTCACCGCACAGCAAACTTTTCTTTTTAAACACCAAAATAAAAGATTTAGTAGACTGTGTGACAAACAAAATCAAGCTAGTGTTTACATAGGAAAACCAGCCCTCTTGTAGCTGCACAAATAAATAATATTCTTTTTCTTTGAAGAAAGAGCATATGCTCAACATTCCTTTGTCCTGTATCACAATAGAAAAACCCTTTGCACTGGAATATCTGAATCACTTCTTGGCAGTCTCTCAAGGTAAACAGAGTAAATTAAAAATGAATGTTTATCGTAGGCGCACACATACACACACACACACCAGCAAAGTGGAGTGCTGTATTTGCCTATCAAACATAAGAAGTGATTGAGTCCATCAGTCATTCAAACAAGCAACTGAAAAGTGGAAATAATGGGATGACAACATCAGAAAACAACCTCCCAGAAAGAGATAGGTTTCCTCATAGCCATTTGTCTTGTCTAATTAATCCCACATGTGGGACTAGGCTGGAACATTAAAAAAAATTAGGTACAAAATATTACTTTCCCTGGGAAGCTTCAGAAGTACAAAAGGAACAGAAATGTTTTATGGTCACGCTTTGCTTTCAAGCTCCCTTGTTCACATCATCATCTTAATGTGGGACTCTGCCCCTGTGCCTAGATGAGACTAAGATAGTGTTAGCAGCACAGAAGAAAGCAGTTGGAAAAGCTGGGAAAAATTATGTCATTGCCACTAATAAAACAACTTGTCAGTTCCTAATAGATTTAAAACCTGTGTATTAGGTTGCAGACTATTCCTGGGTACCCACAGAGCGGTCATGCCCAAGAGCATTTCCCTTTGCTCAAGACCGGTGAAAAGGGCATGACCTATTCCCTTCCACGCAAACCTTGTCACAGTTTATCCGTATTTTTGTCAACTTGGAATTAGACTGCTGTAACACACTCTCCACAGGGCAAAACAAAATGCAGAAACAAATGCAGAATGTATCAACTGCTGATTTAATGGAGTTTCATGCCAGGAGCTTGTTGCCCTAATGTGCACGGGTGTGCGATATCTGTCCTCACTGGAAACCGGAGGTAGGTATAGAGAGGTGGCAGGTTTAATATGTAAAGCCAATAATTTTTGAAAGGTATTTCTGATCCTGAGCATGCAGTCAGACACATCTGCCCAGGTTCTGAAAATTGTGATCACTTCTGAAAGATATGTTTGGGTTTTTTGTTGTTGTTTGTTTGATCTTTGTTGTTATTTGTTTTCAAAGTATACAGCAGACACCTTCTCCACCACAGTGTTTACCAGGTAGGCTACCAGAGCTGAAATGAAAGCAGAGCTGAACTGAAAGCTCCCTCAACATGCCAGGAAACATCCTCCATATGCCTACTACTCTGGAGCAGACTACCTACGCTCCCATTTTGAATGTGACACGATGCGAGCAGTGCTAATTTTTTTCTACAGGCTTTTGGGAGGAGAAGGGATTGCAGGTTGCATTGTTTCACCAGCTGCAGTCTCAGGGGTGACAGACGTCTGACAAACGTCGCTACGATATTACTGATGCAATTAATGACATAAATACATCCAGGACATATACTGCATGTCACTGGAGAAATGAGTAGAGAAAAACCATTTGAAATTCAACAAAGGCAAATGCAGGGTCCTGCACCTGCAGAGGAATAACCCAATGCACCCACACAGGCTGGGGACTGACTGCTTGTGGAAAAGGACCTAGGGGTCCTCATGAAAAACAAACTGTCCATGAGCCAGCAGTGTGCCCTTGTGGGCAAGAAGGACAAGAAGGCCAGTGGTATCCCAAGGTGCATTAAGGAAGAGCATTGCCAGCAGGTCGAGGGCAGTGATGTTGTCCCTTTACTCAGCCCTAGTGAGGCTGCATATGGAGTGCTGTGTCCAGTTCTGGGCTCCTCAGTACAAAAGAGACATGGAGCTCCTGGAGTAGGTCCAGCGGAGAGCTACAAAGATGATAAGGGAACTAGAGCATTTCTCATGAGGAAAGGCTGAGAGAGTTGAGCCTGTTCATCTTTGAGAAGAGATGACTGAGAGGGAACCTTATCGAATGCCTATAAGTACCTGAAGAGAAGACATCAAGAGGATGGAGCCAGGCTCTTCTCAGTGGGGCCAAGCAATAGGACAAGAGGCAATGGGCAGAAACTGATGCACAGAAAGTTCCACCTGAATATGAGAAAGAATTTCTTCACTGTATGCATGACTATGCACTGAAACAGGTTGCCCAGAGAATTTGTGGAGTCTCCCTCACTGGAGATATTCAAGAACCATCTGAACACAATCCTGTACAATGTGCTCTAGGATGACCCAGCTTGAGCAGGGAGGTTGAAGCAGATGACCCACTGTGGTCCCTTCCAACCTCACCCATTCTGTAATTCTGTGATTCTTTCAATGCAATGAAGTAAAAGTACACTATTGCACATTAACAAGAGGGGCGAAAATTATTCTGGCACTTGGCACGGTGATGATGCCATGCCTGCTGGCATCATTTGCCACAGAACCCCCCACAAGTAGCATCCCACACTAACTCCAAAAGGAAAAGTGGCACTGAACAAAGCACTGAATTGCTAAGAGCTTCACACACAACTTTGCACACTTTGGCAACTTTTTACAAGAGAAGTAAAATGAGGATTCCAATTATGTGTTATTCCTCCAGCTGAAGCAGGCAGCAGTGAGCCTGCTTTAGGCATGCAAACACTCATGTGTGTGTGCGCTGTGCACGTGCATCCATATCTGTATATATATGTATGTACACAGATCTCCTGGCATCCATGTGTGAATCAGTGGTACACTTCTGAGGCAAAGAATATTTTTAAACCCTTTTTTTCTCAGGAGAACCACAAGGGGTGCTTTCAGGATTTTGCTGAAGACAGGTCCTAGTTTGCTCTCAGAGTACAGATTCCCACTTCACCACCTCCCAGACTCTCTTCAGTTCGCTTTCAGAAGAAGGAGGCATCACTTGATCCCTCCCACTTTGGCCAGGATGAAGTGCCTGAAGTGCTCTGCTCCACTCCGCTCTCTAGTTCCATCCAGGGAAGATGCCCCCGTGCTGGAGGATATGCACTGCCCTGTTGCAATTCCCCATGCCAAGCTGAATGCATTTAATTTATCTGCTCCCAGAAAACCACTTCTCCAGTGCTTCCTGTCTTAGTTGAAAGTAAATGGGTTAATTCCTGTTGCAGTATATTTGAACCAGATGTACTTCCCCCACCTCGGCCCCAGCCAGAAAGAAAGGGGGAATTGCAAAGTTTTCCTTCTTCTTTGAAGGAAAATCTATGTTTTGGTTATTGAGTCAGCTCCAGATTTCACATAAAAACACTTTGGCATCCAATTCCTCCTCTACGGTACAGCACTTGTGTGTTTTCCTTTGGTATTTTTTGGGGCCTGAACATGATGTGTTTATTAAAAAAATTCCCAACGCATAACTCCTTAAATTAAGTAGGAAGAAGATTATCAGAACACCTCAGTTAGCACACCAAAATTTTATGTCAGAAACACTAGTAACTAAAATGCCTCCCTTTGCCATCAGAAATCTCTTCAGGAAAAGAATCATCTCCCAGTACCAGCGGAAGAGCCTAAGGAATGTATCAATACACATCAAGATTTAGGAAAAACAACAGCAGAGAGATCTGTTCTCCCAGTACTGCTAATAAATAAGGTATTAAATCGTTAAGATTTCAATTACAAGGGAAGAATATGGCTAACCAAATAAAAGCAGGAGGAGTTGAAATAAGTAGTAGGTTAAAGATTAATATTCTGGGTTCAGAACAAAAGGATGCTCTTTTGTGGCACTGTGCTTATGCCTCTGAATGTAAACATTGTTCCGAGAACCATTTTTTCTTTGCCCAATCTTTAAAGGGTAATAAATTAGACCTTGGACAGCCATACAAGCTGCTACTAGATGTGAATGTGAATGTGTCTGTAGAAAAGGCTGACTTTCAATCAAAGTCTATTGAAAGAATAGTTGGATTTTCTAAAGAAGCATGTTGTGCCTATTAACCAACTTACAAAAGGGGCCATTTTCTTGATTTATGTTTGGTTGCTATAGAGATCTTGCAGTACAGACTGGCAGGTGAAGCTCCCATTTAACAATCTCACAGGTTTTTCTTAGCTGTACTCAGAGGACATAGAGCTACAGTAGGTAAAATCCACCACACAAATATACCACATCTGTCAAACTTAAAGATCAGATTTAAGGCTTTCCAAGAGTTTATCGGGAATATGGTAGTTATTACACAATCTTTTCCCGCAAATGTTTTACACATTGAAAAAACTTATTGCAGCTAGCGGCTTCAGATCTGTTGGGTTTGGTCACTGATCCACTTCTTATTCAGCAGGTAATTACTGGTGAGCAGGATTCCAGCTTATCACAGCATCACAGGGTTGTCATCTATTTGGCGTTTTTTTGCAAAGCAAACACATTCTCAAGAAAGAACCTTTACTCTGCAACAACAAATGATGCTAATGTGTGCAGGGAGGTGTCAACAAAAATAATCATCATCATCATCATCATCCCCTTGTTGTGAAATGCAAAAAAAACCAGAGAACATGCTACTGAGAAACAACATCTCATATTGGAGTCAGATGGAATATCTTTGCATGTCAGTAGGTCACAGGCAATTCAAGACCTGGACGTGTAAATGTTGTTCTATAAGACCAGATCTTCTGCCTAAACTCTGACTAAAGGTAGCTACACACAAGCTGAAGTCCTGGAAGAGTAAAAGGCAGCACAATTAGCAACCTATGCAATGCTCCAAACAGCAATTCGAGAAGAAAACTGGCAAATCTGCATGGCAGTATATGCTTCAAGTCAAAGCCAAATCAAAATAATGTCTAGGATGCCAGTCTTTCCTTAGTTGGATCTTGTTATTGGCAGATACAATATCAAACATACAGAACAGAAAAAATATTTTTAAAAGAAAATAAAAATGAGAAATATTATTTTTACGTTATTTAACACGAGAAAAAACTCCCAACATTTATTTCTATTTGACTCCTCGATTCAACAAGAAATTTCCATTGACATACCTTATCAAAAAGGAATCTGCATTTCATAAACCACGAAAGTAATTTAAGGTAAAAAATTTTGAAGAACGCAGTGCCTCAAACTTTCCTTACTTATCAATATCTTTTACATTACTACCATCGTATTATTAAAAGTTCTACAGAAATAGAGGGGGCCAAGTAAAACAAGAAATTAAAGCATTATGGCTCCTCATCATTTTACAGAAGTAATAAGAGGTGATGGGACTGCTTGGGAAAGGCCAGTCCCACAGTTCCCCTGAGGGATAGACCCTATGCATCCAAAATTATTAGGATCTCTCTATTCACAGCCCATGCTCCTTCACAAGCAACTCCCACCTCTTGCTAGGAGAAGTGACCAGTTTTGCTGCTCTACTCTGCACAAACCCATCATGTTCTCCAGGCTTATCTGGACAGAATCAAACTGCACTCATCACTAATGAAAAATATGAAAACCATCTTTTTTTTTTTTTTTTGAGTTACAACACAAAGTTGCTCCCAAGGAGGCCTGATTTCAGTCCCTGAGGTGTATTTAGTGTCTGCAGAACAAAGATGATGTTTGGGTCACCAAACATCTGCAGCCACCAATGGCTGGGAAGGAAGCAGCACAGCACAAGATGGATGTAGGTGGAGTAACTTCCATGCGCAAAGGCAACTTAATCCAACGCTTATCAACACACAGAGGTGAGAGTTACATATGGCATTAAAAGGTGTAAGAAGAATAAAAGGTTATCTCTTACTAAGGCCAATACAGATGTCTCTCCAGGGGCAGATGGCTTGCGGGTCAAGGTTGGTCTGATCCTGTACAGCTGAAGTTAACAAAATGGAGCTTTACCATCAAGTTTGAGAGGGCAGGAGGGAGGGATGGGCAGGAGGAGATCTGACATCAGGCACCCAAAATTCAGTCTCTCCAGAAATTAACTTCCCTTTCTACACCCCTGTCAGAGGAGAAAGCTGCAAAATCTTGCTTATGATTAAAAGGGGGAGGAGGAGGATAATTGCGGTAATCTTCAAAGGATTTGTCTTAATTTCTGCTGAAAGGATAGCAAGTCTTTCACTATTGGAACATATGGCTTTTGGGGAGAAGGCTCCAAGTTATTTCATTACTGCTCTTTTGAAATTCTGCTGATTATCAGGAACAAACACAGCCTTAACACCAGAGCTGCGATGAAGAGAGATGACTTCCTTGTAAAGCTCTCTGTTGTTTGCATCCTAGTAATTATTCAGCAAATGGATTCCACCTGTTGTACTTCACCCAGCACATACAGATGGGACTGAAATATATCCTGGATTTATATTTTATTTGGACTAACAAAGCCAGGATTTGAATTCAAGGGGCAGTTAAGGAACTAAGAGTGTTCTGCATCAGAGACTTGGAGAAAGAAATACAGGGCTTTGGCTGTGGCCCTTCTGCTCATATTATCTCCAAATACTTTACACGCAGTGACTCCTCCTAAGGAAAGCAGGAGCGATCAAATCCATTGCACTCTGCTGCTGAACCTTGTCTCAGGCGTCCTCTTGACACATTTCTTTTAATTCCTGTTATTTATTTTTTAGATTAAAATTGCTGGCAATATTTTGACCATCTCCTGCTTTAACTCCAAGCCATGATCAAGGCAGATTTGACCGTTAAAAGAGTATTACAGAATATCTGTCATCCAGATTGGACAGTAACTTATTAAACCCTGTTTTATTGAAAGTCTGCATGTCGGCATTTTGGTTTTATACCTTGCATGTGTTTTTAGTGTTGAACTTGGCTTTTCCATGAATCTTATAAACATAAAAAGCACAAAGACTGAAATCCAGTTCCCGCTGAAGTAATAGGATTTTTGTCACTGATGTCCACGGGGTAGGATTTCAACCCAGATTACTAACAGATTTTGGTTTTTTACAAAAATTTCAATTTGTATGCTGTCAATGTACACCTTTTGACTGGAGAGGTCAGTAAGAAGGAAAAAAAAATCAGGAAGAAATGCTACTATTAAAATCACATTCTAGACAACATCTCTGTGCATGTGCACACATACCCATATGTGTAAGAGCTGCTGAAAGCAAGTGGAGTCACACAAGGTCTGACACCCCAGCTGAGTCAGTATTAGACCTGCAGTCTCTAAATTCCTGAGGATATGTCCAATATCTTAGAGATTCTAAATAGTGCAGGCAAATAACGCTTAATGCAGACTCCTTTATTATAGAAAACACCCACATTGTCTACCTTCTAGACAATTCTACAGGAAACAGCATCCTAGATTTAGGTCTTCAATATGCATGCACATGGTATGTCTAAGGAAACACAACAGGGTGATAATATCCATGTGGAAAGCTGCTGCAATATATAGTAAATGAATTTACTGTACCCATCGCCTCCCTTTTTCCTGGTAACTTTGTGTCCTTTTTAGTTTCAATTCACTTCAGAACCTTTCAACTGCTGTGCATTGTAATTCCACTAAAAGCAATGAAGGTGAGGAAAGAGGCCATCTTCTCCCTGCTCTGCGCAGAAAGGGACAGCTTTGGGAATTTAGATTTTTTGTTGCTGTGAAAGTTTGACAATTGCCTTCAGCTCCACCAGCAAGCACCAAGCTCAGTGTGCCCACCAGTTAGAACTTGCAAGTTTTAACGTCAACCCTTGCAAGAGAAAAGTTCTTAGGTCATTTCTAGAGGTGTTTTTCTGTTTAATAAGCATACCTCCTCATTTTGCAGGAGCAGAATCTTGAAAAAAAAACTTGCAATAAAACTTAAAACCTCCAAAAGATTCTTAAATAGCTTTTCTATAGCCCATATGGTATATAAATGAATATAGGATAGTGTTGTGTAACAAGTTTATTGGCATACAGTTGGTATGGCCAGATTACTTGTCCTTTTAGTGTGTAACCTTAGACTGTGGCCATTTTAAATGCATGCTGATAAATCCTAAACATACCAGTCCACTGTGCGTCATTTGTTCTTCATACATACACTTAGAGCATGTGAGTAGATATTTGCATATAAAATCCTGATGGCACACAAAGGATTCTATTAATGCATTTCATTGTAAACCCACTGAACCCACTACGTTTTCTATCACTGATAAAACTTCTAGGTTTTTAAACTCACAAATGTATTTTAACAATTGTTAAGTTGCTCTTATGGCCTGTGAAGGTTCCTGATCTGGTAACAAGGGAAACTGGAGTCTTGTGTTTATCTTCAGGCCAGGACAGATAGAGGCAGCAACAGTATATGCTTTCCTAAACTGACCTGCTAATGACCTGAATCCTGCCCTGAGGGGTTAGTATTCCTTGGAGTAAGGGGATATTTAGCTCTGATGCCTGTTCAACCTACCACTCATTTAAAAGAAATTGCCTCATCCCAGCTAAGGGGTTTAGATCCTATTCTCCAAAATTAATCATTCATACAGCATGTGGTATTTCAGAAACAGAGATGTTAGTTATGAAAAATAATATGTATTAAAACCCAAGTGGTCTTGTACTGCAGAAAATAGTATAGTCAGTGCCAAATGTAGAAGAAAACTTCAGTACCACAAAGACTTTAGAATGGGTTTGATTGCTTATTACTTTCAATAGTCTAACTTCAGCATGTCTGTTTTGTGCATCAGGTCAGCCGAACCAAGGCCATCCAGGGATACGAAGTTCTTTACCGACTGACTTCCTCGCTTAGAAAGATGGAGCAAGCAGTTTGGATTAAACAGTGATTTCATCCACTCTTCAGATAAAACTGATCTGTCCTGAGGTTACAATAAACTCAACTACATTAAATAACTATTTTGTTTTATCATATGCATGTGCATTTTACATGCTTCTGATCAAGATCAGAGATGGAAAATGGCACAGGGTGACTATTTCCATGATATCCTCTCTCATATCTGGAGATTAATGATGCAGTGTTCCAGAAGGGTTATATAGTTTGGAAAACACCCAGACGTTTTGAGCGCTTACTCACAAACCCAAACATGAAGCCTCTCCAAGCACTACCAAAATACCACACTCTCTAATCTTCTTCATTATTGCAGGGTAATGATATGACCAGGACTCTTATTTCGCAGAGTCTATACTCTCTTCTTTATCTCTGTGTACATCTGCCACTTGGTGTTGTCCAAATTCAGAGCATCACTCACTATTATTCTATTACAGGTTTTCCTTGCATCCTAATCCTCTGGAGATCTGGCATCCCAGTTCCCAGCAAACCCTATTCATGCCCACACTCAAAATAAGAACACAATCTAGCAATTTGCGGAAACATCAACAACAAGAATTAAAACTACAATAAACCTGCGCGTTATTTAAGTTTCTAGGCACAATTCCTATGAAGATAAAATCACCATTTATACCAGCCTGAATAAGTCACAAAAAAGGTTTGCTGAAATTTTTCACCTAAGTCACTTTAATGTCTTTGAAAATGTTCTCCCTCTCCAATCCCCTCCCCACCCCCCACTCCCCCAATGGAACAAAATCGGTTTGTATTTTAAACATTAACTTTTAGGTAAATTCTGCTCTGCAGTTCCAAATATTACTGCCTTGGGAGATTACACACCTTCAGAGGCAACATTTGCCTTCTGAAGCATGTGACAAAAAAAAAAAAAATTAATACCACACATAGCTATGTGTAAATCTACCTGCCACCATATTTATCATACATATGTATTTAAAAGTGTTTAGCAGTCAAGCCTTTCTTAAAGATTTTTGCCCCTCAAAAACTTTTCAAACTTACAGCCTTAAATTACAGCCTTATTTCCTTTGAAACCAAATTTGATGACTCCTAGGAAGTTCATTTAAAAAATAATTTTCTACTACAAATGTAAAGCACGCTACATATCAACCGCCCTATACCAGTACGGACAGCGAGCACTAATAAATCATAGTATTTGATGATATTAATGCTCATTCTTTGACAACTTTGCTCACTTGCACATACACCAGGCATGGAGCTAGGTTATACCAGCAGCTGGGATGAAGGTCAAACCAGAACACCCCAGGCTTTCCAGCGGGATGCAACTAATGTTTCTGCACCAGTGGTGGAAACACCTTCTCATCTCCCAACATCTGGACAATGTTTCTGCTCACTGCCTTGCTTGCTCCTACCAGCCACTATATCTGCTCCAACTGATGCAAAAACTGGTGCAATCTGGGCCCACCAGGGCTGCCCAGCACCATGACCTGGACCCTCAGGTGCTGAGCAAGAATGGAAACATACCTGGGCACCACAACTGCACCACAGACAACAAAATCTTGCAACCTGTTACTCAAAACCTCCATCAGCCAAAGGCCTGCAGGCAGCACTTCCGAAGATATGCCCAGGCAGGTGGCTCATGCTTCTTGGTATGAGGTTGGAGATCCCAAGGCGTTTGGTGACCTTTATACTGGCAGCTCCAGTCCACAGAGGTTGCAGGGCACAACTGGTGCTGGTACATACACACCCCTGGATCCAGGTGCACTGTTAACAAAACTTTCTTTCCCACAGAGCCTGCAGAACAATACATTTTATATTCTAATGAAGTAATTATTAAAATAGGTAATTATTGAAATAAGCATGTCAACTCCCAGTCATTAAAATCCTCCTAAACAGAACGGCATGATGGCTTAGGCTATTAGAAAGCTTGGCAGCCACCCAACGCCTACAATAGCTTCTAATTAATTGATCTCACCTCTAATCTGCTATTGTTAGCCTAGTGCTGATCATTTGTTTGGCCTACAGATCCTATTGCCCCTTTCATTTGATTGTATTTGTTACTGTACCCTCTCTATCTCTTTCAATTAAGCACAGGTTAAGTGGTTCAACCGCAAGAGAATAGGAGATAATGGCACCAATCAAAGTAATCTCTTTAATTTGCTAAATGGATTACAGGGAAACCCCAGCCAAAGTGAAGTCATAGCTGGTGGCCTTCACTTGAACTATACACAAAGAGTATCTAATTATTAACCCACCACATGCCAAACTTTACAGATATCCAATAAAACAACACAGCAGTCGTGTACTAGCGGAGTTGCTCTCATTACAGGGTTTTCCACTGTAAAATTACTTTGACTGCAAAATCCTTATATCAGTGTCTTTCCAAATACACTGTACGCTACACTTTCAAATGCAACCTATCTAGATATAACAATCAAAGCACTGCACTGCATACCAGTCAAGGGAGTGGATTTATAATCTCTTTAAGGACATGCTCGTGGTAGAGTTCATTTTTCATATTTGTACTATAAATGCAAATTCAGCTTTGCAGCCAGTATTGCTTCTGCTGACTGTAGAAGTTTTAATAGTAAATAAGCTTTGTCCTTAAACTGGCAAGTGGGTTTCTTCCCCCTCTCTTCTTTCTTCTGAAGTGATTTTGAGCAAGCCGTCTGGCAAGAGAGCTTCACGCCTAATACTTTGGATGTGTATGTCCTTGGCTAATCACTCAGGCAGGGAATTTCGAGAATGTGAGCTGCATGAAACAGAGGGTCATTTCCTTGCAATGACAGAGAGAGTGGGGCATCAGAAAGAAAAAAGGTAGGAGAGGACAACAAGATTTCATGCAGAAGGAAACAGCTCGTTGGAGAAGCAGAATCTCTTAGGAGCAGCTGGATCTCTGCCTTTTCATAATAAAATGTTTTTATTAGTGACAAAACAGAGATTACCAAATACAAATCTGCTCCTGGCAGAATTCAACTTGCATCAAATGACGGGTCAGTGAAACAGAATATGGTATCATTTTGCACTTCCATATTGCCTGTGGTTGGTTGATTTCAAACAGAATGATTACATTAGCCTCAAGCAGAACATCTAAGAAGTGAAATCTCTATAATAACTTAAAGGAAAGTGAGGTAGGTATATGGAGAAATAATAACCTATATTCCAGGCTGGATGACTTCAGATCGCACAAAAAGTCCATTAAAAATGGAGCAAGATTTGTACTTTCCAGACCTGACACCTGGCCCACAAGAGAGTACTTATTTCTAACATTCACTACAGTATTCTTGTAAGGTCAAGAGCTGCAGTTTTATTTCTGACTTAGCTTTTTGCATCTTCACTTGTTTGGGCACCAAATCTTTTGTACTGGGATTGTCAACTTTTCACTGTCACTGTTGTGATGGTTCTGATTCCAGATGGTTTCCATGCAATACAGGCATGAGCAAAGAAATTATATATATATATATATATATATATATCCAAATTTCCAGCAACACTCCCAACACAGCATGCCTCTGTTCCAATGAGATGTCATATTTCATAACATGTTTTTGTTTGCATGGTAACTGGCCAGTAACTTGACATTCTTCTGCCATTCCGTGTTTCAACACCAGTTCAAGCAGTAACTGCTTAAAGCTGAACACATACTTCCTGCATTATTGAATTAGAAAGTACATATACACACCATAAACTTCACCAAAGTCTTTCCAGCACCTGCTTGTATAGCAGGGATGGTTCCGCAGGAAAATCACAACTGAGCCCAGTTTTCCCCCCACCATCACCTAAAGGTACACACAGGGAAACTGTTTACTCTAAACATGTTGTGCATTTTGTAAGAAAAGTACTTTATGGGTGCAGTTTGGGGAACAGGAGGAGATGCTTTTCTTTTTCCGCTCACCAGACCTCTGCCTCACTGTAAACTGTCCTGCTTACTATGTCCTGGCCTTAGGGAGCCGGGACATCTCCATGAGCTGACTCCACTCATCCAGCCAGCAAAAACAGGGGCTGTTCTCCACAGGACCTAGGACCTGGACTGGCTCACTGGAGGAGCCCTACAGCACCAGCAGCTGTAACCAGCAGGGACTGGCAACCACACTGGGGGAAGGGATCCCTCAGCTACCGCATCATCTGCCAGGTAATACTTCTCCTCCTCCTCTTTTACATATAGCATGCAAACAGATCAAAAAGATCTGGAGCATGACCTGCAGCCCATTCCCATTTTTACCTCCAACAAGTCCTTTTATGGAGACACACTTTCTGCCCAAAGCGATCCATTGTGCCTGCGTATGCACACCTGACCTAAAAATATATGGTTGGCTGACACCTTCAAGCATGGAGGAAATCAAATGTCTAAATTTCCAAATGCCTTTGCCATTTGGGAGCACACGTAAGGCTATATTCTGCTTTCCAGCTGTCACAGCTCTAACAACCCTAATGGATTTAACAGCACAGATAGAAATGGCCTTCCAGACTTTACCCAGAAAAACAATATTTTGCTATTTTAAATTATTCTATTTTTCAGGTAATTCATAAAAATTAAACTGGGCAAAAGGGAAGGTAGAAGCTTACCCGGTAGTATTGTCAAGTTGGATGTTATTCAGAAAGCACAAGCTTTGGGGATCTGCAGTGCTGATTCAGCCCATTCACAGAGCCAGGGGTCAACCCACAGCTCTACTTCTCTGGAATGCAGAAATATTTATTCACATCTGGAAACAGCCCATCAGCACTGAAAACTATTCTAGTGTTTTCTCTTCTATTATGATACAAAGGGTACCAATCAATCCTTTTTTCATTGTTGTTCTATTTATCCAACAGTCTTCCCCTCCATTTATATACCTGCATTAAATAAGCCATGCCTGTTCGAAAGTAAATCAAAATGCTTTGAAATCTGCCAGGGTCGGCACCAATAACACAAATTGGTACATAAATATTGAGGCCCTAGTAATCCTCCCTCAACAAGTGAACCAAATAAGAAACCAGGCAAAGCCCTCCCTTTTTAATGCAACTGAACTATTGCTATTAGCATGGAGGCACCCCAACACACACGAGTCCCTGGTTCGAGTGATGGTTTTCAACACCACCTTAATTAAACCTGCTCCAAGCAAATTTAATCAGTGCAGTGAACAGAATGGCTTCTGAAAGCAGGGAGCAGCTTACATTAGTGTTTCCAGCACAACTGTCAACAGTGCTGCAAAAACATTTTGCTAAGCATCAATAGGGATTTCTGGTTTAAAAAAAAGAAATTCCTATTGCAACTCTTTGAGCAAACCACTTTAGAAAGATCATGAGGAGAATGAACGCGGGGAAAGACACTTTCCCATCTGCACCAGGTCTCTTTCAGTTTCAAGAGAAACTTCTGTGAGCATCTGAAATCCTTTTCTATGTTTAATGTTAGTGGTAATATTCCAGGACTTAAATTTAGATCACAGACAAACCTACTCCTCTTTTTCCAGTTCTCTCCTAGGTGTCTGCTTGCAGTAAGGGCGGAAGACTGATTGCTGGGCCAGATGGACCCTCGGTCTGAGCCGGCACAGCCTTTCTTATATTCACATTGCAATATGTTTCCTACACTACTAGGTCACAAGCAGTGCGTAAACTACTTACTCTTTCTTTCTTCTGGCTGTATGAAGTCTATTATTCAGGTAATTATGCTAGGAACTGTACCAAGCAAATGTCTTCCTCCCCTATTGATGCGAGACAAGTCTCAAGACTGATGATAATTCCATTACCTTGCTATACAAATAATGTAAATCTCACTGATGGATATTTTGCATGATCTCTGATTGAAAACAACCCTGAAAAATACAACTGTCTCTTAAGTCCTTCCTTCCCTAAACCCCAACTACTGTGGAAGAAAATGAGAAGCAATTATTTTGCTTGGCAAACTAAGACAGCGCTGTTAAGCAAAGCAAGGTAGATTTTTTTTATTAATTTCTGTACCCAGCAGCACAGGCAGATCTGCTCACAATCTGCCCTCCCACATCCACACCACAAGCCAAAGGTGTGCTGATCAAAAGGCACAGGACTCTCCTTGTAACTAATTTGCTGTGTAAAAATAGTTGCTGCTGGCAACAAGTGCAGGAGAATGAAGACAAGAAGATGTAAGACAGTAATACAAACTCTGATCTCCTACTCCTGGGGACCATAAGGAGAAGGGGAACACCAGCCCCTTACAGGGCTGGAGTCAAAGCCCTCTGTGCACCACATTGCTGGAGCTGATAGGCATTTCTGTTGTTTCACTGCAGGACTTTGCCGCCATGTACCCTATTAAAATGGATGGTCTTAGGGACTACAGCCCTGTCGCCTTTCCTCAATAGGGACATGTCTTCTGCAGTCACTACAGACATAGATCTCTGAATGCACAGTGTTAAGAGAGAACATCTAAAGGCACAGTTACATCCAGATAATAAAATTTCATCTCAAAGAGTGTAGTTCACATGCAAATATGAACACACACAATCATAGGAAAGGCCCCTTGCAAAGACTGCTTTTAGCAGTCAAGTGTAAACCAACAAAGTTATGAAAAGTAAAACAACAACAAACAAAAACAAACAACAACCAAAAAAACCCCACTCCAATAGTAAAAAAATAAATTGTGTTTTGATTTCTGTTGGTAAGTCAAATATCCCATCTCTCTGTAAATAAGCACAGACTTCTCCACAGGCTCTATGCTAATTCCTATGCTTTTTAGGTAATGAATATGTAAAAGTTCAATACTACTTCAGTAGGAGCTAAACAGAAATGAAAATACCTTATGTCTAGAGCACTCTGTCAGAAAACATCTGCTAAAAACCCTCAATTTAAACTTAGGCCTATGACATGCCAGGTTACTACTGCAATCCCAAAGTAATGAGGAATGCAGGAGAAAACGGTAAGCTTTGGTGCCTTTCCTACTAACCCTCCAATAAATCTGTGAAAAATATCTCCTCCTTGAGGGGTGTAGCCTTCCCTTCTAATAACCAATTTTAATCTGCAGAGGAAAATCACTTTCCTCTGAAAAAACAGTGTTTTTTCTTTCTTCAAGTAAAAATATTCTCTAAATATGACCCAAATTATCAAGTAACTTTGCTTCAACCAAAACTGAATTCTTTCAGCAAATCAATCCCTTGCAATTTGCAGTCATCTTAATGCTGCTATGCACATGTTCTTTACTCTGGACAACATTGTAGCAAATACAATTCAGTCCAAACCTAGTCAGAGATTTTAGACTGAGGATACACAAAAAAGCATTGCTGCTGCACACTCCCATGTAGCTCTCCAGGCTGCCTGATTTGGCTTGAAGTGAAGCAACATCTAGTGCAAGCCAAGGAAACACTATAACTCAAAGACACTGAAATAGCCATGGAAAGAAGACACCATGCAACAACACAGCACTCCCATAACTGTACTATAGAAAAGTACCTCTCTTCAAAACTGTCAAAGAAAAATCAGAATTGTTCAATAAAATATTTTGTACTACTAATAAGAGAGAAAAACAAACACTAAAGCTTTTACAGCTTCAGCAGAGCATGTAATATAACTTTAAAAAAAAAATCCTCAATCCTCAGGCTTTAAACACACTATTCACATGATTTCCTAGAAAAAATTTAAGTCAATCAGTACTTTAATTATTCCCTAAATTAATAAGCTATACTATTCTAGCAAACTCTGTTCAAAGAATAAAAAAACAGAAAGTGAGTGCTGTCAATTAGATACTAGCTGAAAGTACTGATGTGTATAAAAATCTAAAAAGTATCTAGAAGTTAAGACTTTAGAAAAATATTAATATAAAATACCTATGAGTACAATCTTTGAGGAAAAATAATGTGTTAAGCCAAGTACATATGGAAGCATCTAAAATTACAAGCTCCTATTCCAACTCCTGGTTATTCAGTAGCTAATCTGCACTGGAAGAAGGTAACTAAATACAAATGAATTGTTAAGAAAAACACCCAGTATTTGCTTGAATATTTAACAGCTGGAACAGCTGGACTGGATTACTGAACAATGAAATTCAGTGTGCAGTCAGGTAGCAAGGCGAGAAAGCTCCCTGAACAAAGCCATAACAGAATGAAATAAAAGAATAAGTATTTATGACAATAATTTTTTCTTCCTCTTAACCAGCTATTAAATCTCACACTGAATGTCCCATTTCACAAGTACACGTGAATCAAATCCAGACAGCTAGAAGCCAGTTTCTTTAAGCCTGTTTTTTAAAGGTGAATGGCTTCTTAATTTCATTTCATAGTAACAAGATAAAATGGGATTTTTTTTTTAATTGAATATGTTGGATTCCCAGTGTTGGAAGGATGCTAATTTTATTTATTTATTTATTTATTTATTTATTTATTTACAAGTATATGAAACCTCAGAAACTTTTTCAATCACCCCTTATCAATACTGGCTGCCATCAGTGAAGGCAAGAGGCTTATCTCAGATATTGACCCAGGATACTTTTACTGAAATGGTGTGAA
This sequence comes from Pseudopipra pipra, assembly GCF_036250125.1. Taxonomy (NCBI): domain Eukaryota; kingdom Metazoa; phylum Chordata; class Aves; order Passeriformes; family Pipridae; genus Pseudopipra; species Pseudopipra pipra. Next base: position 116,337,712 of record NC_087549.1, read on the forward strand.
CCTGCTCCAATGCTCTCTGAAATATATGAAAGTACAGTACAAGCACAGAAGCCCAGACCAATTCCCAAGGGACATGAGACTGCAAGGTGCAAAGTTGTCTCTAGATGAGGAGTTGTTGGCTCAGCAATGGAGAGCACTGAGAGTAAAGGAAATCATTTTTCATCTTTCTATTTCTGGTCTCCACAAGCTCATGGATCATCTCCCCATCAAATAGAAGCAAGATCCAATCCACCTAATTCACGTGGACTCTTTTGCATGGGTATATTAAAACAAGTATTATTCTTTAAATCTTGCTTAAACACTATCTGTCTAATGGCAATTCCATTTGCAAACTTTCAAAAGTATCTTTTTCTTTCCTGCACAGAGAACCTGAATGCTTATTTTACAACAGCTGCAGCACCGGTATCTAAAACATAGATAACTGGATTCTCTTCTGATCTGCAATGCTATTTTCCCCTGAACCTCCTGATCTCCGGAGATGGCCTGCATGGTCCTTCTGTCGCCAGCTTCACCAGCTGCCACATTTCCACGGTTCAGTGAAACATTTGCTGTGTCGAGTGGCTCTTCTGGTATACATATCATTGCAATGTCCAGGTGCTCCAACACCAGGGCCGTGAATAAATATCCCGACAGACTGATCACCAATCAATCAATGAGACTAACCAAGCACAATCCTGACAAACTTTTCTGAGAGGAAGCCAACACCTCATCAAGATGACCAAAACTTTGGAAAACGCAACAATATGGAAGACGCTGTTGAGTTCAGGGAGTTGATGCCGTGCCAAAAGACCCATCAGAGCTGCTCCAGCTTCTCAATTGGAATTCCTTTATGTTCAAGCACTGACTTGCCTTGCCAAATATTTCTAATGTGATTTACATACCTCAGAAAAGATCCCAAACTTTGCAAGTTAAGCCAGAACACAAGCCCAGCCAAAGCCTCCACCTGCACAAAATGTTTATTTTTAGCAGCTGCAGACTTTGGGGAGCCTGGCAACAAATTTGACCTGCAGCTGCTCATCATGCCAATGCTGTGTCAACAAATGGCCTGTAAACATATTAAACGCAGCACTATCCGATTTATGCAATCTATTCCTAATCAGAGAGCAGATAAACAGTGGTACATGCAGGAGACCCAGATTTGGATGAGGCTCCTGTTCACCCATTTGAGAAAGAAATAAGGCCTTGAACAGCCTTATTTTGTTGTTGGCCAACTGCATCCATGCCTATTCATGGATTAAGTTGTTTGTTTACTATTTTGCAAAGGAAGCAGGTGCTTAACAACAGTTGTTTCATCACAAATTTTTCACTGCAGTTCACTGTAAGCAGATGAAAATGAAGTAAAACACTGCAAAAGTCTAGATGCAACTCGCATCCACAGACCTCTCTCCTTACTGCAGTCTTGGACACAGGGAAACACCCTGGGTGCACTGGTGAGATGCTGCATCTGAGTGGCATGTGCAGCTACACAGCCAAGCAGCCTGAGCTTGCACAGCTTTCTGCTCCCACCAGCAATGCCAAAGAGGGAGGCAAGGATCAAGCGCATTGGGGAACTGAGGAGCCCACAGCATTCCTCTCTGCTCTCCTTGGTCATGCAATGGCCTGAGAAGGGATCAGGTAGACCTCTGCTATGGTAGGGCAAGGCAGGAGAGGACACTGTTTCTCATTGGGAATGCAGCAGTGGCAAGTGAGGAGGGAAAAGACAGGGAGCAGTCTTTGTACTCAGGTCTGGGGAAAAGGGATGAGGGAAGACAGGACACCACAGCTCTGATCCATTCTGTTTCTGTACAGCTGAACCAGCACCAGTTGCACCTTTTCTCAGGCCAGAGGTCAGGAGGCACAAATATGTGTGGAAATGAGACCTCAGGTCAAGCTCATCTTTTATACAGTACCTTGCACTACAGTTAACCCACACGCAGCTTTACTGACGAAGCCCAAACCCCTGTAGGGTCTAGAAAGCACCACTGATACCACTGAGTCAGCCGTTGCAGCACTCTCAGCCACTCTGCTCGCGGAGAGGCTCGAGGACCGTCACCTCCCATTCCCAGAGCAAGAGTGTGACAGAGAGGTGAAATATTTGATTTCAGGTAATGGAGAGCCTGTCAGTTGCTCTCCTTTTTTTTCCAACATCCTTGCCAGATTATTCACAGCTAAATTTAAATGGCGAACAGTTTCACAGGTGAACCGAATACAAGGCCAGGCTGCGTGTCACCTTGTTACCTCTGCTGCCTTGGCTAAGTGAGGTAGGCTTTTTAATTCTGCTGTGCTCACTGATGATCAACATGCAGCCCTGGCAGCGTTTGACTGGTGGGGAGGCACCACTCATGGCACTCGTTTCGGGCATGGGCTTGCCTGAATGCCAAGGGGACTTTTGGTCTGAGGGTTAAATGCCAGCTTTTCTCCCAACAGAGAAAAACTTCACTGCGCAGAAAGCAGGGATGACACACAACCTCCACATAACCTGACCCCTCTGGGCACATACCTTCAACAAACAGCTGAAAAAAATAAAATCATTTTAAAGCTCTTTATCTGATAGACAAGTTATTATTATACAGAAAGAATGGAAACATCAGAGACAAAATCCTGAACAGTGCTGACTGTCCACAAATCCCATTAAATGAATAAAAAAAAAAAGCCAAGACAACAGTGAAACTCTTCACCCTTAATCCTGGATTTATACATGTGTTATAATTAAAGATAAATTGAATTTCAAAGCCATTTGGAATAAAAGGGCAGCTCAAATAGCAGAATGATAGAGAGATCTATATATAAACATCAGTTATACAAATATGTAGTCTACTTAATGGCAACATAACATAACCACCAAAAGGTGAATACCCTGTTACACAATACTGCCCAAGTTTTTGCAAATTTGGTAAAGAAACAGTACTTCAGAGGAAACATAAGAAAATAACGGCCTAACAGGGGGAAAGAGCGTTCATATTCCAACCATTAACTCAAAAGGAAATTGGGAAAAGCCCTCCTTGGGAAACAAGAAAGCTCTTTGAAATCCACTGTTATGTTTTGTTTTTCAAACACCTGTTGACGGTATTTTTGGCCCCAGACCACAGGTTTGATTTTGGCCACCCACTCTTAGCAGCCTATGAAACAATCCATACGTTTTATCATCCTTTCTTTGCAGGATTAGAGGAGGCAGAAGTGGCTAAACACAGAGAAGGATGTTTTCAGCAAGAGACCAGGTAGGTCTCCTGACAGTGGCCATGCAAACCTCCCCTCGATCAGGTCTGGATTGGAAAAAGCTGGGAGTGAGCTGGGCTAATCTCAGAGCTGGCCCTCCTTCCAGCACTGGACTGGGGCCCTCGTGGGGGGCATATCTCCTACCTGAGACATGCTGTGATGATACATCCTGCAAGGGGTTGGTGGCCTCAGAGCAGAGCTTGGAATGCCTAGGTTTAGTTTCCAGCTCTGCCACAAATTCCATGCATTACCCTGGCCAGGGAAACCTAATCCCCATGCTTTCCTTCTCCATTACCTCCGCTCTTCCTGTTTGTCCGTCTCCTCTGATTAAATGTTGAACTCTAAAAGCAGGGGCTGTGTGTTCATATGGTATTTCAAGCAGTGTGGCTTGATAGGATTTGGCACATTCATATGCAGTGAAATAAATCAATCAATAGTCAGAAGAGTTACATTACAGCATAGTGTGGGCAGAGATGTCTACTACAAGGTCTACCTTTAGTTTCTTCATTTGTTTCAAAGAATCTTAAGGATAATTTTGCTTAAGTATGTAACAAAAGATTAGGACTAAATTTGTAATAAACATGAATATGAATAGTCATTATTGTCATCCTCCTAGTAAAAGTTTATTACACACAAAACCCTACTGGAGGCATGGGCAGCTATTAAAATGCCCACACACCTAATTCTGGTTTCACTGCTGCACAAAGCAGTGGGTTTGGGAATCCCTCTGCAAGACCTCAAAAATAAATGGCTGTTGTTTACTGAAAAAAAACCAAAGAGAAAGGGAAATGCAGGAATTCATTTATGCACTGAAACAACTGCTCCCATTTGTTTCAGTGGAGCTACTGCACAGCAAGAAGGAACTGTGCCCACTGCTTTTTTCAGCTTCAGTGGCTCATCAACACTGCAATGCAACTTACCTGAACTGCCTGCTGCCAAACCCTTGGGTCTTTCTAAATAACCACTGGTTTTGGTGTAAACCCTCCACCACCCCATTGATGGAGGACACTGGCGTGGCAGGGAAGCTGCTGGAAATGACAGTGACAAATGTTCCAGCACTGAACGGCAAAGCCATAGACTCTCTTAAACCAGCCATTACAGCTCCTATATTTTAATTTTAATGGCAAATCTTATGGAACAGACATGTTGGAAGAGCAATAAATAATAAGTTATTGTACCCAATCTTTCATTTTGGAATAGTTAAGGAGGTTAATGTACTCATCTGCATTACTACTCTGAGCTATTCTGAAATGAAACCCCAGGCAGGGTACCTTGTGCACAACCATGGACATACCGAGCTGTGAGCGTGTTTCGCCACATGCCTCCACAATACATACTGCAGCATCTTGTTTGGATTGTCTTCTCTAAATAAAGGGTGGATCAATACATAAATTTAATTAGCACATTAGAATCGTCATTATTTGGTCTGACACATAATGGGGGAAATGAAACAACTTCTAAAGAGATTTGCTCAATTAACACAAGACTTTATAATGGCACTAGAATAAGATCTTATCCCAGATCTACATAGCCTGGATTGCAATTTCTCTCTGAATCATATTGGCATGCTCTTGATATTCATACTATCATTATAGGGATCTGTCTGTACTTCCATGATATCCCTAATCCCCTGTTTTGAATATTTAATAACTGCAGCAACTGGAAACCAAACTGAACACTCAAACTTCTCAGAATCTTCCCTGTGGGAAAGTCAGAAGACCTGGCTTTGTTGTGTATAGATACGGCTCTGTCATGCAGCTATCCATAGCTGCAGACCCTGAAATGCAATTCATCAACACAGATCAAACATAACGCTGGGTTACACAGTTCCCCTTTGTGCCTGCAGCCGAATCAGCAGCCCTGCTTGGCCACATGGTACATACAGGTACATCATGGAGAAAACCTCTAAAATTAAGGAAATTCAGAAAAAAAAAAAAAAGATTAATCTCTTCAGTATACTTTTGTTCTTGATAAAATCTCTAATAGAATATTTTACAAGAGAAAATCAACAAAGTTGTTCTTCAGAGCAGTCACCTCCACTGCGTCTCAAACCAAATCATGGAAAAATTTTTCAATGAAACCACAAACTAGTTTTACTTCAGGCAAAAGCATTGAGATTTTTCTTAAAAGACAAACAAAATTACCTACACATGACTAAGATGTTGCAAACCTTTCTCATTAGGACGCTAGCTGAAAAGCAGTCAATAAAAATTTCTGCCATCTTCGATTTGTCTTGTCTTTTTTCAAGAAGTAAAACCTTTCTTGCAAAAAGGAGGGAAAATCCCTCAAAATAGCATTTTCCCAGGCTTGTAACAAAGTAGACTTATAAAACTGTTGGGTCAAAAAAACCCCAAACTTTATTGGAGTTTTCAACCTATGACCTCATCCATAAGCAAAGGCAGAAGTCTGCAAAGACAGCAATTCTGCACAACACACAGATTCCTCTTTTAATGTATGCCTAATGCCAATGCTCACTAGGGGTTGTGTTCAGAAAAAAAACCAGGCAGCTCTACTAGCTGCTACTTTTCAACATCCATAGATATCTATGAAAAAAATGGTGTAACTGTAAAAGAAAAACAACAGGCCTCTTTCATCTTAACTTACTGTTAATTAAGCCACTCATATAATTTATTTCTTGGTAATTTTACAAAGAACCTAAGCAACTGTGAACTCAGTTCAGAAGTAGGGGAAAAAAAACCCTTTCTTTGAAGCTTTTGCAAAAGTCTACTGCATGTGCACGGAAAAAATAACCTTGTCAGTACAAAATGCCTTAAAGGAATCTCCCATCAAAACCCCAGCGAAGATGTAGACTCTTGACTGAAAAGAAGAGATCAGTGCAGTCTCTGGAGACAGTATCAAAGGCAGGGACGCTAAGCAACAGCAGATTTAGCAGATCTCTCACTTCCATCTCTTCACTCCAGGATGCCAGCCACCTCAAGAGACTAGCTCACATCAAACAGAGAAAATGATCAGCTATAGGCTCGAAACTAAGCTTACACGGTTTCACAAAAGACCTGAGTGTTTCTGAGAGATAAATACACAGTTGAATTTTGAACAAGAAGCGTGCCAACTGCTGACAGCATCCTGCTCATCTCTATCAGCAGCTTTGACGGGAGCAACAGCAGTGTTCCATACACACAACACTGAGGATGCTCCCTGGCACTGACTGACTCTTGCTTACACAAACACCTTTGCTTTTTAATTCTCCAGGTAACTATGCAAACCAAGAGGGTTTGACATCATTTATATAAAGAATGAGGAAAACACAAATTCGAGAGACACTACTGAGAAAGACCTGTGTGGTTGGACAGAAAGCACTACAGAGTGTGGGTCAGTGAAGAAAGAGATGTCAAAAGATCACACGAATGCTAGAATAAGGAGCTGCAGTTTCTTCTGAACATGGATCATGCCATAACAGCAACTTGAGACTCATGGGGGATATTGATTCTTGATAACATTAAAGAATATCTCCTACTTCTAAAAACCAGTCTACAATGCCATCACTTGGCAGACATTAAACTGAAAATCTTTACAGTTACAAATTAGTGGTTTTAAACATTTAGTCAAAACACAGCTCATTTTAAGGCAAAATCTGCTCTGACACAATGTAGAGGTGCTGTGCTCCAGCAACTGAAAATTTTTTGGGATTTGGGAGGGTTTTTTGGTGGGGTTTTTGTTTGGTTTTTTTTTTTTTTTTGGGGGGGGGAAGGGTTGTTTGTTTGGTTTTTTTGTTTTGTTTTGTTGGAGTTTTTTGGGGTTTTTTTTTTTTTTTTTTTTTTTTTTTTTCTGTAGGACTGGCAGCCTTGTCTTAGCTCTAGGTCACAACCAGAACTATGTATTTTCGAAGATAAAAATGCTAGATTTCCTTTTCCATGATTGCATGATGCAGACTGATTAAACATTTGTTCTCTAAAATTGGAAATGTTATTTTGCATCAGGAAATCATAGGGGTTTTGATTTGTTTTGGCTTTCATTTGCATTTTGCCTCTCTGAAAAATGATACAGGAAGAACCAAAATGTACTGTACTTGCACTGTACATAAAGATAAGGCCTATCAAAAATCTCTCCACTTACGATGGATAACCTTACACAGCAGGAACAAACACATAAATAGCAATACTCTGAAACTGCCTTCTATTCACGTATTCAAATCGTTGTAACTTAGACATGTTTATGCTGTCTGGAACAGCACAAAATGAAAATGGCAGATCCCACACCAATCTCCCTCACTAGGAGATTCTCTGGGTCAGCTGCTGGAGAACTGTCCTGTGTCATTGGGCAGTGCTTGGCAATGATTCCTCTCCCCCAGGAGTGACAGCTTATCAACTGGGGGTGAAGTAATTATCAACTGGGGGTGAAGTAATTATCAACTGGGGGCAGGTGGGGGGCAAGAAAAGAAAATGAAAGTGAAAAGAAAATGAAAGCAAAAAGAAAAAAGAAAAGACAAAAAAAGAAGAAGAAAGTCTATTCCTTCACAAGATTGTAAATCTCAGAATTGTTAGCAGACCCTCACGAAGCTCCCAACTTCTCTCTCGGTGAGAAATCCCACACAAGAAGGAATGACTTCCAACCACAAGGTGAATGGCAATGTTTTTAAATATAAGTTTCTCCATATCTCAGTTTGTCAGCTGTAACATGGAGACAATTATAGCCCTCACCACACTGAAGTTTTCTGAAAATAAAAACATACGTATTTGAGGCTAACAAACAAGATATGCTAGGATTGATTGTCACACAAAGGTTTCAGTAAAATTAGTATTATCTCAGAGAAAGTTTTCAATAACATGCAATAAATACTCTTCAGCTGTGACACGGTGAGTTAAATCCTAATTATTCACTGTGCTCAGAAATAATTTTTATCACTCCTTTGATTCCTGGCTTTTCAAATATGCCTCTTTTCTCAGTCGTTTCCTCCAGGCAAAAATACTCCCCAGGTAAAGTAAAAGCATGACATCAAATAGAAACCAAAATCGCAGGGAATGCTGGTGTACAGAGTGGTTATTGTGCTCGCTGTAATAGCCTGATGCAAGAGCTGCACAAAAGTCCTGTGATAATACAAATACAAAATCCTAGCTCAGACAAAGATACACGCCGAGGCATGAAATAAATGAATGCCTACTACTGAGTTACATCAAGGCTGAATTTTCCCCTGGAGTCTATGATTGATTAATTCCTGTAACTTTGGTACCTGAAAGACAGGAGATTTTTCTTGGTAGTAAAGAGCCTTATAAGATATACTTAAACGGATTATGTTGATACCTTTCATGATGTAACCCTAATGATAATTTAATTGAAAAAGTGCTTTAAGCCATAATAGCAAAGACGACAGGATTTCCTTTTTTCACTTTGACAATTATGGGCCAGTTCAGAACTGCTCTCAAAATAAGGGGGAGGACAAATTTCCAATCAACTTGAAAGAATGTGTCAAATTCTGCGTTAGTTTTTCCTCAAGCCAAATACAGAAATGTACTGGCATCAAAGCCTACAGATTTTTCTCGTCTCTATTCCCAGATCTTTTTTCTTTTTCCATCATGGTAATCACCCTATGTTTATCCATGTGCAAGTGTGCTCATTAGTGTACCACTTGCTACCTGCTCCTCAGAACAAAAAGTTCCCCAGTAATTGAGGAGCTAATGGATAAGGGTACATGACTTTTACCTGTTGTTTTCTATACTTTCTTCAATCTTATATCTCTTAGTGCTTCACATACATTTTTTGAGATGCCATCAGGTTTATAAGATTGAGTGCATGATGCCACTCCTGAACATATGGATCAGGTTTATAAGATTGAGAGCATGATGCCACTCCTGAAGGTATGGATCATTGTCATCATGTGCATTGGTACCACGACTTCACAAACATACTGCAAGAGACAGAATAACAACAACTTCTTGATGATTTATATGCTTCTTGTAGCCAGGCTGTAAGGTGTACATGAACCAGGGCACATGCTAGAACTGCCTCTGCAGGGATGATCCTGTAAGATGTGATAGGAGTTTGTCTGTAATCCCATCCTGTTTTCCAGGCTGAGGGAGGGAAGGTGCAGCCAGCTGAAAAAGCTGATTTTCTTCCAATATTTTAAGAGCGCAAGCAGGTGAGCTAGGTATTTATAGATCAGCTAATCTGGTATCGATTTCAGGCAAAATAACATAAACTCTGTTACAAATGCAATCAGTAAAGAATTAAGGGATGGTAGCATAACTAATGAAAATCATCACAGTATTATGGAAAAGAAGTCTTACTGCATAAGCTTGGTATCATTACAATATGGTTGGCAATACTGTTGGGGAAATAATACACTTAAAACTACTGTCAGGCATTTGAATTAATTTTACATGACATTCCAATTAAAAATTATCAGTGGACATAATCAATAGAGAAGAAAATAGATTAAAAAGCTGGCTGATCTATCATAAAAAGTAATCGTAGATGGGAAACTATCAGCAATTACAGATACTTTTATGGCAATTTTATATGGATTTGATCTCATTCCAATGTCACTCAAATTCTGTCAGTTAATGGGGGATAAAGTCAGCGCTATTAACAACACGACCTATGAAAGTTTCTGGAAGAACAGCACTAGGTAAGGGAACACCAAACCAGGTCAGTTCCAGAGAGCACGATAATTGATAAAGGAGGCTCAACCTCAAACAACCGGCCTCCCAGTATCATCTCATTTCTAGTTCACACATGTACAAATACAAAATACAGGTCACCCGAAAAGGACACAGGATGGACTTGAAAAGTTGTGACTTAAAGGAATTTATGATCACTGTGGCTGACCAGTTAAATGTAAAATTACCACTCAAACCAGTCACAGAGAAAAACATCTTTCACATGTGGAAACGGGTAGAAAGTTGATAGCTGCAACGGTAAATAATGCTAGTCAAGCACTGATGGCACACCAAAACTTCTGGCACCCAATTCTTCCATAAGGAAGTTGACCAGTTGAACATGACTCAGAAAAGGACAAACACAACGATCTGTGCTCTGAGTACTTTTTCATATTCTGAAAACAAGAAACAAAAAAGAAAACAAACACACACAACCAATCAAACATACAAACAAAAAAGCCCAAGACCTGAGGCTATGTCTCAGTTCGTTGAGGAGAAGGATAAATTGGAAACTCCTTGCACCATCTGTAGAAACAATCCCAGATGTGCACAGCAATGAAAACTCAAGTGAATGAACTCCCAGTGAAGGAAAAGGAAAAACAAAGAGATAAACTACTTCTCACCCCTTCTCCTCTAATATTAGCCTTTTTATCCAGCCATGCTCCATGGCCCAAAACCTGAAGTACAGAAGGAATGATGAGGAGGAGGCAGCAGCACTGGGAAGTACAAAGCAATGTGCACTAAGATATGATACAGCTAACCCAGCATAAGTGCTGACACTACAAACAGCAGGACATTGACAGTATCCCTCTGATAAGTGGGAAAGCTTTCTTTCCAAGCTATTCAACAATCCTCTGCCTAAGGCATAAACATACTCTTCAGTCATAGAATTCCATCCCTATCTATAATGAAGACAAAAACTATGTATATGTGTGCACTGACTGGTGAGGAAGCTCAGAGCAGTTTCTACCTGCAACTTTCTTTTCCAGAAAATTTATTTGTACCATTGAGTAGTCCTTTTGATGAAAACCCTGCCATTTATTTTGCCTTCCGAAAAAGAGACATCAGCATTCCCAAGGCAGCAAGGATCCAGAGATTCAGAAAACTTATCACCTAGCCACAGCCACAGTCAGGCTTTGGGCACCCAATGGGCTCTTCACATCTGACTAAACCATGATGACCTTGACCTTGGCCACCTTTCATTATGTTGCTCAAACCCAAGGCTGATCTCCTACTACCCTCAACCACCACAGCAGTAGTGCTTCTCCCTTCATTTCACAAGTAATCTGTGAAAAAAATACATAGCAAAAATAATACAAAATATTATTTAGTCATGCAACAACAAGCTAGATCCAAAGGATATCCAAAAGGATAGATATCCTTTTCAGTCTATCACCTAAACATTAAATGGGTACCATTGGTTTGCTCAGATAATTGTTCAGTTGTGGTCCCTTGTAGGTGTTCGACTTCTGGTTCTGTAAGATGACAGAGGAAAGAATTATTTAAGCCCAAGAGAGTCAAGACTGTCATTACAAAGCCGCAACATGAATGGTCTGGCCCCAATTTCAGCTTTTCAAGCAGTCCTGCATTCCTAAAGACATCCTAAGATCATGAGCATTCTTCTCTTTGTTGTATGCACCCAGAACATCTTCCCAAGGAAGGAATTTAACAGCAAATACTTGCATTCTCAGGTGTTTCCATTCACTGGTGCTCCATGCATTCCTCCTGTATTTTCTTATTTTCATTGCTGCACGTCTCCTTTGTGGATATGCAGCACTCTTCCACAGATACGTAAAAACAAGTTATTTCATCTCTAACATACTGCTGATCTGCCTATCACCCACACTTCTGACAGGGAAATCATGGAGCCACAGAAATTAGCATAAAGACTTGCATATTAAGGAATGAAAGAGAAGCATTTAGGAAAACTTACACAAGAAAAAGGGACAGAAAAAGACAAGGTTAGATCTAGACATGATGTGAACAGAATGAATATGCCCATAGGGCATCAGAGGATGCAAACAGTAGGTGGTCTTTAAAGCTCTCATCTTCATTCTCAATAAACTAGAGGTGGCAGCTGGAAAATGCAGAAGGCCTTCGGATAACTACACCGCCATTACCTTTGCCGTTAGTGTGTCCCACCACCATACTCTGGAATTCAGCTTCCATATCTACTGGCCATTTAACACTGAACAACATGTCCTACCTTCCTCCTCTCTGAGCTCATGGCTGCAAGATCCCATCCCTCCATGCCAGCCTCAATATTCATCTGACCTGGGCCATTGATATGACAATTTACGGATTTAAACTAGCAGCAAACACTTAATTTTTAATCTTCCTCACATCTGGTAGTGGTTTGATTCCCTGAAATGGCTCCCCGAGGATGAGAGGGGCACCCAAGAAAAGGAGGCAGCAGCCACCATGGTTGAGGATGCTGGAGCAGCCCCAGAGCTCCCAGCAGTCACCAGCCTGGCCATGAGCTGAGCTTCAGCACAAAACCTCGTTCTTACTTAGCACGAGACCCTGTTTTCTAACAGTATCACATTCATTACCTTACAGAGCACCTTCTGAATGAGGATACGCTACATTTTTGAGTGATCAGTCAAACCCAAACAATCAATTACACCTTTTGTCAAAACTGTTTACGCTTTCACACTGTGCTGGAGTCATTAAGAATGAACACTGAGCAGGACTGGTTATTTATCCTCCTCCTCTTGCCCTGAAAGGGAATTAATCTCAAACTTTCTGTTTAATGATCTCAATAAAGGTTCACTGTAAATGACAGCAGGCTGCACTGACAAATATTTAAAAACAGAAGGGTCTCTAAATGACAGAGTTTAGCAACACACAACTGTTCCTCCACATGCACGCCAAGGGAAGCTGCATGCACTATGGAAGGAGAGGTTAAAAATGTGCTGTGCACCACTCCAGTGCTACAGAAAACATGCTGTAATTAGCAACCTCTAGAGATTTATTCAAGCTGAGAAAGATAAAAGTGAAAGGAGTGATTCAAAAGCAATTCTTAAAACTGCTGGCCGAGCCACTTAACATTCTCTCAGCGTCTACACAGAAAATGCAATTCTTCTCTCAAAGAAAGGTAATTAATGAATCTGTCCTACCCATCCATCGCCCCTCTCAGAATGCCAGCCACCAGCATGCTCCAGCCCGCACAGCAAGGTGGGCAATGCGCCACAGCCCCACATGGGTGCCAATCACAGACAGCACCCTCACGGTGAGGAATCATGCTACAGCAGAGAAGATGTGACTTATTACTAAAATGTGGTCCAGGGTGGGACACATCCCTTGTCTTGGCCTCTCTGTGGTTCTCAGTGAATCTGTCCCTTTCACTGCTCTGTAGCATAGTGACCTTTCCATGTGCACCAAAACCAGCAACATGTTTTGCTAGAGCAGAATAAACCAGAATGTTTCACACTCTGGTCAGGGTGATTTTCATCAAAATGTAAGAGAGAGATGGGGCTTCATCATTCATAGAGGCCTCTATGCCCAGTGACCTCACTCCCCCCTGCCGTATTTAGCAGACTTAATCTGTGATGCTTGTCTAGGTGGAGTACTTATGTTATTTCCTTCCCCTCCAGAGGAAAAAGAGAGTCTGCTTTTAGAAGAATTTTTTAATCCCATTTTAAAACAGATGCAATTTTTATCATTATTTTCCCATCATTCTCATTGCTCTCCTCCATGGATCTCCTTCTACCCGAGCAAAGCTGACAGTTCCCCATAGCAGAAAGCCATGTTGACGGCTATCATCTCATTCATATGCACACTCAGAGCCCTATAAATCTGCTCAAATATCATTCCTCCCCCAGGGCAATGTTTTTTTTTCCCCAGAATATCTACATTGCTAGCTGCAGAAATTTCTTCTTCTAATTAACTTATAGGTTCCAAATATCACCAGCTGGAACTGCAGTGCACAGCCTGGGTGCTTGAATGCAAGGGAAACCATCTGAAGGACGAAGAGTTTTACTATCCTTTCTTTGCTTTGGTGGGGTTTTTTTTGTTTGTTTTCCCTTTCATTTAACGGCCAGCAAGTTTAAAACTACTGAACCCTTTATTGACACATGGACAACAAATAACCCATGAATTGAATGAATTGAAACTATCCACATAACTCTTCGCTGATATTTTTGTTGGCCGTGTCACATCACGTTATATTTCTGACGTGTCATGTTTATGTCTGAGTCATGGTGCAGCCTGATGGAAGAACAAAGAACAATGCAATACAACAGGACATACTGGTAAGGTCAAAAGCTCCATATGACTGTTGATTGACTGCCCACCACTAATTTGGATTTAGTTAATTCCTTCTAAAAGACAAGAACAAAGTTCAGAGAAGGTTAAAGTGCATATACAGAGTCTAATAATATATTAACACAACAACCTGCTGTATATGACTATGCAATAAGCTGAGGGAATTTGCCAGAAACACTTCACTTTGCAAACAATATTTACAGCAATTCTTGATTCATTACATTCTTTGTACACACAGAAAAGGGCAGTGTTACTTTTAACAAGTAGGCTCCTAGACATGAGCTGAGTAGTCCTAAGGTAAAAAAACAAACCCTAAGCAGCAGCAAAATCAGAAAAATAAGTTTATAATAATTTTTATTTTTGTTGATGAAAACTATTAACTATTGGGGCTGAATTCAGGCAGGCTGGGAAAGAAAACCTGACTTCAAAGTAGTGTCAAACAACAGCAGGGAAACCAAGTAGTGATTTTAATCCTAAAACTTTAAAAACCTTAAAGATCAACTCATTAAATGACCTCTGCCTTTAAACCCCTGCTTTTCAATGGATAGTTTGTGGTTTTATTGAATCTTCTTTATTTAATGCAGACAACAAGGTTGATCTTCATTTTTATTTAAAACCAAAGCCAACTATCAGACAGACATGGTGCTGTCACTGGAGAAGAAGAGTTACTAGGAAGAGGGTTACTAGGCTTCACTCTTCTGCCCATGCCTGTCATGAGACAAACACTTATTCCTTCGGCTGCTTCTGCATTAGCACGAAGGAGCCATGCTACACTGCCAGCCTTCCTATACTCCTGGAAAGAGAACTGGGACCTCTGAGACCTGAAACCAATCTCGAGGAGGAACTTGAAAAGAGCAGGTTTGCTTTCCTTACAGTAGTGAGGGAGAGTAATGTTGAAGACGGCGTGATTTGTGATGATGATCTTAACCCAGCACCACTTCAAGAAATAAATTAGTTACTGTCTTTTAAGGCCATTCATACTTTGCCCAAATAAGGCTTCAAGAAAGTTACAACTGAAGTTCTTTTGGCTTGGAGTACTGCTTTTGCTGCCTAAATAAGCCCATAGAACACTTAACCAGTAAAAGAGGAATGACACCAGCAAAGTGCTCCTTGTGTTCTACCAATGTGGTCATACTTTGGGTCCGGACGAAAAACTAACGTGAATGAATGAAACAAGGTATGGCAGTAAAAAAGCCTCCATATTCCTACGGTAACAGAAGGCTCAGTATGTGCTCCTGTAAAAACAGTCACATTGTCATAGTTTATCTTACTGACATAGGTACAAGCAGGCAGAAACTGTTGGTAAAGATCTTACGGGGGAAAAAAAGGAGTGACTGACAAATCACAAGAGGGCCACAATTATGCTGCTCAGTCCAGTTATCTGTTAACACAAGAGAACACGAAGCAAAGCAAAGGGAGACCAAATTTTGCTCTACTTACTCGAGAACTGTCCCTTGGTTTTGCTGAATTTCTGTGACAGAGAAGATTTTTTAAAGAAACAACTTGTGTGCAGCATTTCAGCATTGAAAATATGCAACGCAGTCTCAAAAGCACACTGAAGTTTGGAATCCCTTCAGGTTTCCTTGTCTTGCACCTGTAAACTTGGTGCATCCAAAAATCACCCTAGAAAACACTGGCCATGTATAAAAGCACATTTTAGAACTGCCTATTTCGTAGCCGACATTCCCTTTGATCCTACTAGATTAGTTACCTGGAGTAGTGCAGTCCTTGTTTACATTAGGTGGACCACTGACAACCACGCTCCTCCGTTTGGCAGTCCCTGGGACTGCTGCAACCTTATGGTGAGCCACTGTAATTCAAAAGCATAAGCGAAGCCACCTGACTGCCTTGCCCCCTGAAGTAAATCTTACCTTTGAGACAACTCCCAAGGGAAGGATTGTTTTGCTATAGGATCTTGCAGACCGAAGAAAATCAATGGGTTGATACGTGAAACAAA
Organism: Pseudopipra pipra; assembly: GCF_036250125.1. Lineage (NCBI taxonomy): Eukaryota > Metazoa > Chordata > Aves > Passeriformes > Pipridae > Pseudopipra > Pseudopipra pipra. The sequence goes on from NC_087549.1 coordinate 116,353,744, forward strand.
GGGGTTTACTTTTTACGACAGAGCTTTCTAAAGGTATTTATCTTAGTCCGTGTGACTGAAACAGGAAGATGTATCAGGGTGACAGTAGAAAAATCCTTAAAATTGCAAATTTTGGCACCAAGTTTTCATAAACCCTTTCCCCATCTCCAAGAACTAGGCACTCGGGCAGCAGATTTACAGCTTCCTATTCAAGCCCTCCAGCCATCCATCTAAAGAATCAATTCCTGCTCCTTCCAAACAGAAACACAACCAAAGACAGCCCAAACACACCTCTTTAAAAACACAGTCACCAAGTCAGAGCATACAGAAGATACCCTCATCATTAACATAGTTATGAAATTGGGAATCTGCATCAATCTTAAGCAACATATTTTGCCTTCGCTGATGCTGTTCTGAAACAACACAAGGACTGTGAGATGATTTTCTTACTGAGTAGCACCATACTTGGAGTAATACATTACTGGTGGGACTCCCCTGATGATGTATTACACTAATGCATCATTAGGATGATGTTTCACACTGATGATATATTGCAGTGCAACATAATGAGAGCAATAGCTCACTGGGTGCATAATCCTGCCAGGAGCTGTGTGCCTGCAGCTCTCTGACTTCATTTGTAGTTCAGGGTGTCCAAGGGTTTAGATGGATTACATCCTCAGATACACACAGCTTTAAGGATGGCAAGAGTCAGAAAAATGCCAGCATACAGGTGGGTGCAGTTAATTACAGGTTTTGATGGACAGTAAGCTAATATCAAGACACACTTTAGCATCTCATTTTAACACCTGTGCAAAACATCCTCTTCAAACTAAGAAGTGGCTGTAAGCAGAGCTACTGAAGCTCCTTACTCCTATGCTTGCCTGCAGTAGCCATCGTAAGAGACTCCAGGTGCTTATAGCCTTGATAAAAATACTTAGATTATATTTTCCATGCCAGATGTCTGTCAGAAGGAGGAAGGGTGGGGAAAGGGGGTGATTGCTTATTTTTAGTCAATAAATTCAGTGAAAGCAGTTACGTTCATCTATTTCTATGACCCAGTCTAAGAAAAAAATTAGGTAGTTTTGCCAATAATGAAAGATTCTGGTGACCTTTCTTCTGACCTTTTTTAAGAAACAGAGCTATTTGATCTGTATGAAATTCTAAAAAGACCTTTGCAGTATGATCGGTGTCACTGACAAGAAAGCAACATTTTAAGATTTGTAAACTCTTCACTGTGAAACCATATACAATGTTCAAAAGAGGGCAAACTCATATATAAACAAGGAAGGAACAAGCCAGTTTGAATAATAAAAGAACTTCTCCAGTCTCTCACAGAAACATTAACATTTACAATTGAACTAAAACTTCATTATTTATTTAGTTTTTGCTTCAATAACTTTGGGGTTCTTGACTAAATCTAAATGTGCACGCACTCATACACACTCACAAATAAAACATGGATCCTGTGTGCAATTTCCATCTTTGTATATTTGTTCAATTCTGAAAAACATAAACAGTATTTTAGACAACTAACTAACGTGCTCTGTATCTTGGACTTCAGGTTCTCCAAAGAAACAGTCATCCACGATGGACAGATCAGACTCCTCTCCAGGGAGCACTAGCGTCTCTGGTCACAGATTTAAAATACAAGGCTTTCATACCTTTCTCCTGACAACTATAATTGAGAAACCACAGGGTAACTCAGGAACTGGAAAAGAGTATAGACACCTTAACTAGCTAAATGATGAGCTAATATCTCTTCCTTTCTTTATTTTTTTTCCCCCTCATATGTAGCTTTTCAAATTGCCTGAGCTATAGGGTTCTGCCTTGTAGATGCTGTCTCCAGCCAGTAGAGCAAACAGGTTGGGAATACAGAGGAAAGAGTTGCTCTTTCCAAGATCTGTCTCTGCACCAGAAAAAAGTAAAAATGAAAACAAAAGACCCAAAACAAAACACAAAACAAAACAGAAAGCAAACAAAGCAATACACACCCCCCTCTCCCCTCTTACTTTTAGGGGACCACTTCTAATCAGCCCTCCTGCACATCCTGCAATAAATTACATTCTAGGAAGATAATGCCAGTTGAGTATCCCTCTGACCTAGTAGCCTGAATCCACCTGTCACCTGTCAGGGTACCAGGTGTTATCCAAGCAGGGCTGTTCCCCCCCTATTGCCCAGGGAGTGAACAAGGTCCACAGAGGAGAGAAGGGGCAAGCACAAACCCCATCTTGTAGCTTTCAGTATACAGCTATGCTGTCCCCAAGACTGGGAATGGCAATGAAAACTCAGCCCTTAAACAGCCTGCAAGATAACAAACGAACAAAAAAAGACCAGAATGACTTTATGTATTTCCCCCACCAGCCGCCAATGCAAGGGCCAACCATGTCCTGGCCATAAATTCTCTGGCACTAGAGCATTATACCAAGGGAAAGGAATGCCTTTCCATCTGTGTATTTCCCCTCAGGCACTCACTTGATAATGAAACCAGTTAAGGTCTTTGGGTTCACAATGTTATTATCGTTGGATAATATTTTGTTTTCAGCCGAGCCTGAAGAACTCCTAAGTAGTGCAGTACAGGCACCATACACCTGTTAAGTCCCAGTGTTTCTTGTCTAAGTGGACAAATCTGTTTTAGCCATCTCCCGAGATTTCCCCTCACACTTAATTACAAAACGATGACTGTACCCATTTCCTGATTTTAAAGGGAATCTATAACAAATGTCTGCCACAGGTAAGCCTGTTCCCTCTGTCCCTCAGAAACACCAGCAATCCTTCTAGCAGCCCCAGGTGCCCTCCTTCACCCTTTCCCCCCAGTCGACCCAGACCTTCTGCTTCAACTCAAACACTGCACAGAAAATAATAAACTCTTACTAGGAAAGAAACTGCACGGGCTGACTGAGACTAACATTTTCTAAAATAATTTAATAATGCACCTCCTGAACACAAAAACATTGGCACAGGCATCCAGTCCGAGGTCATCTGCAAGGACCTACAGTGAACATCAAGATGGACAGACCAACCTGGCTGTTCTGCAGTCAATGATGCCCATGTAGAGAGCCACCAACCACGACATCACGATTTTATTCACTTCCTGCATAGGTATACATGGCTGGAGAGGTGAACACGTGTTTCCCAATGATTTGGGGAGCAATTTTGTTTAAAGTGATTAACAGGATCACAAAGAAATTTGCCCCTTGTTGGTCTGAAACTCGTTGGAGTCACTTTTGCCCTGTGACATCTATCCTTATACACAATTTTGATCTAAAATATTGGATTGTACAAGGTATCATTGTGCCTTGTACAGTACAAGGTATTCTGAAATCAGGTCAGGCAAGATAAGTATTCTGGGGAAAAAATAAGGGAAAAGTAGTCCATCCTAAGAAAAGTGATACTTCATTGTGACAACAACCTTTCTTCATGCTTCTCCTAGCAAGCTGATGTCTGATACTGGGCACAAATCCTCAGAAACAGGTCTCCCTGACCTTAGAGACATAGGTTAGGTCAATGGTTCCCAACTTTCCGGACCGATAGCCAATTGAAAACGATCAGCATTTTTCGCAAATCATCACACACACTTACCATCAACCTTGTGATTGGAAACTCAAAGGTGATGTGACTCGGCAGCATGGCTCTAACGCCTTCTTCATTACTCTTGCGGGATGACCAACACTGGGCAGACACAGGTGAAGAGCACACCTTGGCTGGAGTCATGTCTGAGAATCTCAGAAACTGAATTTGTTCACTGTCTCCCACATTTTTACAAGTTGTTTAATGCCATATTTCAGGAGCCAGTTCCCATGTCTTTATCCAGGCATGAGCCTCATCCCAGACTGTGCTCCCCCTTTTCTTGGCTGTAAATAACCAGCCTAACCTTCCTAAAAAAACATTTTTGCATCTCTTTCACTGCAAACACAATATCTCTCTGAAGATGCTACTATTCCACTTTGAGGATAAATACAAAGCAATTCCTTCATCAAGGAAAGAGGGAGCAGAAACATTTTCTGTAATTAAATCTGTGGGATTAAGGGCAAAAAAAGCATACAAACACCACATAAATCAGTTAAATAAAACCAGACACAACCAGACAAACTGTAGGGACAAGAAAGTAAAGAAAATGATTGAAGGGAGAGCTCCTGGGTAATGGGCAGATGGACTGTGACTGAAAGCTCAGGTAAGGAAAGGGACTTTGGGCACTGGGCTCCTTCTGTGATATATCTCCACTTTACCGGCCTTGAACAACAGATCTGACCCCAAAAGCACACTTTTCCTCCAAAGAGAAAAAACCTGCCAGACCCCAAAATATGCTCGGTGCATCTGATGATAAAGGAGAGGCACCGGCTCTCCAACAGCCCTTGCAGCTGTAGGAACCTCAGAAAGCAGCTTTTACAACTTTATTAACACATTCTGAAACACTTTTTTATTTCCCCCTCAGAAAAGACAAAGTTTACCAAACAGGGCCACATATTCCTTATCACTTCATCGCTTTCTTCCTGGAACTATAACTGTGGAGTCTTCTGGATAGCCAAAGAAGTTTCATGGGCCCAGAGCTGATTAAAAAGTGGATTACCAAGCAACATCTCTGGAGAAAAAAAAATGCACATACCTCGCTCTGGTTTTTGTGTTACTGCTCTTCCTATGTATGCTTCACTAGGTTTTTAAGTTCTGGGTTGTCCATTGCATAAAATTCTCAGCACTATTAGAAACCCCTGGCACATACACAGAGCACTTCAGAAGGATAACAAAGGTTTGGTAAAAACCCCATTTAAACTGCCTGCATCAGTGACTCTCCATGTACTTGCACTAGTGTTAGATTGCCTCAATTAGGCTTCACCTTGGCTATGGAAGGCTCCAGCTTCATCTTGGACAACAAGGTAAAAAATTCTTTGATTATTAAAAAAAGTTAAATGGGGAATATGTCCAATACAATACTTTGGTACTTGTGGAATAAAACTGGGCATTTTCTGCTACCTGCGTTATGTGTTTTCATTCATTTTCCCAAATAATTTACAAACAATGATTCACATTTTTCACTACAAGTAAGTACAATTACCTATTTAAAAATCAAAGCTGTTGCAACATGCTTTCACCGAGTTTGTGCGAGTAATTACATATTAAAATGGCAAATATCCCTTCCAATAACACCCTGGCAGAGTTCACTTCTTCTGCAAGTAATAAAAGTGACGGAGAGCAAACCATGCTCCAAGATGTTTGGCTGCTACTCCATGAGGAGGCAGCTGATGCCTTCCAAATGTCTGTCAGGTCATTTTGCAAAACCAACCACCGCTGATCAATAGTGAAATCTCTCTCTCTTTGGCTTCAATGTATTTCTGGTTTTGTTAAACAGAAGAAACTTGCAAATGATTTGGACTCTGCTGGATGATGCAGCTAGGGGAAACATGCTGTCATTTTGACTGGTTAAGAGGTAAGACGGCACAGTTCAATGACGACAATCAATTGTTGACCATGCACACAGGCTTTGTGAAATAATGCTGCAGTATCCTATTGTTGGTCTTCAAAATAGGCAGATCAGTCTCCACAGGCTCTCTTGTTTCTAGGCATCCAGGTATTTTTTTTAGAAGCCCCAAAGTCAGCTTTCCCTTTCTAGGATCCAAGTCTTTCTTCATCTTCATCACTTGGCCCAGAAGGCACATCCTTTTCTCTTACTCTTCATACATCTTCCTTTTTTTGATTCCAAGCTACATGGAACAGAGATCATATCCGTCTTTGTTTGAAAACTCTATAGCAGTTCGTATGTTGCAGTGGTACCATAAATAAAAAGCAATAAAAATGTTAGGAAAGCCTTTAGAAAAATCCATGTTATTTTTACTATTACTCATGTTGTTGCTATTTAAGAAACAATGCCAGGAAGATCTAGGACTTGAAGGGGACTTGTAACAATCTTTGCAAGAATACACTATTGAAACTACGATGGTACTGACAGCAAAGTGTTTTGCGAGGTGTACGGGTTCTCCCGCTGCCTTTTTGAGTGCTTTGAACAGATGTTAAATTTCAAGTGGTCTGCAGATACCAATAGGCTGATGGTTCTGCAGGAATCCGAGCAGCAGATGTGCCCTGCACTATGTTTTGCTATTCCCTTTATGAATCAACATGTCGCCCTGTGAGTTTATAGCTAGTTAATTTTGTAATGACATCACTATTTCTATACTTCGAATGATTCTCGCAGGATTTAATTTCTCAAATAACAGAACTCTTGATCCTAGAATTGCTATGTGAAAGCCATATATAATAAACAGATTTCATTACATCATACAGCTCTATTTCCCACCACACGCCTTCGCTGATAGCTTTTAGGTAGTGCTGGTATGCATGTGAATTCTTCCAAACACTGCAGATTTACAGTGTGGCCTAGTTTCAGGGCTCTAGACCAATGTCTGTTCATCTGTCTACAGGATCGCTACCCTCAAACAAGTATTGCCAAGTGGTTGGAAGGAATGAGAATGAGAATGGAATAAGGATAGAAAGAAATGGGGATTTCCACTAGCTCTGCTGTAGATGCTAGGTATCACACCCCTGTCAGATGCTGTGTTCCACGGTGGATTAACATTACCACTTGCACGGTACCCAACTGAAATCACATTGCCCAGGAAATTGCGCTGCATTTTCCACTGATGGTGACCTGATTGTGACAGGACAGCACTCTGGCTTTTGGCTTGGATGCTTTCAGTCTTAAAAGGGAGTAAAGTTATTTTCTCCCTCAAATACAGTTGCAGAGGTTGTTAGAACGCAGAGGCTTTTGGGCAGAACCTCTGGTAACAGCTGTAGGTTGCACAGAGCAGCCACAGGGTACCACCTTTATTCCCTGGAGTATTCAGTACTGGTAAAAAGGGTCTTTCTTCTTATTTTTAAATGCAGGGAGGAAAAAGTGATGCTATGACAGCTGTATTCAAGGGACTTTTCACATTTCCTTCATAGAAACTAATTTTTAGGTATTTGAAATTGACTGGAAAAAACATCACAGGTTGGAAAGGGTTCTTGTTAGGTATTTATGTTATGAAGCCTTGAAACACACCTGAAAACTTTTAGCTTTGAGGAATGAGAACTGCATAAGCATACATTCCCCCCCACCATATTATCTCAGAAATTATATTCCCCACATTACTGCAAATATAAAAATACATCTTTAGAAAAAGCCAACTTTTAGAAAGTGTCTTAGGTCCTAAATTTACAGAATTAATGCTATCTGCTCTTACTGATCTAACTGAGGAATCAAGACTTTAATTTCTAAGAAGTGACACACAATTTTTGCATGTATATAGGAAAAAATGATCTCCAGTTGTGACCACAGGCAGAGTGTCCACAGTCCTCGCAGGAGCTAGGTGCCCATGCTGAGGTCTGAATCCATCCCAAGAAAGGATGAGGAAATCCATCCTAAAAGGATGTAAATACTTTCCTGAGTTTTCCACAGTACTTCCTTTTTTTTTTTCCTGTCCATCTTTATTTCTTGCAATTCATATTTCTTTAAAAAATTGAGTATGAGACAATGCAAGTCTCAGATCTAAACATATGACACTCAGGAAAGCTAATGCTGAGGTTAAATCAAATTTGACTGGCCTTTAGCACTGAAAAATAGAAAAGATCAAGCTCCACCTGGAGGTCCACACCTATTGCTTGCATGAGTTATCTGACTTCCATCTTAACTGAAGCTATAAGCAAGTGTGTTGTGTAATGGCAGGCAGCACGCCAAGCCCACAAACATCTCTGAGTACTCTGAAAGCAGAAGCACATTCCCCAGAGACATGGCACACCACAAGCCCTCCAGATCGCCCTCTCCTGCTGTGCTCTGGGCTCCCAAGAAATGCTGAACCAAACTCTTCCATTGCCTGAATTCAGCATTTCTCCCCCAAAAGCTCCCAGCCATGACTTTCAGCTTCTCTCTCAAACACCTTGAACTATGGGATGCTCAACCTTGCTCCTCTGGCATAACTGAAGTACTTATACTCGTAAAGCTTATTTGTGTAGGCACCTAAACATCCTTGGGAGCTTTCCTGAGAAGCAAGGATCACCATAAAACTGCAGGGCTAAGCCGAGGGCACATTGCCTTCATCCAGCCTTCTTCAGCATGGAGGTGCGGCCACACAGGGAATTCCAGTGCATCTGCAGCACTTCCTCTCCTTCAAAACCCCGAAATACTGGGCAAAACATGCACCCTGCGACCAAAACTGTTCCCTCACCATGAAAGAACAAACACACACATGGGTCAGATGCTGTTCATGTTGCTCACTGCACTCAGAGTACTCAGATACAGGAGTACCTGAGCTCAGCAGGAGCTCAGCAGTCCAACCCTGATGAGACCCACTATATATAGGGTATGACTACTTTCTAAAAATGCATTATCTAGACAAAACAGTTGAGTATCTTAGGGATGCAGGTTCTGGTTTTCCGAATATTTCTGATATTTACTCTGACATTTCCTCTGAGTGCGCGTGGTGTTTTGAAAGGAAAAGAGTTTTCTGTTGCTTAAGGCCAGTCCTTCCTGTTTGTTAGTTTATCCCAAATCTAACTTTTCACATGTATAAAACTGTTGCTTTAAGTCTGATTTCAAACATGTGGTAAAGGCAAATCTAACAATTTTATGAGATATAGTTACTTTTGTAGAGGGTGAGTTTGCCCTGGGGAATTTTCCCTGACTAGATTTATCACAAGTTTTTTGAACCAGATAATTTTGTTTGATAGCACATCTGGCAGCATCATAAAATCTTGACGTCCCAAGTTATTACACAGGAATTACTTTTGTAAATCATTTATGAATATTAGTGATGTAGGCCTATTCTGGGCAGTAAGAAAGGAAGCGGAGCGCTGAAGGACAAAGGAAGGGAAAAAGGATTCCCTGCCCTTTTGGGGCTCATAAGATAGGGTGGGTATTTATCATTTTAAATGGGAAACATGCTGTCATTGATATAGCTGAAAAGTCCACATAACACAGCCTGTTCCCCTTATTCCTTAAATAGGTAAAAGGGAAGATATTCTAGCTGAGTAAAACCATAAATCAATTTCTCGAAAATCTGGCTCTGTCCAAATCTTAAATAAGGCTTCCCAATTAAACACTGCATATTGCCAAAAGTGTAGTAAACACAAACTAATAACTCAGTAGACTAAAGGAGGAAAGACATACCAAGGTCCGTACTGGGGCAAAATAAAAAGCACATTTTAGCTAAAAAAAAAATAAATATAAATTTATAAAATCCCCCAAACTCCATGGTGACACACCTTTTAAACACAGCAACATGACTGAATGGAAACTCTCCACTTTAAGAACATGATTAGCTGCTAAACATATGCCTTCAGACAGAAAGCTGGCAAAATGAAAGCTTATGTTTATTTTTAATATCATGAACTATCACACAATTAACTATTTCAGAAGATTGCCCCAAACAATTTGGATTGAAAACACATCAGTCATTGAAATAACTTTGGGTGCCATTACCTTGCCAAACCCAAAGCCTGGCATTACATTCCTTTCGAAGAACATACTGTGTGCTTCATATGCCATAGATGAATCAACGCCAAATACATCATCACCAGCTGGGTGGAGGGGCAACAGAGTGGTCACCCAGTATGACCTGGCAATAGGAGACTAGAACAAGCCCTTCACTCTTCATTCCTGACATCCCCAATATTGGGAGCTACTGGGTGTTATTTTTGTGTAGCCAGAACAGAGAAAAATGTTATTTGCAATACTCTGCAGAAACTTGTTTCTAAGCTTAAGTAAGAAGGTATTTTGCTGGGGAATTTCCTTGCTTTGGGGCCCATGAGGAGGGAAGGAGCAATTCTCTGACAGCTCCTATTTGACTTCCAAACACCAGGCTCCTTCAAACTACAGCGTTTACAAGGGATACACAGAGCCATTATGAAGCACGTGCCAGTATTACACCATGAGCTTCCCCTGCCAGAGCAGACAATTTCTAAATTTGGCTTCCTCCCAGGAAGCAAATTCCTGTCCATACACACCCAGAACGGATTTCTCACAGATGAGCACACTGTCCACTAAAATCCAAAGCAAGCTGCAACCACAGGGTGCCGAGGACCCACCCCGGCAGGGCAGAGCTACAGCAGGAGTCACCAGTTGTGCCAACTAGAGAGGCACTCCTGTTTTTTTAGAAAGTGGTGACACTGAAAAAAGAAGCTCTAACATGAAAAAGTAAGTATACATTTTTGATAGTTTCAGATCAACTAGAATTAGAAAACGACAGTGTAACATAGTTTAAATAACCAAAGGATAGATGCTTTCAAGCCGCAAAAACAGCCCCACCAAGAAGAAACCCACAACATGAACAAAAGGAGAAACTGGAAAGAAATGGTGACTTCCAAGGTCTTGAATGATATCTACAGGGTATCATCTGGACATTGCTCCTCAGACTGGCCAGCATGAGGCTACACTGGCTGCACCTAAGAAATCTGATATTCATGTTCTGTTTATCCCCCTTCTCTGAATGCAAACACATGTTCTGTCTTTTCAATAAATATGGACAACACATGCACTGAATAGGTACGTTGAAAGTCATCTGTTAATTGCAGATATGTGTAAATGACCACACAGTAAGCCTTCCCAGGGAGACAGGGCTGGAAAAAATGGGAGACAGCTACAGGAAAATTAGAAGGTATAAGAAAACTCAACAACATAATCAAGCAAGGTTGATTCATATATTTTTTTCCTAATTCAATATAATTACCATAATATTATTTTAGACAATTCCAGAGTGCCAAAGAGTGATGAAGGTTTCTTTTTTGTTAGTCCATTACAGACAGCGCTTCCCTCAGTAACTATGCTGATGGAAGAAAATCCATCATGTACTAACCATACTCCAATCTCCAACAGAAACATTCCCCATTTCGTGAAGTAAAGTGAGATGTGGGAGTCCTTGACCTTCTAAGTAATTAAGGGAAACAGAGACATTCTTGTTTTTATTAGAGACACACTAAACTATTTGAAAATAATTTGAATAGCTGGAGAATTAGTGTATTTGCCTGTTCATGAGTAGTGCAGATAGTTTAGAGTTCTCTTGGGGGCAACACATCGTAATGAATATCTGCTATTCATATTTAATGCAATCTGCCAAAGAGTGCTTTTGGGAGGACTTTCTGTGTCAATATAATGATTAACAACAGGACTGGAAAAGTAAATGAATTCCTGCAACGGGTGGGGCTGGCAAAAATATCTTGCAGTACTACACCAGTAACACTGGATTTAACTGTGCTCTTTTAATAATAATGGCCAGTCTTCGCGAGCGAAGATTGTGGGAAAGGTCATTAACCCTTCCAGCCTGCGCAGTGGATTTTTTAGGTGAGACACAGCGTGCGCTGAACTGAGCCCACCCTTTAGTCCTGAGGTTCATCTGCCGGGGCCGAGCAAAGCTTGGACAGTGGCAGTGAGGTCCCCAGGATGTAGGTTTGTTTAGAGTGACCTTCTCTTAGGTGGATTGCCTACCGAGGCTGACGAGCTCCACCTGCCCAGGGGGCCGGGAATCGAACCCGGGTCGCAGTGGTGAGAGTCAGGCACTCTAACCACTAGACCACCAGAGGCCCCCGCTCTTTTAATAATACAAATGGAAAATCCATTTCCCACGGGGGAAAAAAAAAAAGGCAGCAAACAGTCTTTAAGTTGGAGTTGAAGTGGTAAATAACCTGCATTAATGGAAGGAAAAACAATTCCAGCAGAAAACAATGCCCAAAACAACAAACTGCTGTCTTGAGCAAGTCTGAAAAGTCTGAGATGCAATACTGACTACTAAATATAACAATTAGTATTTACATAGCACTACCCAGAGGTAATGTTATAGTTAGTTCCTTGTCTACCTCTTTGAGTTCCTCAGATGATCTTTCCATATATGTTCTCATACTTAGAAGATTTACATAAAACAAAACATAAAGTCCTTTGTTCTCTACAATACACTTTTAAAACACCCCAGACAGAAAAGCATGGAAAAGCTTGGCTGAAATACAATGAGTGACCTTAGTATGAATTTTTCTCCATGACATTCCAACAGTCCTCTAAATAACACATTTAGATTATTTTTTTTCAAGTGATCTGGATGAATCAACCTTACTAAGTTTATATAAATTCCAGGACATTCCTGTATCAGGATAGCTGCTTTTCCCTGTTGCCTTACTAAGCTACTCCTATTCCTCCCTTGCAGCAAATGAAGGCAGAATATCAAGGATCCAAAGGTTCATGTCGGCAGCCTAAGGACCGAAATGTGGTAGAGGGGCTAGAGGTAGAATACCAGATTGCTCCCTCTGAATGTCCATTCAAGCAGGATGCCTAAAGCAGGATGCTCAAACTAAGCAGAAAAAGAACAATTGCCAAACAAAGTGTTTTATTATTTAGTGGCTCCCACTGTGGTTATTGTCCAGATCCTTTTTTAATTTGATCTAGAATACACTCAGGGATTCCTTTCATCACAGCATTAGCTCAGATATTAAGCGTTTTCCTCCACAGTCTCCAGCTCTCATCAACTGGCTTTGTTATGTAGTGGTCTTTGCCCACATTAAACTAATTCTGTAAAACTCATTCTGGTGAAGTAACATTAGAGAAACCAGTCTTGCAAAGATACTCTACCAACAAGCAGCAGGGCTACATCTTCCCCCTCCTGAGATTGGCCTGTGAAACTACAACATCACTGTGTGCCTTGCAGTTCTTTCCTCACCAGTTTTCCACTCTCTGGATATACTACAATGATCTGTGTGGCTTTTACATACCTTCCTTTTCAAATTTCAGGCGGTGCTTCACTTAGTTTTTTGGGGTTTTTTAGTTTTGTTTTGTTTTTAGTTTAGGTGTTTTTTAAGACTAATTTTTATAATTAGTCTTTTTCTAGAAATTAAAATTAGCAATTACATCCACAACAGGTGTTTTATAAAGAAGGCAAATTCTTCTAAATTTGGTATTCTCACATTGTGACAGTTCCTACTAGTCTCTGCCAACAGTCTTATGAGTTCTGTCCCTTCTTCCAGGGCCAATGAAAAGCACTGTCACTCAGATACCAGAATTGCCTATGTGGCTGCTACTCTCCTGAACCCAAGATCCTTTTACTCTAATAAAACATCATATAACAGTATTTGCCCTCATGCCCATATTTATTTATTCCTCCCCCAAATATTTCCCAAGTGTTATGTAACGTGTTGGGCTCTGTAGGACTTTTACCCATTTCCCACAGCTGCTACCATTCTGGCAAAAAGCTGAACCCTATTGGTCTAGGACCCTATTGGTCTGGCACGTGATGCAAAGAGCACAGAAATGCCTTCAGTTTCACATTCCCTTACCATTTCTACATGAGCTAAGCAGTTACTTCCTGAAACAAGCTCTGCTTTGTAGAAGAAATTCCTCATTATTAATGTGACCAGGGAAGCCTGCATACCACTTGATCTCAGGAGTGGAGATCTCCACTCTGTGCTGTACAGGGTAATACAGAGGTAGGCAAATCAATCGGACTTCACAAAAGTAATGATCTTCTTGACCATGATCTCATTTGGTGCTAATGCACAGTTCACGTATGCATAAAAGTGACATTTTTTCATCTTCTGACCTCCTTAGCACTGTGACCAGATCACTAATTATTAAGTATTTTGCACTATGTATCTCGGTATAAAAACAGAAGCCAAGTCACAGGTCACAGAGGAAACAGCACTATTAATATCAATGAAACTAAATCACTCCAACCTAAACGTTTATAGTAAGCCCCTTGTGCTCACACAATTCATACATCTAATATATACTGTTGTCTGTTTAATGGGAATGGGAATACCCCAACTGTAGATTAGGATAACTTAATGCAACTTGATACAAGGTTATCTGCCATCATTAGAAGTCTAAAACCAAGACAGAACAAAATAAGACAACAATATGAATGCTTAAATGGCGGTAACTTTGAACAAAAGCTGTTGAACTGCATTGTTTTAAAAATATTAAAAAGATCTTTATAGCATTCCTGTTATGTAAAATCATTTCTATTGAATTTTACATGAATGGAATGCATCTGGAAGATAAATAGTACAATAGCTTCAAGCATGTAAAGAGTAGTGGTTTGGCCAAACTTTAATTTCTTCAGGACTTTGCAAGAGAATTCTATATTCTTCCACCTCTCAGTATAAGTTCTAACTTTAATAGAGGCCAGAAGTCATACTGACCTCATCCCTTGGGTGACTTCATTGGGAAAAACAAACAATCAAACAAACAAAATCCACAATAAAGAACAGAACCCTGAACTATAACCCAAAGCTCAACCTGTATGCTTCCAGGAACTCATCTCTATAACTCCAGTGATATAAACCTCAAGCTCACGAATGAGAAGTCTACAGGTTTCCAAACAAGACAGTCTTGCCACTACAGATATGAAAACAGAGTAGTACAAACCAGAAGAGTCATCCTGCAGTGGACTGTGTCTGAAAAGAAATTCTCACCCAAGTCATCATTCATCCTATCTTGCTAATTTTAGCTGGTATTTTCAAACACTACTGCCTTGAGCTGTGCACAACAACTGACAGGCTTTCATGCTCAGTCACAGCGAGCCAGTGCTGCAAAGCACCTGAACAAAAATACTGCCCTGAAAATGCTGGGACCCAGGTGGCATAAAAACACAAACCCCAAGATTCACAAATAGCCACTTGTTTTGCATCTTGACAGAAATTCATACTTGACACTATTTTTTTTAGAGGCTGAACACTGACTGGTTCATTAATCATTAATAATGCATCTGCAACACAGTCTTAATTCCACAACAATAACTTATGGAAAATAAAACTTCTGCATTGTTGATCATATACATTTGGTATTTACCAACGTATGCCTCAGAAAAGGTTCCCATTAACTAATAAAACCATTTCTTCAACAGGTGAGTGTTCTTGATGTATTGGGGGATACATTCAGGATGGTAATCTTATATCAACCAGGATAATTTCTGACAGGATTGGAAAATTGGAGTTACTTGTAGACCTTCTGGCTGAAAGTGTTTTGTTTTTCACCTCCAATAAAGATTAACACCCGGCAATAAAACATGGCAAATAAAAGCCTGACCCAATTATACTTCTTTCCATGTGTGACTAGATGAAATATGTCCACACAAGAAGAAAACAATTTACTTGAAGACTGTTCAGTCTTCCAACATATATATGTAAGACATGAAGCCAGAATTAGCATCAGGCAGCACAAATCCTATAACTTACTCTTCAGAAGTTTTGTCTTCACTATGATTTCCCATTCAAGTTTGGAGCTGAAACTTTGTGTGATTTCTGTTGAAAGATATATTAGGGACACTGCTATAACAAGTCTCCTTTTCCTCTAGTAGAAAGTGCAGTTGTTCCGCAGATGTGCTGTTTAGTCAAGACCTCACATCCAACAGTCACAGTAGTGTATTTAGACAAGCACCTTCAACAACAAACTGATCTGAAAACCTGTATACATCTGGGTTTCCTGGGTGACAAATACATCAGTCATCCACTGCAAAGACCTCCAGAGATGTGTCTTGTCTGTGTGATGCTACTTAGAGAGTTTATACCTGGGACAGCTTTGTTTGGAGCCACTTAAACATATATAAAATTTAAGACCAAGCAGAAAACTTGTGTTTGTTGTAAGGCAATGGAAAAACCATGCCCAGCTAATACAATCAGCAGTGCTGCATGTAGAACTGTCATGGTTTGGGCTGCGATAGAGTTAATTTTCTTCCTAGTAGCTGGTACAGCGCTGTGTTTTTTAGATTTAGTATGAGAATAATATTGATAGCAACAACTAAAGCATCACTGTGTTAGGTAGTGTTTACCCTAAGTCAAGGGCTTTTCAGTTTTCCGTGGTCTGCCACCAAAGAGGTGCACAAAGATAGCTGACCCCAACTGGCCAAAGGGATGTTCCATACCATAGAATACCATCCCCAGTATATAAACTGGGGAGAATTGGCTGGGAGCTGCCTATTGCTCATAGACTGGCTGGGCATCGGTCAGTGCATGGTGAGCAACTGTAGTGTGCATTGCTTGTCTCCCTTGCATTTTATTTATCTCTCCCTTTTTGTTGTCTCCTTTTTCATTACAATGACTCATATTTTATTTCAATTATTGACTTGTTCTTTTCTCAAACCATGGGTTTTACCTTTTTTTTTTTCTCAGATACTCTTCCTCATCCTGCTGTAGGGGTGAGGGAGTGTGAGCAAGTGATAATTGGTTGCTGTCTGGAGTTAAACCACAACAGAAACTCCATCACAGATTCAAGGGCTCATTCTGCAGCCACTGGCAGCTCACAGTTACCAGCTGTCCACTAGGTTGCTCTTCACAAGCTGCCCAGGAAGAAAGCAGTTACTTGTGGAAGAAAACTAAAGCAGTATTAATTACTGTACAACTTAAGAGAATTCTGTACTGAGGAGTCATAGCTGTTCATGAATACAGAAAGACCAATTTTTCTTTAAAAATTACACTAGATTCTGGAGCTAATACAATAATGCAGGATATGCCAAAATCTATGGCAGGTTTTGTCACTCTTGGTTTCTACAGCTTCTCTATGTCATACAGTGTGTTTATTTTTATAAAAACAAGATTAAGTGAAAATGGCATTTCAAAACAAATGCATGCTCTTTGCCCAAGAAAAATACATCATAGACGAACAACTGCAATTACTCTTAAAATAATTTCAGGATGAACACAATCAGTCTTTGTTAGAGGAGAGCTAGTCAATAAAAGCTATTAATGCCAAACACTTACTTGCAGGTGATGGGGTGCTGCATCCGCTAGTTGGTTGGTGACTCTGGAGTCCATGGAGAGAAGGTAGTGACAGTCCTCCAATGACTGGAGGAAAAAGTAATGGATATGGTGCTGCTGGATAGTGAGTCATATGTCCATTCACGGCTGGTACTGGACATGTACGGCTACTGGTTGTCATGATAACACCTCACAGTGGACAAATATTATGTTGCATCACTCCAGGCCAGCAAATATATACCTCAAATTGTGAATGAACGGCGCTGTCAAGTCTGAAGGTACTTCTTGAGCTGGATTGTGTGATGAAGAAGACGTAATTCACTAGATCAGGTCCATCCTATATTTCATTGCTGCTTTCTACTCTTTTCTTTTCTAGGACATTCTTGCTCTGCAGACTGTGGATAAAAAGTCTTTTTACTCTGGTATCAGGGTGCAATTCAGTTGCTTATGCAAATGTTTCTCTGGGAGTACAGTTGCTCTCTACAGATGCATGCTGACACTGAGGGAAGAAAACAATATATTGATTATAGTATACTTATTTTTAATGTATACACATAGAAAAAACCTTTATCCCTTTGTTACTCTTGTTAAGTCATAACTTATTTATAAGTATCCCATGAGATCACCTTGATGGTTACCTAGGGGTAAAACTCTCACCCTACTGAAACTAACAGAACACCCATTAACTTGATCTCCCTGCCCGACGTGCTACAACAAAAGCTGTTTCTGGTCTGTCTGATGCAACCTGGTTTTGAAAACAGCCAGATTTAAAAACAATGTATCGATAATTACCTGAAATACTGACACTGAGGGAGAAAAAAAAAATCATCTTCTGAAAAATTTTCCTGTATGTGAAAGCTTTCAGTTTCCCCCTAGAAGCTATAGAACGAATGATACTGAGGAGGCTCTCTACTCACTTCAGCACCATGGCTCAGGCAGAGCACTGAGGTACCGTGTCTGAGGGTGGTTTTAGATTGGCCTGTTAAAGCACTAACTGGTTCACCAATGACTGTTTTCGCAAAGAATAGTTAGTTTATCTTATTATCACTTAGGAGACACCTCACTGATTGTTCTCCCTTTTTTTTTCTTTTTTTGAGAGGAAGGGAGAACTGTCCTAAGAAACAAACACCTGTTATTTTATAAGCTGGGTGAGTGGCTGACATGATGGCAATACAGTGCTCCTGTGCTTTGCTAGGGAACTTGCTTGTTCTCATGACCACCATCTTCAAAGTCATCCAGAGCTATACACACCTTTCTCAGTGTTTCACCTAAATGACTGTTGCCTTTCAAGGGTTCCTCCTCTTTTCAGTCACTGCACCAAAAGCCTGAGGCTGAGAACAGGGCACTTATGATATTCTCAACTGTGAAATTTGCTCCCGCCATAGCTGTTTATATACAGCAAATGGTCGGTGGTCTTTGAATCAAACTTCCTGTGCAACATCAGTAAGGGCTGTTGTCTTAAGAGACACTCTACTGGGAAGGCTGCAACCACTCCATACTGCAAACACTGCTCATGCAGTTATCCATGTAGTATTCCAGGCAAAAGCTGGGGAGTACTGCAGTCAACTCCTGAGCATCACCCTGCACAAGGAGTTACTCATCTCCTCCAACACATGCTGTTGAGGGAAGACAGTAGGAGCCACAAAGCAAACTCAGCCATCCAAAAGCAAGGCAGTCCATAGCTGCCTAAAGACTTTATTTCCTGAGACAACATACTACACGCTTGCATCTGCTACAGTCAGCAATCAGTAACCACATCCAGAGCTATATAGCACTTTTATCCGTAACTCTTTGAAATTATAGCCTGAAACCAAAATGCAAGAAGATTTTTGGGTGGGAAAATAAAGGGAGAGGTGAAATGATGTGTCAAGGTCGCAAAGCAAAATTGATGCCAGAGGAGTAAAACGTGACAATGCAACGTTGACTATCAGTACTGCTACCCAGTGTACTAGTTGTCGGTAAGAATTCAAATGAGCAAGGAGAAAAAAGAAAAAAAACAAGCCCGGATGCATATGTTTGCCTGTCAGAGAGCAGCGGAGTGTTTCTGCTCTGTGTGGAATACCAGCAAAGGTTACCAGCTGTGCATGTTTTCAGACAGCAGTTTCTGCTGAGTGCAGTCTGCTTGGGGATAACAGAAATATAGCTTGTAAGTATTTGATAACTGTGTAAATAATGCACAAAATACCTTTAATGCTAATGGAGGCAGATGTATCCAGAGGTGAGGCTGTAAGGGTGTGTATAACAAGGTAAGGCACATATGCTGACCATGCCAAGCTCGAGGACCATGTGCCTGGAGACCAGTGAAACCAGGAATATCTTTTGAGGGAGCCTCAACAGCTAAAATATATTGACTTATTAAAAACACAAAATGAGATGAACCATCTCTGGCTGGTGCCTGTTTTACCTAGCTAAGGCTTTATGAAGCTTAAGAGACAAGGAAAGTCAAGTATCAAAGGAACATGCAAAAAACTAATGTTTTCTAAAGCAATACCACAAGAGTTGGCAAAAATACTATACTTCTAAGTGTTTGCAAAAAAACTAAGAGGGGAGGGATGCTGATGAATACCAGCCCTAAAAATGTGTGCATTAAATTAAACACAGAATATGGTAATCTATTTTTAAGTGACGTAGGGCTTTGGAACTAAAATTTATCTTATAAAACTATATAATACCTTCAGTTATATTTCTATTAGACAGAAAAATGCAGAGCTCATCATAATTTATAAATGTTCCCAGAACCACATCTGATATATTTGCATATTTAAGTGAAAAGTATGCAGAAAAGAAGCGACTCCTTCAGGACAGAGGGGAAAAAGGGCACTTGGGGAAACTCTTTGGTCACTTCATTACTGGAGGATCATGGTTCGTAATAGACCTGGTGATGACAAAATGCAGCAGTGTTACGGCTCCTCAGTGTGCAAATACACATATCTAACAGTACCAAAACTAGGTTCTAATCCTATAGTTCTGCATGCAATATTTATACGCTGAAATTTCTACCTGAAAGTGAGTTTCTCTTGCCTTACTCAAAAATCGGCCTTCTTTCACGACTCATGGCTGGAAATTTCCTGCAGATAGCTGTGCTGGAGATAAGTCTTCAGGACTTGTTCCTCTCCAAAGTTCTTCAGAACTTTTCTCTCCAAATATAGGCAGAGAGGGAAGACAGTGTAAAAGGTGTGATACTCTAATAGTGTACTATTTGACTCCAGGTATTGTCACTTGGGAGCATCAGGCTCTTACAAATATTCACACAGCTGAACATCTATACAATGGTCAAGGAGGAAATTGCAGGCAGACACCTATGTATCAGCACTCTAGTCTCTTGTAAAGAAGCAAATGCCACTTGTCTTCTGTGATTACCGAGAGACTTTCCTTGAAGAGACTACAGACCCATCACCTCCATCACTGCATAGCAGAGGACATCACAAAGTAGATGTTGCAGCACAGGAAACCCAATGATCAGTTGTTCCCATTCACACCAGTTCCATGGCACAACTCCCAAGGCACACTGCCTCATGTGTTACCAGACTGACACATTCATGTCCCTGAATTCACTGGTGAAGACCCAGCATTGGACGTCAGCCACAGATGTCTAGGCTGTATGTGATTCCAAGGTGAAAACCTCCCTTTTGCTTAACTAAACCTGTACCACAGAGCAAAACACTGTATGGGTATCAGCTTTGAGAAGGAGATTTTTCTTTGTTGTCACTTGCAATGGTAAATACCCTCCCCGCCGAAGGAGCGTGTCCTCTCTGGACCATGACACTTGCCCAGAAGCAAGTCCCGTCCTTTCCATGCCATGTGGACTTTGATCATATCCTCCTCTGGTCTACACCTGGATTTTCTCGAGGAGGGAGCTAACAAGCTTACTCTGAATGGGACAGGAAGAGCCAGCTACCACAGCTGAGGAGCAACTCAGAAGGAACAAGTCAAACTGACTGCAGAGTGACCTTGATGGTGGATGATCACCCATTCACGTGAGGCAACAGCATGGATTTCAGCCCTTTAGGCAGAAGGCAAAATCTTCAGAAAATGCCTGTCATCAAGGCACTTCAGAAGATCTACTCTGCATATGATGCAAATCCTCTTCCATTAGACTGTTCCTTAGTGACTGTTCATGAGTACAAGGCCCTTAGTACAAGCAGTATGGAAAAGGATCATACAGAAAAGTTCCTTTGAAGGTTCACCAAGAGATGATCACACTGTGCACTACTTTGCATTGAACAGCAGCCAATGACTCTTCTTTGACAGAACATATGCCTCCTCCTTTTTGGTTTTTACAGGCCTTTTATTGACTTGACTTCAGTGATAAAGCAGATGGCCACAAGGGAAGGAGGCTACAGTAGCTCTAGTGCAGAGCAGAATATTTATCAACTGCAATTAATGCAGCAGGTGTACCTGTCTCTTCCAAATTTCTTCTCAGTGTTTGTGCAACTGAGCAGAAGTTAAAAACTAAAAATTTTCATATATAAGCTCAAAATTTTACTGGATAAACAGTGACCGAATGTTTCTTACTATCTCAATTTCCCACGCATTATGCACAGGCTTTACTGCAGAAAACAGCTTTGCTCTTCAGACATCTGTCAGTTCTCCTGGAATGTACTAAATGTATTGAGCCTCATCCATTATATTGCTATTTAGCTTACATTTGGTAACAATATTTGGTATTACTGTAACATAGCTCATCCTTCTGAATTTTTCACTTGGATAAGATTTATTTGAATTCCTAAAACCCCTTTGCTGTTACAAGTGACTTTGACACACATCAACAGCTGGACAGGCAAGAAGCCAAGGCAGGAGGCTTGGCCAATAGTTCTATGTCGTAGGAAGGTTACGCTCTGTCCTCCCTTCTGCCAAAACCACCCCAATTCCACATTCCTCTTCCTCCTCTCTCACTATCCATAGTAGGGAATTAAGTTGTCAGCATTGCAAGTAAAGCAGAATTTTTGCCTTTCTTTCTTCTCTAACTTCTGAAAAGGTCAGTGGGGAGTTCTGCCCTACCTATGGCAATGTTTGAAATTCAGCAGTCATTTTAAGATATCCACAGTTTTGGCACCCAGAAAACTTTTGAGCTTAATCCACCATCCCTTCTGCAGCAGCAAACTGCTATTGCTCTTCCTTTACAATTGGGGGATGAAACCAGGAATGCAGGAGAGGCACGCCAACATGAGGACATGCTCTGCACAGAGCTGGGTGCTGGGGAATTTGCTTCTCCAAGCCCAGCAGTCTGCAGCGTAGCTGCCCCCGAAGTTTCCAGGGTCATGGAGGAAGTCTCTTCTAAGTTCATTTCCCATTTTCCTGCCAACAAAAAAAATCACCCCCTCTTAAGTCTTAGGCTAAAACAGGAACCTCTGGACTGGGAAGGACAGCCTGGGCAGTAAGGCAGGAGAGGTAAGTTGCTCCTCTCAGAGCAACAAAAACAGTTGCAGAGAAATTTTGCATGCAAAACCTTTCAATAATATATTACATGTTTTTCCCAAGGGACAGAGTTGGTGGAGTCCTTATTTATTATGTGGCTTCAAGACATATTCTAATGCTGTTTTCAAAACAAGGCAAGTTTCGAGAACCCTTACTGTATTTAATGTATAGTTTGTATTGAAATCCCTGATTATGCATATGCTTTCTATTATGCTGGCTGATGGTGTTGCACTGAGCAGTACTGAATAATTCAGCAGATTTAGCACGACTCAAGTGTAAATCAGTCAGATACAGTAACACAATAACCACACTGCCTTTAAACTCTTAAAAATGAATGGAAACTTTTATTTCATAAAGAGGCATACTCTGTTCTGCACCAGTTCTCACTGACTATGAGATGTTGCATTTTTGTTTTCTTGGCTATCCAATGAGATTTAATTAAACAATAAACTAGTTACCGTGGCAAGAGTAAAAAAAAAAAAATCCTTTAGAGTGTTATGTTTCCTTTATTAGCATAGTGATGTGAAACTAAACAGAAAAAGCAATCTAATAACAAACATTCCTTTGAGAAGGGCTCTGGGAGCAAAAGGACATCCACTTATTGTTCAGCCCATCCCATTGGTCCATATACGGCAATAAAGGTACAATAGAAGGAAACAGGAAACAGACTGGCACATCTGCATTATCTTATTAGAGGCTAATGGATATCTGAGAGGAACATGCATCTGATGCTGAATAGTCTGTACCAATCTCCGAAGCAATTACTCTTAATTAGTGGATTCTGTTTATAGATGGAACTTAGTGTACCCTTCTGTATCAAAGAGATGCAGGCATCTGGAGAGAGATATGGTTTTCTTAAAGGGAAAGCACTGCAGCACAATGTGAGAGTTGGGCTGTTGGGGTTTTTTTTTTTGCAAATAAAAGCTCTCTGAAGCATAATATATTCTACTGTATTATTAATCAAAAGAGCATGATGGTTTAAAAAAAGTAAAGGAGAAAAAAAAAGACCATACTTTTAATCTCAAACTCTGAAAGTAAACACAGAAAGCTAATACTCGCATATGAATTATATGACAAAACCCACTTTGATGATAAGCAAATAAACAACCGAACCTAAAATTTTCAACCGCTGGCCAAAAAGCTTAAAATAGCAGCTTAAGTCAGAAGAACAACATCTGCATTTTGTATCTGCCAAGTCTGCAGCCAAAAAAAGTAAACCACTCTATATGACCAGATGCATGAATAAAAAAGAAAATGCATGAAACAGAACTTCAAAGTCAGTTTATTGAAAAGCAGATCTGTAGCTCTTACACCCCATAACCACAATTGTCATATATTTTCAACTATAGGTGCAAGACTTATGGGAAGAGGGAAGATAAATTGTTGTAACAAAATTAAGACACTCTTACTATGACACTTTTCCAACATCTTGGTGTGCAACATAGCTGTCTGCTGGGGGACTGTGAATTCCTTTTTGTCATAAAGCTGACACTTGCAAAATGGGTTTCTGTTTTATTTGGGTTTTTTTCCCCCGACATTGTTAAGAGATAATGAATATAATTAATACAATTATTGTTTATTTGAAAATACTATTGGGAAGTATAAAAAGGAGGGGGAAAAAAAGCTTCTTTTTCCCTTCTTCCCTGCACAGCTATGCTTCGAATTGCCCGCACTGCAAACACATACTGCATATGCCTGAAAAAGAGCAAATCTAAATCTGAAAGGGGAAAAGAAAAAAAAAAAGTGAGACACAATGACACCCATTTATTTACACACCATACAACAGTACCCTGCTGTGCCAACTATTGATTTTAGTGGAACTGAGAGTCCATGTTGGAGAGTAGCAGCTGTGAGTACACAGCCTGAATCCTCATATGGGAACAATACTCCATAAGCAGAATAACCTATTTCAGCCAACCTTCATGTATAACATCTAACATTAAAAACACACAGAGCTTACATTTCAAAATCTGAAAGGCACTATGGTTATTTGTTCCACAAAGGTTCAGAAGAGTTATTAATTCATTTGTGCTAGCACAACCAAGAGGTGTGAAGGATTGAAAATCCATGCTTCACGTCTGTTATTCTACAGATATGTTAATTCTGTTCTATAATAACCGTGTTTAAGATTCTGCCACTGCATCCGGCAATTTCTCATCTTCTCCTGTTGTTTGCTGTTTTAAAGGCCTGTTTGTAACTGAAGTGTGGTGTGGTTGGGGTTTTTGGTTTTTTTGGTTTTCAGGGGTTTTTTGTGGGGGGGTGCAGGGCAGAAGGGGGCAGGGAGGTTGGTTGTTGCTTTTTTTTTTTCCTACAGCTATCTGCATTCCATGTTTCTTTCATTACTCAGCAGTTGCCAAAACTATACTGAGAGTAAAGATAAATGGTTAGGTCAGGTGATGGGGTTAACAATTTACTGTGTGTACTGCCCCGAGAGCCAGATATAGTAGAATTGGCTCATGTTTATGTACAGGATGAGAAGTTGATTTCCTGTGCAGTGGCTTTCAATCACCTCTGTAAGGGACTCTTTTGCAGTTTTCTGCAGAGAATTCAAAGGACTTTGAATACATTTTGTGCTAGTATATAGGACACTCTGCTTTGTAACTAAATGCATTCCTTACTTTGTCACATTTGAAAAAATCCCAAAGGACAGTCAAGAAAAAAGTTCTCTTTCATCTATGGAAACCAAAGGAAGGGTAACTGAGCTTCTTGCTCCCTGAGTTTAAGTGAACTTTTACACTGATTTTCCTCCCTGAAATTTAAATGCTATTTCTTAATGCTAAAAATTGTTCTCCCAGTGGCATCAACACTTCTGTTATTGCATTGTCATCTCTGTTGTTCCTTATTAGTGTTTAAAAGGATGTAAAACAGTAACTCCATATTAAGAATATCCTAAATGAGAGACTATCCCATATGCTACAGAGGTTTAGGAGATCAGAGATTTGCCAGACCAAACCTGTGGGGGTTTTCTGCAGACTGAAACACTGTTTCCCTGTTCCTGCCCATCCACAAAACTCAAAGGGACAAAAGCATCACTTCTCTCAAACACAATTCAGATGACCCACAATTTAAGCAGCACAGTGTAGTTAGTAAAAACCAGCTCTTAGAAAGCAGGTTGGTCCTTCAAGTCACATATAACCAGAAACTCCAGTATGAAGATTTTCCCACCCAAGATGCTGTGCCTATTGCTTTAATTCTCCAACTACATTTTTTCAGCAAGTGTATTGTGATCCTGCACAGTTTCCCCCCACAGTTCAGAAAAACTAGACTGGATTTAGCAATCCAAATTATCCTTTACTGTCCTATGCATCCAACCAGATTGTTTTGTTCCTAGATGCTTTTATACAAGATGGCAACCATAAAGATGAAAAAGTGATCATTTACAGGACTAAGGAACTTATCCTTTGGGTTTCCCCGTCATCATCAAATCAAGGTAGGGAAAAAGAACAATAGATAACAAAGGTAAGCAGCAACCAGTTCAAATACACTTCTAAGATTTAGGAAGATTTAAACAGGCCAGTAGGGAGCACCTTAGACTGATGGCATACACAACTATCTGTAAAGGAAAGGTAGCATCTCTGATTAAGTTCAGAATGGGATATGCTTCCTGTCTAGCAAAAAGATCTTCCACTGAAGATCTTCCCCTTAACTGGTAATTAATTGGTCTTTAACCCTTGCTACAAGGCACCCCAAGATAGCATCACATGGATTCCCAGCCAAAGCAAGTTTTTGTGAGAAGAGCTCTTGGAAAGAGATGGCAAGCCAGGGGAAGGGAGACTGAGTTATCAAGGAAAACTACATCCTGCTGCCTATGTCCAATATAATGTCCAGAAATGTCATCCAATATTTTGGATCATGCAGACATTTACAAGTATGACAATCACTTCCCAGACAGTGTTACAGCTAGAAGGATGTAAGGAATCTCTCTGAAGCCTCCCCAGCATGCTCTCAGAGTGCTCATCCTTAACCTTCTAGCTGATGAGAAACATGTCATGGTGACCAATGGCAAATACAGCACTTACCATCACTGCAACTACAAAAAAGGTCTTATACTGACTGTTTATAACTTTTAAGAGGCCTCCAAGATCAGTAAGAGGGGGTCAAGTGATGTTATTGTTTTGGTGACAGATGGAAGATCCCTAGTAAATGATCGTGGCCTGGGAGTCCTTACAAGAATGGAGTACTTCATTTGCTCAGAAGCTGAAGAGAGAAGCAGCTTTGGAGGGCTGTTTCTTGACAGAAAAGTACATTTCATTGGGAGGCCAACATTCTATGGTCACACCATGCACTGCAGAAACAGGATGACAAGATATTTCCTTAAAGGAGAGCATGAAGATATGCAAGACCGGTGACAATTTTACTGATGAAAATACGTGGGTGTTGGTCTCAAAACCCCAACCAGTGGAGTCAAAGACAATGGCTCATCAAATGCTCTACAAGTGGCAGATGCTGAAAACATCAGTTTTGATGGCTAAGCTTTATTTGTACATCAACGTAAATGATATAAAGTCAGCACAGGCTTATGTTGGGAAGGCACAGGGCGACTTAGATCTGCAGCCTTTGCTGTCAGTCTTTTGAATATGACATTGCTAGAGTGTTCAGCCTTACAGGTAACTTCCTGAGAAGACTTGGCCTTAGCAGAACCATCACAATAAAGAAAAGCAGCACATCCTCCCCCTGCCTGAGATCATTTGGGTAGTCTTCCTCTACATGGACCCATATAGGGTATCTTTAGTGGCACTAAGGATGAAACCTCGTAGTCAAATTCATCCAGCCTGGATGTCTAGCCACAGCTGCAAATGGTGGCATTAGACTTGTTTTCTTCACCAAATAAAGGAAGAAAATATTCTACATCTTCAATTTCCACTTTGTTCAATATCTGCACAACCAGTAAATACAGATCTTTTAGTACCCCACTACGGCACTGATGTGCTACCTGGAAATGCACTGAAGGGTCAGTGCAGTATGTGACCTTCACACACTGTGAAAAGAAACAAAAGGACTTCAACAGTCACCGAGATAAACAAAGAGGAAAACAAAATTTGGTTTAACTTGGAAAACATGCACCACAGAGGGAGACCCCACCTCAGCTCAGCACACTTCACTTTAAAAGTCACACAGAGAAGGATCCTACAAGAGTCCACTTAACTGCAAAGAAAAATTCTGCTATCTGGAGTAATCTAAACTCATTGTTAGGATGAGCATGTGGATTCACTCACAAAATGAATAATGTTTATTCAGGAGGGTGTCTGAGAAACCTGAATAAGGACTTTGTAAGAGATATGCCTGAACTGTGAAATGATGTAGGCTTCCCAATCCCCCAGACAGAGCTGGGAGGCAAGGAGGTAGGTTCAATCTATTAGCAGTCCAACCTTTTGCATTTCAAGGCTGGAAGTTCTACTTCCTCTGAGCTAGAGAAGTTTGCATCCTTGCTGCACCCATTTATCAAGTGAGGATGGTGATCCAAGTGGAACAGGAGGAAAAAGAGGGTTCAAGCACTGGTTGTGAACTTTGTTTCTGAAGACTAGTCTGTTAGACTATAGGTTCATCTATCATCTTAATATCGTAGAGGTGTGGACGCCAGGCTAACACAAAATAACTTAACACATATAATCTATCACCTTTTGTTATATACATCAAGTCTAGTAGTATATCTGCTGAAAGGTTCTGTAATTCCTCTGAGTTATTAGAGTCTTCTGTCCTACTTTACCCAGAAGACGACATTTCTGCTGTCTACGTCAGGCTTCTGAACCTTCACTTATTACATATCACAAGTTTCAATATATTCCCAGTAAGACTCCCTGAGGGTCGGCAGAATATGCCAGAGGGCTGGTGAAGATTATGAACATCTATTTTAAAACCTCTGTTCTCTGTAGCTCCCTGTCACAAGAACAATAGGGTAGCAAAATTAGGAACAAGCACAGCCATTAAGTAGGAGGGGACCAAGCCATGGAGTGGATGGCAGAACAAAAATAGCATTTTTATTGTCAATATTTTGCTTAACAGGGAGCCAATAAAGCAATTGCAAAATGCTAATAACAAGCTGAGATAACACTGCACATGTAAGCACCTTCAGAGCCATCCTCTGAATCATTTGAAAGTGTTGCAAAAACCTTGTAAATCAGGTCATAAGGACAGAGGTGTAATAATCAATCACGGTAGTCACAAAACCAGAACATCTTTTCCACATTCGAACACTCAGAAGATCTATATTCCAGAATTGTCTGCTAGAGACACTGGACAGATGGATTACATTGTCAGAAAGACCAATGACCTCACACTTCACTTCCAAAAGCAACCTAACAGGAGCCTAAGTGCTGACGAAATTTGAGGAGACCTGTGTCATGCCCGCCAGTCTGCAAGGTAGGACTCCTGATACAACAGAAAGGTATTTTTGCAGTGTAAGCAAGCATGTGAATTAACTGCAGAGCAATCATTTCCAACAAGCTCTTTTCTGAAAGTGTCTTTCCACTAGTAAATGCAAGACAACTTTCCCACTTCTGTGGGCAGAGAAACCAGCCTAAATTACTTCATGTTCACTGTACAGAAAGAAGTTGAATTCAGACTCTTAGGGATGGAGGCAGGTCATATGCCACCATGCAGCACTTAGACCTGCCCAATCCTACAGTCATATTTAAGCAAAGTAGCCATAACCCAGATCAAACACTTATCAAGGTGTCGGAGGATACAAATTGTGTGAACAATTTCTATTGCATTTCTGAGATTTTTGCCTTGACATGGCTGGGTGCAGACAGTAAAAAATACTACGCCACTAAGATGGCTACAGGAGCTGAAGTTAGAGCAGAGGTGGATTCATGCTAGATGCCAAGAAGGAGTTTTGGCAGGTGAATAAAGTTTTCTCATCTCCTATGACCACTTGTTGTGATCCAATTAGCAGTGGACAACAAAGTATGTTTTCCTTATGTATCCAATGTAGTATGAACAAGAACTAAGTGTCATGACCACTATATAAACTGTATTTCTTCTAATAAAGCCGACATTTTGCCGACCATAATGGTTTGTGAGCATCTGTCCATACCCTTCCACCATTATCAAGGCTGCATTTAGCTTCTGAATACAGTGGGATCGCTAATCTTTCAGCTTGACTGGCAAAGTAATGTATTAAAATTATGAATTTTTAAAACATTCATAGAAGTAGTAATGAACATTTTCATAATTACCTCATGAGATATGGGTTAAGAGTAAAGCTCTCAACATTTGGAATCGCATAGGAGTGTCTAAACTTGGCTAACAGTGCCAAAGATGATGACTCCTGTGGAAAGATGGTGTGGTTCAGGCAGTACTTCCTCCAACAAGACTCCAACCAATTCTAAACCACCACAAGCAGAACAACAGCAAAGATATTCAGCCTTGGCAACAAGATGCCCCTTTCTGCAACCTCCAACCCACATATATATCAATCAATATAAGCTTTGAGAGCACTGGCTCTCGAAGCTCCCAGCAGCACCTTCCCCATGTGTGCCAGCAGTCAAGCCCAGTATGCTGCTGAGTATAAGCCTGCACAGACCCATCTCCTGGTACCAACAGCACCACCTCTGCTGTAGTAGCCCATCCTTCCTTTTGCTTACCAGGCTGTGCAGTCTGAGTCACTTTGCCAGGTACTCTGAATTTGTATAATAATATTATATGTATGCATTCTATAATAATAATATATCCAGAGCTAGACAGCTGGGTAGGTATGCATTCCATACCACTTGTTATATGTCTGGTAAACATCCCCACTGCAGCAGAATGACCTTACCAAGGCTCTTCCTGCATAATTTTCAGGACAGCAGCACTTTACAAGTTAGGATCCAGCAGCCCAACATGCTACAAAGGACACAGAGGAGTGAGAAGCCTGGAAGCCCAGCTGGGTGCCCAAGGCTGATAAGACAATCTGATTTAACCATGCAAATACCAGCAGCCAAGTAGAGCATATCTTGGAATTGGGAATGTCAAACCAGACATGTCACAACATAGAGAGCTATTCTAACAGCACCTGAAGTTTCTTCAACAAATGAACATGTTAGGTGAGCAATTGAATTCATTCCCGAAAAAAAAAAATAAATAAAAAAAAAAAATAAAAAAAAAAAAAAAAAAAGGAAAAAAAAACCAACCAGGATCTTAGTTAATAATAGAGAGCCACTCAAAATCCACTCATGTCTTTTGTGATTATAATCAGGCCAAAAAATCACTAAGCAGAATAGTCCAATCAGAAGTGGCTGAAAAGTATATGTTGATTCAAGCACATCCCTCAGTATTATTCCAATTGCATCCTCTTTCCAGCTAATGCTGTCTGTGCCAACTGGGGCTCAGACAGTTGTCCATTAAATGGGGTCTCACAGAGTACCATATGCTAAAGCAAATCCAAAGTAAGCAGAAAAGTATAATTTGTGTCCTCAAAACGATGCATAAGCAAGAGAATGCAATAAAGATGCCAGCTAATGGAAATAATCTCTCAAAATAAGTAACTTCTGTAAAGCCTGTCACTTCCTTTATACAAGCCACAGTTCTTGAAGATATTCCACCCATATGGCTCTCCAACTCCCAGTGTGGAGTCCATCACTACAGGGACTGTGAGATGAAGAGAACCATGTTGCTCCACACTGCATATCCAAATTTATGAAGGAGAGGGGAAGTGGAAGAAGTTGGAAGAAAAACTACCATGTTGTGTACAGTCACTATTGCTTGATTTGATAACAGATGCGAAGATTCGCCTGTCATGAATGCAAATCTTATGTGCACTATCTGAGATTCACAGCAACAACAGTCTGAAAAAACCCCCACCCCAGCCAATATAAATAGTTATGTAAAATGAAAAGTGACTAAACTGTGTGGAATACTTAGATAGTCAAGGACGTACTACAAGCAACATACCTGACTGAATGACACGTGAAAGAATATTCCAAGAACAATAATGTAGAGCTCTAATATTGTAAAAGATGGAAGAGATATTGAAGATGATCAAGAAAAAGCACCCTCTGGAATATTCCTTTGTATAAATAGCTGCATTTACAGCATGGACTAGGTTTCATATTCTTGCAACCACTTACGCCCCTGTTTTCGCCAGACAAAAACCTGTGAGTTTCTTTTTTAATAATATACATGAGATATTAGGAGATATATACTCTTATAGTAATAATGGGAGTCCAGGTGTTAAAGAGAACCATAGGATCTCCTCCCTTTTAACACATTTTATAACCACAGTAACACACCTAGACTACAGTTTTACCATGTGTGAGCTATGACAATTTTCTGCTGCATGTGTTTGAACATTAATGATGGACCTTAATAATAATAATAAAAAAGAATCAGGTGTATTGTCTTTATTATGAGGGTATAAGGGTTTTGAAATAGAAATATCTATTCTCTTGTACAAAGAGGAATGTAAAAATGTAGCCCTTGCATATTAGATCTGAGCATCAAAGACCAAATGCCTAGAAGTAGAATAATATGAAAACTTGAGAAATGCTATAGTGAGTAGTTAAATTCCACTCTAGCATTTGATTTAGTGATAATCCTCCAAAACCAGTTCTGCATCTGATAAACACAGGTTTAAAATCCAGTTGTTGACACATGTTAAGGAAATGAAACACATTCTCCCTATATGAAGTTCACATTTTTCTGGGTGAAACAAAGCACACTTGTAGCTCGTGCCTCTAAGGCACCTTTTAAAACACTAAGGAGAACTGAAAGTCATCTACATGAAGCAGTATCATCTGACGTGCTAAAAAGATTTGAGTTAAATAGTTTGACTGTCACATCCACTCTTAAGTCTTTGAAAAGTAAGAAAATCAAATTTAAGATTTACACGTAAAACTCAAGGCGTACAGTTCCTTGACATTACAACTCTGCTTCACATATCTCACTGCAGAGGTAGGTTGGTTGCTCACTGAACCTCTTCAGCTCAAGCAAAATAGAAGGACCTTTAATAAAATGAGTGAAGGTAGCAAGTTGGGTTCCCTAGAACATCACCAAACCTGACTGATAAGAACCACAATAATAATATACTCTCCTTTAAGAAATTCCCCACTTTTAAAGAAGAAACAGAAAAGGTAGCAGGTCTGGCAAGTGGTAATAAAGGCACCCGGTTTGCATCCTTCTGAACAGAACCCACAATTTAACCATATACCAGCCAATCAAAACTACTTTGTCCCTCAATTTTTAAATGCACATAATTCTAAACAATTACGTTACTCAATGGTCCTGAATGTTACTGAATAGCAAATGCATCAGATGGGAAGCTAAACTTTATAATTTAAAACATGCATACACATAAAAGGGGAGAGAGGAAAAAACAAGACACACTTTTTCAAAACAACATACAAAATTACATAGCAACTGTGTAAAAGCTCCTGGACAATTTCCTTTTCCATGCCTCCAATGGAGGGTTTATTCCAGAGAGACAACTCTCAGCAGACAAAGACTGCTCGTAAACATAGAAACAGAGGAATTGCCATACTGGGTCAGATTAATAGTACATTTAGTTCAGTAACCTCTTATTTGACAGCAGCCAGCATCAGATGCTTCAGGGAAAGGATGAAGAAATTTCCAGGAGAGCAATTACAGAAAAAATTTTCCCATAAAATTTCTTTCCAACTCACATCATCTACTGGATGGCTTATGCCCTGTAACAGGAGATTTTCTTCTTGTCTTTTTGTTTGGTTTTGCTAGCCTGAATAATACAAATAACACTAAATAATACTCCGAGCACTGTGAATATCTTCTATATCTATAGTCCATATGTTTTTAATCCTAAAAACTGTTCCTCCTAGCAGAGTTGAGAGGCACTGAGTTTCAAAATCACCAGTTAGCTGCTTAAAATAATATTCTGCTCTGCTTTTAAAGAACTCGCCCATTTTGCCTGGATCATCCTGTGTAGTTATAGGACCTAGTGTAGCACAGTAAAAGAAAAGTTGAGTGGATATTACTCACCTTCTTCAAGAGTCCCTTCTGTTCTGCTTTTCTCAACACAATTTACTGCAGTGACTCCTCAGAAAGCAGCTTGGAGAAGGTAGGAATGCCTCCAAAATTCCTTCCCTTACTCCAAATGTTTCAGGTTTCCTTTAGGACAAATATTAGTTTCTTTGTCAAATTTACTTGTTCATCTTAATTGCTAGTATACACTTCTTCAAATGTCACCCTTCTAGTTAACAACCTCATTGGATTTCAGGACAAACACTTTTTAGGGCAGGAAAAAAAATCAATTCTTGAATAACAAGTCAAGAATAACAAGTCATTTCTCTAATTAAGGCATTGACTTTCTAGTAAGATTTCACTGAAATTATCTGCATAGTCACTTCCTTGTTAAAACCCTAGGTAAATATTAGTAAAAAAACCAATTACATCAATTAATAATAGCAGCTGACAGATAAACACTATCAAGAGGACTCCATTCTCTCCCCAGACAAACACAATGTCAGAGTCCAAATGAAGGCAGAAGGGGAATAATATGGGCTCAAGCTGTCCAAAACCTGTATTTGCATCTGCAAGTAAACACTTAAACTCTGTAAACACCAAGCCATTACCATCCTCTCAACTGAGCCAAAGCAAGCAGCTAATGGGGAAGCTGCAGACAAGCAGGGACACTGACTCTCTTTGCAGCGTGTCCCATCCATTGACCTCTGGTTGGCTTTAGGGTCACTTGGGATTCATCCATGCTGGCTGAAGTCTGCGGGCTGGCTCTAGGATTTTTGGAGAAGGTTGAACATTTGCAATTTTTCTTAATACATTCGCACTGTCCATGTCCATATGTCTTCATTTGCGAATCAGCTCAAGCGTGGAAACGACTAGAGCATGAGCAAGTATTAAACTAAATTATTTCAGCAATCACATTACTTTTGGTAGACTGACTTTTGCCAAACCAAAGCATCTGCATCTCAGAAATGCAACTTCCAAATATAAAAACTTTTCAAAGTGTATGAGTTCACAAAGGTCTGGAAGATGGCAATCCTCCAAACATTATTGCTGCAAACAACACTAGCATAAGCAAATCAGCCCTCTGAAATCAGCTTTTACAGAACATCTGAGCAAGGAAAAGCTAAAGAGGATTTTTTTTTTTTTTAATTTTCATTTTTGAACAGATTTTTAAACATTCATTTAAACAAAAATAAACAACATTAATAAACACATATTCACACACAGTGTGAATATCAATCATACTTCCAGGTTCCCTGGTCTCGTTTAAAATTACATTCTTCCATTCAGTTCTCCCTAACTATAGTCAAAACAGCAGAAACTCTAAGTCTTGCCACTGTTTGAGATTCAGGCTAAAAGAGGAATTAAATGCAGAGAAACAGATGCTGATGGAGAGCTGGGAAGACTCACTTTTATTTCTCTTATCTCTCAATGCAGGACCTTCCAAACAAATTCAGTGGAAAGACTACCTCATGTGGGCAGATAAGAAATGGAAACAGGTCTATATCGAAGGACAAGCTCATACTCACATGTGATCTACCCCTCACAAATATCAAATAAATACAAGAGAACCCAGCACAGAGAACCTTCATCCCAGGGCTCCTGGTGCTCTCAGGGCTGACAACTCAGATCAGCACTGTGAGACACCTGCAGGATCTCACCATGAGTGCAAAAAGCAAATACCATCACCTTTCAGACAGAATAGGAGGGAATGATGCTCCTGATCTCAACAGAGCTTCTCAAAGTGTCTTACGTACTAGGCGAGGTCAAGTAAAATGGATGCATTCAGGATTTTACAAACCTCACTATATTTTTCTTTATTATTCACATGATTTAGGAGACACTCCACAATCAACAGAGTCAGAGGCCCAAAATAACAGTGTTGCACTATCAGCAAAACGTGAAAAAGAAACTATAGATCCACCAGCTTCACTGGGATGTCTCTAAAAGGGACAACATGTAAAAAGTGAGTTCAAAAATACTAGTAACCACTTCTGAGCACCGTCAAGTTGGCTGAAATCTTAAGAGTTTGGGGGGGGGGGGGAAGGAAAGTGTTGTGACAAGTAATCTAAACAAATGTTAAAAGTGAAGTTTGACAAAGATGAAATATCTGCCAAACACCCAAAATATAAATGAAACTGCCATTCAGCCAGGGCCAAATAAAACAAGACGCAGGCAGGCAGTTTCTGACAGAACAGTAAGGGCATTGTTAGGTCTTCTTATAGACCTCCTTTCTTCATGCAAAAAAAAACAGGAGAGGGAAAAAAAAAAACAACACACCAGTATGTGGCAAAATGTGCCTCCATTTCAGTGCGCACCTCAGGCTCTCTGTATTTATCTGTGAAAGAAAGGGAATGGGGGGTTTGCCCGTGATTTCTGCTGAACACTGGGGTGCTAAACATGCTGGAGGTTTGCAAGGACTGGAGCAGGAGCAGATGTAGAAAGACAACAGAGAAAATCCAGCAGGAGGAAGGAGAGGGTTTGGGGGAGTGGATAACTCATCTGAAACATTTAACAAGACTTTAAGCCTATTTGGTTTCGAAGGCTAATTAGCATTTTGAATAATGGACCTCTTCACTAAACATATAACCACCTCATCCTTCCAGCGACTGGCAAAAATCAAAGGTTACAAAATGAACATACGTAAGGTCTTTATACTTCTAACAAACAATAAAAAAACTTTTCCCATAAATTTCCTAATGAAGCAAAATATAGCACAGAGACTATGATGCCAAAAAAAAAAAATGCAACCCAAAAAACCTGACTCATTAACTCTGCAGGTATTCTGAACAGTATTTTGATCTTTTCTGAAATGAACAGTAAAAGTAGCATATTCCCCACTACAAGCTTTATTTTAGGATCAAAAGGATAGAGGAGTCTACACATTTAATTAGCAGAGAAAATACAAAAACCCATTAATGAAAAACAAAACACATTTTAGAAAAAAAGTACAGTATAAATGTTACAGAGAGACACTGATTTGTGTTCCTCTGTTAACGGTAACAGTTCAGGAGGAGTAATTTCTGAAAGTGGTGCATTGACTTTCAACTTCACAGGTTTTCAGGATATTCACCCTTCTGTGACTGCTTAACATGATCTCCTCTATTTATAGAGACCTTTTTTGCAACTGTTATCATATGGTTATTAAAATGAACAGGCAGAATCACAGAAGCACCGCAGCAGCCAACATCAGTGACTGAATAAAAGACACTACTTTAGCACACACTTTTGCTTGCAACTTGGGCAGCTTTGAGATTTTTCTTGGCAACGTTCACTGTGCAGGTTAGGAGAGCCTAGTAGCTATGCTGGAAGCATGGGATGCGGCTGACCCAGGGGTGTAAGCATGATCCCTACTTAAAACAGCACCTAATGTTGGTGCAGGGCACCCACTTCGTGTCTGGTCCTCTGACCACCTAAACCAGCGCAGGGTGGCGAGGTTTCACACTCACCCCAGAGCTGCTCGTGGGAACGATGGCAACCCTCTCCCAGTCCAGCTGTAGCCTTCAAGCAGCAGGCTCCCTACAAATGGGAGAATCCCTACAATAGACTGCACATTCCTTTAGGGATAAAGCCAGACAGAACTCTGCTGAGAAGTAGATCTGATATGGCCACCTCCCTGATGCTCAGTAGGAATCAGAGTCCTTTGCTGCTGGTGTATGTAACAGTAAATTATGACACATGGTGATGCAGATGAGGAGCAGATCTCCGAACACCCACCCAAAGTTGCAGGTCCCATGACAGGTCAGCCCAAAAATCTGTCTTACCTAAGGCTCTGCAGATACGTAACTCCAAACTTTCTCACAGGTACCTAGGTCAAGTCCCTTCAGATAACATGGAAACACTTTCAGTGGACTAGAGGTTCAGGATTCTCCCCATGCTGAGCTCAGAGCTTGCCTGCTGAGGGTGTTCCTGGTCCCACCCATCAAGTGAGTCCTCCAAACCATCAGCAGGCTCACTTCTGTGAGCAGCCCTGTGAACCCATTCCACCTGGCCACACTACCTATGGCGAAGAAACAGCCCCCAAACTTCCAAGATATATCTGAATGCACATATATATATATATATATATATATATATATAGAGCCATGCTGGTTTTTGAGAGAGTTTATGTTCTCAGACACAAAGAATCCATCATTTTAGTCTCAGCTTGCATCATAGCTATTTCTTCACGAGTGTCCCATGTGTTTCTTTACAGGCTGGTTGTAGTTGCATTATGTTTTAATTAATTGTACACATAAGAACTGGATTTTATACAAATTCACTTTTGCAGTTTCCAGTTGCACAGCAAAACAGCCTTTAGTCAGACTTTAAAAGAAGCTCAGCTTTCTTCTATTATAAATGTATATCACAATAAATTGAGGAAAGCCTAAATGTTTTCTGCTTTGTTTACAGGATGTAAATGCTTTTTCATTATGACAAACAGGGTTATGGGTAAAAAAAGTATTTATTTTAAAATTTAATTGTTGATTTAAGCTTTATTTTAAACCTGCTAGCAAAAAAACCCCAACTTTATTTGAGTCTATTAATTACACAATTAACATTTAAAACCATCATATGTCCTCTATCACTGGTTTTACTACTTTTAAAACGTGAGTCTTTTGGGAGTGCATAAACACCAATTGAAGTAATCCCTGCAACTGCAGCTTCTAAAAGCTCAAGAAAGGAATCCTAAGAAAAACTGAAATAAAAAAATTGTATATACAACTTCCAAACCTAAGTTTTCTACACCTCCAGATCGGCTCTCATCAGAGGACATCTAACAGCCTCCAAGATTCAAGGGACAGAAATCGCATCTATAGACCATTCAATTCTTCATACAGGTCCTCTCTTACTCTTGTAGCCAAAAAATGCCAACTAACAGAGGTTCACATAGGGCTGGAAGCAAGCCTCACTAGTACCAAGGTACCATCCAGAATGACAGACCTGGGCACAGTGAGACCACCAGAGCTCATGGGGTCAGTCGGATGGAAAAACTGTAATTCACAGAGACAGAAGTGGCAGTTTTACAAATCATGACTTCTCCACTTCAGAAAGACCGGGAAACAACTCTGATTTTTTCTTTTTCAGGTGTTAGTGAGGAGGGAGATGACTATACCTCATAAGGGGAACCCCAAAGCTGCATTTCACCTCAATGGGACTTGAAAAGAGGCACCGGCAAGCTAACAAACTTCAATGCTTATTATTCCCAGCAGGATTTAAGG
This sequence comes from Pseudopipra pipra, assembly GCF_036250125.1. Taxonomy (NCBI): domain Eukaryota; kingdom Metazoa; phylum Chordata; class Aves; order Passeriformes; family Pipridae; genus Pseudopipra; species Pseudopipra pipra. Next base: position 116,391,951 of record NC_087549.1, read on the forward strand.
GCTACCTGAGGAAGGTATTCCTATCTGTTAGGAGGAAATGTCTGTTAGGCGGAAATGTCTGTTAGGCAGACACAAAGCTCTCATCTTAAAGCTAGGACTGAATTAAATCCATCTCAGAGAAGAAGCAGCTCAAAGGTCAAGATAAGAAGGCATAAGTGTACTTCTTTTGTTCTGCAATCTCAGCTTATTGCTTATAGTCTACATGGGAAAAATAAATCCAAAGACCACATTGCCTGTTTTGTATTTTAATTAAGTAAGTGCCTGGAAATAAGTTATAGGTTTTTTCCACTGCCTTCCCTTGCTAGCTGCCCAAACACAGGCCTTTCTATAACCATGTCACGGATCAAGAGATTAATTAAATACAAACAAAAACCCTACTGGCACATAAGCTTATTAAAATGTCTCTACCAATTTCACCTTTGTGTCTCTTCTTAGAAATGAATACATCCTCATTTGACACAAACCCCCATGGTCTCATGTTCTGTAATCCCAATCTCTCTCCAGTTATCCACGGTTCTTTTGCCATTACAGCATATGGCGTTTCAAAGAGGCTCTGATGTTACCATTTCCTTGCCCTACTCCCAGACACATACAGACTGAATTCCATTCATTGTGGGCAAATTGTTCATGTCCAATTTACCCAATGCTCTCTGCAACTGTTTAGTGTTATGAATGGCTATTGTTAGCCTTAAAAAAACCTCCTTAAAAAAAAAGGTTTTGGGGGCATTATTTTTTTGGTTGGTCAGTTTTGGTGACTTTTCTTCAGTACTCTATCGAAGTAAAATACTTCTTCAACCCTGTGGTGTTGTAGACCCACATTTTTTTGCTGTACTGGGTCTTAATGGTACAGCAGCCCATACAGTGCCATGCTTCCAATCTGTGGCTGAAACTGAGTTGATAACCCATTGATGTTCTCGTTATTGCTGAGCAGGGCTTGCACAGCAGCAAGACCTTCTCTTGTGCCCACTGTGCCCTGCACCATCCCACTCCAGTGAATGAGACTGGAAGGGGAACAGCTAAACAGCACTGACCAAAGGGATATTCCAGATGGCACGATGTTGTGCTTGGCAGTGAACACTCATGGAATAGAGGAGGAAGGGAGAATGTTCATGGTTATGGTGTTTGTCTTCCCAAGCAACAGCCATGTGTGCTTTCCAGGAAGGAGCTGATATCTGCCTGCTGATTTGAAGTAGCAAATGAATTACTCTTTTTGCTTTGCTTGTGTGTACAGATCTTGCTGTCACAATTAAAATGTCATTATCTCGATCAACAAATCATCTCACCTTCCTTCTATTTTTTCCCTGTCTCATGGCAGAGTGCAGGAGTGAGCAGCTGGGTGACCAACTGGCTGTTAGCCAGGGCTAACCCAAATCAAGGCTACAATTGCCAATGATTTTCTTCTCGACCTCCTTCTTCATCTCTAGTTATCTTCTGTTTAATTAATCTAATTAACCCATATTAAATTAGCAGATCAAAGAAATGTCTTGACATAACAGCTGACTTGGTTAGCATCACTGCATGCTTGGAATCACAACAGATTTATGTAAGATTACTGGCTGAAGCTGGATGCCTTCCTCAGGCCAACCTCTCTGTTTAATCCACAGAATAAATTTAATGTTTTAATTTATAAGATTAATTTCAGGCAATCCTTAGGAAAAGGGAAGACGATGGCACAAACGTGATATAATCACGTACATTTATATGTTCCTTCCTTCATTTCTACGCATGACAACAGAAAAGATATCAGAACTTCAAGATCCCTGGTTGATCCAGGTAGTAGTAACACAATTAAGTTGTGTTGGTTGTATGTGATGAACAGGATACTGGCAGATGCCAATGTAATGACCCTGAGAGCTATAAAGTTGCTCATATGTTTGTTGAATAAGCATAAAGGCATTAATAAACCAAAACTATTTACTTAGGCACTTCAGAGTTGTACATAGCCACGTAGAGCACAGGGGAGAGGGCTGCTGGATTGTATCTTCACATCTGACAGTGGTTTGCTAGTGACTTCAGGAAAGTCATTTGAACTCCATCTGACTCAATTTTTCCATTTGTGAAATGGAAATCAACATGCACTTCCATTTTCAGATAAGAGAAATACTCAAGGCTGGCAACATCATTAAGCATAAGTAACTAATATCTATTAGTACCTGGTGTACATGATTGCCCCTTTAAGCAGTTTTCCTAGGGGTATGGGGAAACATGACTTACAGTTCAGTACAGATAACAACTTCATTTCAATAGCCATTCTGAAAAGAGCAATGTACATGCTCCTAAATGAATTCCACGCCCCAAATCAATTCAATGCCTAAGAAGACAAAAGTATCCACTAGAAAATAAGGCAAGGTATTCTAAGAAGGCTGTTTTATCTATCTGATATGTTTCCTGCATCTCACGGTGATTTACTGTAATAGGTAATAACTAGTGTACATAATATCTGGTTTTTAATAACCACGCTTCCATTATATTTCATTTCCCAAAGGGACTATTTGTGTTTTTTCATATCTTTTAACTGTAAAACTGTAAACTGCTATAATCAAGTTCTGCTTTCTCTTGTATTCTGGACATCCTCAGTTGATTATAATCAACTGCTGAACTTATCTTCAAAATGTTAATCATGAATTGAAATAAAAATTGATATTATTACATTATGTACTGCCCCATTCATTCACTCTTCTTAACCCAGGAGACCCAGAATATGAAGACCCATAAAACAGAAAAGAAAAAAACTCAGGAAAGTAAAAAAATAAAAAACCAAGTAAAGAAGGGAAAAAAAAAAAAAGAAGAAAAAAAAAGAAAACCAAGTCAAACCAATCAATCCACCAACCAACCATTAAAAAACAAACAAAGCCAAAAACTGGCTCTGATAAAGACAAGAAGACAGTTGAAAAAAGTGAAAACCCATGATGTTCTCTCTGGTATCTGTAAAAGAGACCTAGGCTCTGAAAGTATGTTTCAAGGTACTTGTACAACATTCACTGTAACTCCAGATAAAATAAAGCATATTTAAAAATAGTTCAACTGGCACATCTGTATATAGTACACTACTTTTTTGGGAACTAGGGACTTGCTCCCACAGTCATCTAAAGAACTACATGATGGGAATATATTTTAGAAGGTGTCGAAAAAACCCCAGGTGTGTGTTGTGAAGTCAGCTGGACTTTTCAAACTGAATCCACATTTAGGGGACTGATAGCTTCAGAGAGGGTCACTGGATAGGGGTGTACTACTGACAACATCCACAGTGACATCTTCAGCAATCTCATACACAGCATTTCAGAGATTTCCGTGTTTCCAGGAAGTTGGGAAGATCCAAAATCCTTGGTTTAACTTACACCCAGCACAAAAGATGCATGCATGCACATGCACACACACAGTGTTTTAGTTTTCGGAATAGCTTTAATATGGAAAGCTAATAGTACAAACTAACAAAACCAGTGTGGTCCATCACTTTATCTTGATCAGTACAACCAAAAGGCTGGCTATACCTGCATCCAGAAGACCAAGACACAACCATGGCCTTCTTGAAAACAAAGATCTCCTTAGAAAGGGTTTTAGTGGAACACATAGAAATGAACTCTCTGAAAAACCTCCCTGTCCTTTAACTGGACATTGTCATTGGAGGCAACTCACATTTCTTAGCTTCCTCTCAGGAAGAAAGGGACGAGTATTTGCAAGGAATATTTAGGAAAACCGCACAAATGAAAAGTTGGCCAGATAAATTCAGCCAGCTGGAAAGGAAAATCAATGAACTAAAAGTATTATTAATTGAGACAACTGAATATGGACAGAGGCAAAACTACTGACAGAATAGAGGAGATAAAGCAGACAAACCATTATCACCAAAAGTAAATAACATTGAACCAATCAGATATGATCAAAGGAGCATGTATATAAGTACTGGTGATATTACTTCTGAATTTGATTTATTTTATCTTAAGTCACAGTGTATATCATTTAAGCAAGCCAGTTCCTTCCAGGTATCTTGCTAATATCCCTTAACAGGAATAGGACTGGATGCCCAGACAGGAACAGATTAAATGAAAAGGAAAAAAACACGCCTAACTAGATAGAAAGGCACTATAAATTCAGGATAGCTAACAAATCTCCTAGCAAGAGGCCACCATTATCATACAGTCTGGCCTATCATAAACATGGGGCATGTTTTTTCCCCCAGAACCAGGACTAATGCAATTCTGTACATATATAAAAGAAAATACTTCAAATGGTGTCAAGTTTCTCATTTCTCCTATTAAACTCTTGCCTTTTCCTCTCTATTTATGGTTTCAGTGTGCATACTTAGGGAACAACTGTATATCTGATGCCCATGCTGCGGTAACAAGCCCCATGAAGTGCCTGCCTCTGTAGCAACACTGACTTTCTTCTGGTCTGATGTGTCAAATACACCTCATTTAGACATCTGCTCCAAAAAGAGAGATCTGTAAGAAAATTTTATCTAATATCAATTCAATATCCAGGATATGGTAGGTAGTATCCTTCATTTTAAGTAAGTATCGGACAGGACAATGGTTCTTATTTCAGGATAACATGAGTTCACTACAGCTGTTGAGTATTTACACTCAATACTATTTATCATTTCTGGCCATAACAGTTTCCAAATTTCCCCTGCAGTTGCAACTCCATGTCCTAATGCATCTGTTTTTTCATCCCAAGCTGCGGTCTGCTTTGATAACTGTAAGTAGGCAGAGCATATATAAACATGATAAGGAGACATCACAAGTATAACTAGAAATACGAAGTGTTCTTCAGGCATGAAAAGGAAAACATACTAAAAAAACTAATATGTAGGGAAACATACTGAATGCACTTTTAACTGCAACTGATTTAGTCACAGCTGAGTCCAGCTTGGCTTTTATGAACTGCACCCACAGTTAAGTAGCTGGCATGGAAAAACTAACGTATCTCAAGAAGGCAGCATATATTCTCTTCTGGCCTGTGTCAGTTAATATTCAACACTCTCAAACAGCACACCTGCCTAATTCTCCTAAGTTATCATTGCATTATAAAGTCATGGCACTTTTACCAAAGCTCACTAAAAATAACTGAAAGAAGCACATTCACTGTCATCTTAATAGCTCTGTATAACCTACGAGACAAGTGGCAGTGTGCTCCCCACTTGGTAGGTGGATGCACGCTATTGTAAGGCAATCATTTGCCTTTTATTTCTTTGATTATGGATGTTAAAACCTTAAATAAAAAAAAAAAGTAAAATTAAAACTCCCCATAAAGTACCCTACAAAAGCAAAGGAACTGATAATACAGTATTAACAGGGTGTGGTTAGTTATCTCATTTTGTTTTTACTACTCAATAATGTTTTCAGGGAAATTAAAAGGATATGTATTCCTGCCAGACCTGAAATTATTTGTAAAAATGTACAGTATTCCATTAACATTTCTGCAAGTCTGAGACTACAACTGGCAAACAATCTGTCCTGGCTTTGTGGCTTTCCTAACAACAAAAAAAAAAAACACTAAAAAATGAGTGCTGCGAACTTCGTAACTATGCTATGTTTCTTGTCATGCTGGGATTAGTAATAGCAGTGCTATCAAATATTACTGTGCAATAAAACCTGTGGTTTGCATTTAGATTACATTTGATTTCTTCATGTGGAAAATGCATGCTCTAATTTTCCTCTTACAGTAAAATTGATAATACATAGAATACAACATCACAGTAGATGACACAGTCTACAAGGTAGGCATGACTTGTTTTATAGTCATAAAGCTTGTATGTCTGGTTGTGATTTTATGAGCCAGGCATACAAAAAAAGAGCACAAAAAAGATATTTATAAATAAAGGCATATAACAGTAAATAGAAAAGGAGACCAAGTTACAAAACAGATTGAACTGGATATAATCAGAACCAAACAGCTTTCACAAAAACTGCAAACTTAGCACTTGGATACCTCTCCAGTCAATAATGCAGGTACAGCAGCCTTCTTTAACAAAAGAAAATAATTCTAGGCAGGAAGAAAAGGAATGTAAATAGGACAGGCGGCATCACACCAGGCAAAAATAGTTCTTTGAATATATTCTGTTAAAGCTCACAGTATCATTAAGTGGCCCCTCAGCTCCCCTCTTCTCCCACAAAGCAGAAATCATCTATCACTATTTCCTCTGTACTTGCAAAGTATTCGTTTTAGTGGTATCTCTTACAATGTTTCAGATAAGCTTCTATAAGCATCTAGGATCTTATTAGCTAAAAAAAAAAAAAAAAAAAAGAGGTGCACGTGGCACACGGTCTCCATGGGGACACTGCACATGGCGGAAGCTGTGAACAGAGGACTGCCATCACAGAAAGGCAATAGGGAAGAATTATACAATAAGGAATGACAAGCTCATTAACATGTAAAAACCATAGCCCTATATATACTGTTATATTTTTGTACGGCGTCACATTAACAAATTGCTGTTTATTAGGCATGATTTACTGAGTCGAGCACAACAGAGCTGGGCACTAGCTGAGCCAAAGCAGCTGGATGCAAAACTAATGCAAACAGCTAAGAGGAGAGTGATGTCTTAACTCCTTCTCTGCATAGCTTGATTCACCAGCCAACAGATTAACTGATTACACATCATAACAAAAATTTCACCTTTTCCTACGCTGTAATAATTTCTGAATAAATACAAAACACAGTCAAGCTTGACAAACTCATACACAAAGAGTTGCAAAATGATTTCTCACCTCCACTGAGGATGGTGCTGCCAGTGTTTAAAGAAATTATCTTTTTATAATGCATTAGTGTTCTTACATTCAGGCCTATCATGAAAAATCATGAATTGCAAATGTATTCATTTCAAACTATTTACATCCGCTTCAAAGTACACATTTGTCTTACTACTATCCCCATGTTATCACTGCATTACCTTACTCTTCTGAATTCACAGCTCTTTCCACTGCAGTCTCACTGTGGATGCACACTTCAATCCAAAGAAACAAAATCCTGACTGCACAAAGCCAATGATAACACCATGCTCAAAGCTCAAGAATTCAGTAGAAGCGTGAATTCCCAACAGAGAGCACCACAAGTTAGTCTCCCCACAATGCTCAAGCCCTGACTTGCATCCACTTGCTTGCTCAGGCTTTGCCTCTGGCTTAAGAAGTGCCAGTATCAGGAGAAAGGCACTTTAACTATACATTATAAACAACATGCGTTAACAGCTTACGGACTATTATGCTTCTTTGTTTTTTTCTCTTTTATGGAAAAAAATACTTTCAAAAGGTATATTGCTCAGGAAAAAAAGAAAAAGAGGAATCAAAGCTTTGGACCTTATTTTTATCTTGAAAGAATAGCAACAACAAAAAAAAAGGCAGCAGTTCCTATAGACAGCAGCAGATGAAGCTTATTTACTGTTTCGGTACAGCCCTGAGCCCCTAAATTTAAGTCCACATTAACCAAAACTTAAACTCACTGCAGATTATCAGGTTTCATGTGTTTTTTCATTACCCTTATGCAAAATTTACTTTGGCGCAGTACAGGAGTGCATTATTAATCAGCATAGGTTTATTTTAAAAGTAGTCTCTATTTATTCAGAGGTAGAACTGACTCCAAATCCAGGCTGTCTTTTCCACATGGAATGCAAGTGTATCAGATTTGGTATTTGATTTTTCAGCTCAGCTGTGAGGGAAGAAATGAACTTTGGAAAAAAAATGAGGTAGAGGCTACATGGTAACAGAAAAAGAAATCACAGTATTTTACTTTTTTTTTGTGGTGGTTTCAGGTATCAAAGTGAAAATGTCAAATGTCTCTCACCACACCCATTACAGTAAAATCTCAGACCCGTTGAAGACAATGACGCTTTGCTATTGGCATTAAATGAATCCGGTCTCACCCACCCATGACTAAAAAAGACACAGTGTCATTTCAAAATCTCAGTCACTTTTCTCTCTCCTTTTTGCAGCATTTTCAGATTTATACCTCCCCTGTTTAGTTTCATATTGAAGTCAATTAGCAGCTATAACATAGCTAACTAAGCACATCTGTGCAGTTTTATCATGAAGTCTTTAAAATCACTGATCTTTTCAAGCTATTTTGATGAAAAGAGAGAATATTTACCAGCAACTACTAAGCATGAAATTTGAGGAAACAGAAGCAGCTTGTAGGAGGATTTGCTAACGTAGTTTATTGCTGCTACTTTTCATATATGAAAAGAAACTGCCTCTGAAACCTCTGAGGAAAATGCAAATAGATGTTCTTGGAAGGTAGTACAAGCCAAATGCAAGTTACAAAGTCAGATAACTTGATCATAAGGATTTTATCACAACTAAATACACTGATATCTCAAAAGTGTCACACTAACAGACGTGTAAAATCAGAATCTACTTGTCCGGTGCTGCTGGAAAAAGAGACAGTAGAGACATACAAGGATTTTCACATGAGTCTTCCCCATAAATGCATGCATGAAACCCAGAGATGAAATCCTCCACAAGAACTCACAAGACTATCCACCAGGCAGTGATAACCTCTCAGTGGTGACAATAGGTATGTTTGTTGAAACAACTAGATGAAAAAAAAAGGCATCCACTCTTGAGTGATTCTGCAGAGCAATATACCTACACCTAACACAATGGAAAACCTATTCAAGAATAGCTAATCTGTGTGAAGCTATGACTGCAGAATGCTGTTAGAAGCAGTGAAAACTGAAAATCCTCTGAAGTAAGTGTTCACTGAGCAAGTTAAAGCTTTAGGTAGGCATCTCTCAACCCATCCACCCACATACCTGGAGGTGGTATCCGTGTGATAAATTGCATTTAACATGCACCTGCACTCTACCTACTAATCCATCCTCACCTTGGCTACTTCTAGCATTAGAAATCTCCAAGGTGTTTCAAACAACGACCTTCTGCAAGGAAGAATTTCTTCTCAAAAGTGTATTGCCAAGAAGCCGGGAAAGATTTAATTTCAAGTGTACTGCAGTTCAACGGGGTTAGAAATAGGATCTTGAAATTCTTAGAAAACTAGGTTTCTATGGGGTTTCAGGATTATTACTATTTCTAGGAGATGAAAATACAGGATTTCTAAAAGGAAAACTCATAGTTTGGTCACTAAGTGACTTGGAGATGCATATACATATACACAGCCAAGGATGGGGTCAGGAAGTAAACTCCTTCAGGCACTGACAAAAAGACAACACGCACAGCTATTCTTGAATCACCCACAGACAAGACCACCATTTCCTCAAGCCAGACAGACCCATCACACAACTGCCCTCACTGACAGCTTAGAGTCCATGCAAGGCTCCTTACCAACCATCAGCTGCATGGAAAATTCAGGCCTCAACAGGGGGAACACACCCTTTAGTTGTTGAACTTCAAGAAAACCTACAGTGTTTTGAAGGCACAAATTAAAGGTGCCGTAAGTGTATGGAGGAAATGTTAAATTTTTCCTTAAAATACCGCAGCCAGTCTCTCTTTCATGATGTGGCAATTAGAGAGAAGCAAATACTCACTTCTTGTCTCCAAAGTGAGTGCTCTGTGGCAGCTTGAAGAAGTGCCTGGAGCAGTAACAGAGGTCCACAGAGACCTCTACCCATGCCCAGAGTACTCAGAGTGCACCTCCTTTGGCAGGCACGAAAAATCTCTGCCTCAAGATGAGCGAAATAAGAATTTTGTGGGAAGGCCAGTTTATTATTATTTCAACTCTGGCTGGGCACCAGGACTGGACCCTGAATAAATTATGCCAGGATATATGCTGAAAGTTAGCTTCCCTAGCAGTTTTGCACAAACAGAAATCAGCAGGAGTCCAGCATGTAGAACGGCTTCCGAATCGGGTCATTAATCTGTACGAGCAGAAAAACCTACCCAACAAACACATTAGCAGTCACCGCACTCCAGGTTACAAGGCTGAACTATCATGCAAATTGATACACATCTCTCGACTTCTCGAGGCACAGAGGAAGTTACAAGCAACCTACAGGGGAGAGAGCACAGAAACACAGGGATGTGCACTCCTGGTGAGGAGCAATGGAACAGGACAGATTTATTCAGTCACTGTGATGATGACATGGTATTATTTTTTTCTGCAACACCACGTAAATATTCAGAGATGATCACATCCTGAAATGGCTTGGCTCTAGAAATATGGTTGTTTTACCACAAAAATCCTTGCCACCTTGAATAAGCACACAAAACCACAAGGGCAGAAGGCAATTCAAAGTTTTAAGTACACAGAGACACACAGATTAGCCACAAACATCTTTTTTTCTTCTACTTGTTTGATGATTTTTCAATAAACTAAGCCATCTCCACCTGCTGTCCAGTCAAACAGCTGATTAGTTAGGTGACTCCCTCCAAGTCTTTTAGAAAGGACAGTCTTGAGGTCTTGATTTCAAGGACAGACCAGCAGTTTTTTCATAGTTTTATAGGATGCTATTCCTTAATAATGATGTAAATAAAGCAGAGCTAAGAGGCCTTTCCATTTTGAAGCTTGGGCTCAAAAGAGAAAACTTTTTTTATTTTATTTAATACTGATAATATTGCAGGTGTGAAAGGATTTTACTCTTCCAGTCCCTAGACAAAAACTAAAATCTCTCTTTAAAGTAACTATGAACAGGGTAGACCAAAGCAGGACAGAAAGACATATCTCTCAGACACTGTTTCTGTCATAAAAATACCCATCACTTACATCAGCGCAGAAAAGAACTACATATGAGGCAAGTTATGAAACGAGAACAGTCCTATGTAAATCATCTAAATGCATGACTATATAACCAACAAACATGATCTGTGTTAACACTGGCTGGCACCTTTTCAGAGGCTTCAGGAAACAACGGGGACTAAGGAAAGTAAGAGGAAAGAAGGGTTGGCTAAGAGATGCACCTGCTCCCTTCCTTCCCCTTCCCATTTTGCATAGAAAAATTTGCACAGTTACAACTCTTTAAGTGCACATTAAACTTATGCCCTTTTACATTGACATGACTCTAAAGACATTATCGCTGATGTAAAATACTATACTACTATTTAGAAGCATTTCTGTAGTACCAGATGGTGAAAAGAAGCCCTTGTACAGTTAGGAATTTGACTTTATATCTCTAGCTTTAGAACTTATTTAGCTGTGATTTTCATTTCCCTATGTATGATAAAAACACAACGATGAGACTTGTTAAGAGAGCGTGTTTAAGTAAAAACACCTACTAATTGTCACATATATACTGAAATACACAATTTACATAAATTTATAAACACAAATACTTATAATATATATGGATACAGCTATAATTGCTATACATAGAGATATAAAAAGTATACATATATATATAAAACCTCCTGAGAATACAAATTACCAAGTGCGTATAAGGGGACAACTCTTACTCTCACCAGAAATCCCAGAATCAATTCTTGAAGTAATGGTAGTGTGAGTTCTGCTTCACAGTGGAGAACAGTCAGTGAACAAAAGTTTAAACTGTTTCAAGTGAGCCTGAAAGATGCTTATTCATCAGTTCGTTGCAAACGGCTCATTTAATTCAACCTCAGAGGCATTCACTCTTCACTTTTCAACCTCAGAAAGCAGTAACCTAGCTAAGGAGGTTAGATGCAGTATCATCAACTCAGATCAAATATATGCCAATGAACAGCTGAGACTTAAATTTATGCCCAGCATGGTTACATGGACATGAAAATGAACAGTAGATATAATCGGTTTCAGCTAAGTTATGTATATTTGCTTGTTCTTGAAGAGTTTCAGAGTGACAAATACTGAACAAAAAACCCGAAATTAAAATCAACCATGGAAAAATTAATCTACATGCCAAGAAGAACTGACTCAGGTTCCATGACAAACAGGTACATATTCAAAATTAACTTTAAAAATGCTTCTATATTCAACTAATGTGCTATAAAATGATGAATATATATATTATACGCACCAATTACAAAACACTGCAGCAAGTATTAACTACATGCACAGACCTTATGAGCACCTTGGGAGCAGGACAGTGAACTAAATAAAGTCAAGCAATCTTGAAATCCACAGACATTGCATTTTCCCTGAACTAAAAGAGGGAGTGAGGTGTTCAGAGTTTCTTTTTTTTTTTTCTGAATGAGAGAGAAAAAAATACAGCAGATGCTTGAAGAATCAGTAGGTTTCGTCTAGAAGCAGAATATTTACCAGAAAATTAAACCTACTGAAATCCTGCAATATCTGCTTTTATCAGAGACTCACCTATTTCCAGAAAGATGACAACCATTTATAAGTCCATTTCCACAAGAAAATTGTAAAAATCCTTTGGATGTGCAATGCTCAGTATTCAATATTTGTCCCCAGCAGACACTGTTGTTAAACAAAATGGGAAGCAGCCTTCAAAGCATCCAGACAGAAAAGCAAATCCTAGTCTCCCTGTAAATCCTGCAAAAATACATCTCGTTCACTTGTGTGGATCTCTTTATTGCAGTTGACATGGGCTTGCCCAGGGGACTAACTTGTTGTTCCATAAAGATCCTTAAATAGGCACTACTGATGAAACATTTAATCCAAGCCCTGGTATCAAATGGCTGCTATTGCCAGTGACAGTGATAGAAAAATCTATTTGCCAATTAAATAACTGCATGCAAAGCTATGACTGTTTATTATACCTTTTAACATAGTTCAGCTGGTTTGGATCGTACCCAGTGAGCTTCATATTTTACGAAAACTGCATTCCGCATAACTTAAAAGTAACATGCTTTAAGCCTTCGTTTTTTAAATACACCTTTTCACTCATGTGGTTATGAAGTGTTTGCTTGGGCAAGGGAATACATTTTACACAGAAATGCCACTTATATCATTCAGCTATACATATATATTGTGTTGGACTTCTCTGTGTTGATAATGAAATTATGATTTATGTTTAGAATATAAGACCGTATTTTAGTTGTTGGAAAAAAATCCCCACTTTAAAAACTCACTCTGTTTACTTTAAATGCTACAGATGTAAAAAAGCTATTCATTTTTTTGTAAAACTAAAGGAACACATTTTGATCCCATGAGTCTAATAAAACTCTGTATAAACATAACAATAGGGAAAGTTAAGATGAATAGTCGAGATGAGCACTTAAGCCTGGACTTCATTTCAGTTGGACTTCTACTATGCCAGGAAGCAAGAAAACAAGTGAAGGGGCAGTAATTAAAAGGGATTTAAAATTAGTGGCAGTGCTACACCCACGTGTGGAATATCACTAAAATAGGACATAGCACTCAGTTTGACAAGGTTGTAATTTAATAAAGGTCATAAGGGTGTAAATGGCAGCTCAGAAAAGTCATCTTTGCTGAGAGCAGCTTAAGGATATGCTTAACTTGAAGTAACCATATCTTAACATGTGCTTTATGTCAAGCATGAATATACAACTTTGGGAGACAGACTGTATTTTCGTTTCAACTTAGTAAGAGAAAAAAAAATGAAGTCATGTTAATATATAAAATAGTATTGAATAAAAATGAGATAAAAATACTGGAAATTGCAGAATATACAGCTGAAATGAATCCCTTTCCATAAGCAGTGAAAAAGACAGACTAAGTTGAGATTTTCTTTTCTTTTAATCACAAGAATTTTTTTTTTCCCTTGATCTTAAAAAAATTACCAAATGTAAGTTAGTACCTTACTCCTATTCCCCACTGCCATAAATTTAGTATAAATTAAGAAAAGAAATTACACTTAGTATTTCAGAATGAACATTGATGCTCCTACATTTTGAATTAAGATTTAAGTTACTATATGCAATTCCAATTTTAACTTTTTAACTACTTTGTCAGGATAAGTTGTAGTTTCTACTGTATCAATTTCTGGAGAAAATATTTCCATTTTTATCAGACCAAAATAATATAATTTATAGAAGCACTATTTCCATTTTCACATTTAAGCATTATTCAAGGAAATTATTTATGAATTTTAGTAACCCCTTTAAAGTACACAGGCTGAAATCAGGTAGGAAGTTTCACTTGAAGACTTTCTGTGAGGTAAATCAACTAATTTCAGTATGCTGCTCTACCATAGCTTCATGAGAACACAAATTGTAGTGTTATCTTTGACTGCATTAAATTTAGCCTCTAAAGTATAAAAAAAACCAAAAACCAACTGTTTGTCTAGCAAATAAAGTTAATGTTGTCATGTCACATTACAATATCTCTCTTCGTATACTTTATGGCTATTTATATGGGAAAAAGTCCAGACTGTCAGTGCTCAAAAACTGCATTTGAGCCTCCTTACTTCCTTTATTTCTCCCTGCTGGGCAGAAATTTTTAATCACAGAAATACCTCCTGTAACTCCATCTCATATCCAACTTATACTCAAATTCAAGCATAATCACTTTGTTGTAAAAATATCTTGAGCAGACTCGACCAGAACCCATTATGTTCACATCTGAGTAACACATTTTTGTGAAGGATACGAGAAGAAAGGAGGACCTGCAGAGAAACCGAGCCCCCAGTCCTGAAAACAAGGGGTTTTGGGATTTACAGTATGCAGGTGAGTGCCACCTCTGAGAGATTGCAGGTGCTCTCAGGTGCTTCCTCCTCTGCACTGGACCACAGCCAGAATGCACAAGCTGCAGGAAAAAACTATTTTCTATCTTCCCTAAAAAAATGTAAATTAATTTTTTAAAAAATTTTGATTTTTTTCTTGTAGTTTTGAATGAGACTTTTTTTGATAAATATTCATCAAAATCTCACTTAGCATTTTAGACTTTTTAGCACATTTCTTTAATGAGCTCGGCTTCAATTCACGTTCAGGAAACACTTTGGGAATTTCTTATCTGTTGTTTCCAAAGTTTCTCTTTCAAATACACAGTAGCAATCATCAAAACTTTTATTTCATTCTTCTAGGATTTTGATCTCTAACATCTACAATTATACTCATTTATTAGTGCATAAAATATCTTTAAATGTGCCAAATCTATCTGATTAAATATACTTCAACATAATTAGCAATGCATAAACTATTCCTTTTTTTTTTTTGATGTATCACAATGAATACATTGGCTTTAACATCTATTCTCTTGATCAGTCATTTTGAGGTGGTCTACTTTTGTTTTCCTGACTTTCACAAACATGCTTGCAGCCAGTAAGAGACTCTTCACTATGATTAATGGCCTCCCATTGGGTATACAGAAAATTTCCCAGCCTGGTTCCCTTGAGAATGCTCCACTACATGGATTTCTACGCAAAGCTAGATTAAAAGAGGAGGAGCAATAGCTATAGTCCACCTACCCCACAGCCATCAATTATATACAGTTATAAATCAAAGTTTTCAGCCAGAACAAAGCCTAGTGTGGCAAACAAACAAGGGCGTTCACAGCAAATTGTTTTGAAGCAGAATAAAACTCTTGATAGAAACAATGGGGCAAGCAAAGCCACTGTCAATATCACTATAAAGTTCCGTTGATTTATTAAGAATTGGACACAGTGTATCCAATTACTGCTGAATTAACTTAAACAGAAAGCAGCAAGTGGAAAAATAAGCAAGGAGACGGTTTTCTCTTTTGAAAAGAAAAAATCATGCAATTCTATATCATAGTTAATTGAAGACAGTAACATGAATCATAAAGTATCTGTACTTTAACTCCTTGTATTTGTGTTTCTTGGCTTTTGGTTTTAAGCTGTCTCTTTTGCGAAATGCTGGTATGTCTATCTCATCCATATTTCATCTCCAGTCTGTTTGTTTTCCTGGCTATTTCTGCCTCTATGCCATAGATGATTTTGATCGGTTTGGATATTTTTAAATACCCTTCACACACAATCTGCTTTCAAAGAAGACAGCAGAAAAAAACACTAGGGGACATGGAGACAAAAGACTGTTAGCATCACTCACATTATCTTCCCTTCTGGGCAACGTGAATTATCTACAAGGAGTTGGGTCCCCTTTTTTTTGGGACATTTAAAATTCCATTTTTTGATACACAGTGATTTTTGAAAAGCCAAATAATATAGCCAAAATCAGTCAAAATGTAAGTAAGCTCCTCAAAATCCAACAAGCTCCAGCCAAAAAATAGTTGATATTTGCTATTGCACCCAGTCCTCACTGTAGAATGTATTTCACATAGACTTTGCCTCCCTCTGAAGAAAGAGATGCTTAAGAAAAGTGCTCAGTTAATTTTCAGCAAGTGAAAAATTAGATTTTTACAACTCTGACTAAAGCTGCACAGCCAAAGGCAAATGCCTTTAGGATGACTGCACTTTCCTGTGAGACAAACCTTGTCCTACACCATATTTTTCCCCAATCCCTCCTTGTGCTACAGTCCTCCACCTTGCAAGAGGCATCAGCACCCCAAATTTGGAGTTAGATGAAGTTCCTGCGCCTCTGACCGAGTATGGTCACACGTGAAATATAGAATCATAGAACAGAATCATTTCGACTGGAAAAGACCTTTAATATCGAGTCCATCCGTTAATCGAGCACTGCCAAGCCCACCACTAAATCATGTCCCCAAGTACCACAAATGCACAGATGTCCAGAGCTACGTTAATGCACACACAAACTCCTGTTTTCTCTCCAAAGCTCTCTTGAAAAATGCTCAGTGCATTCAGAATGATATAAAGGCACCATCCACCATAGGTTGAAGGATTCCTATGGGCCATGCAGAAACAAAGACTTCCAAGACACCCAGTCCCATGACTGACAGGCATCAAGCAGTGCCCAAGTCTGTCTGCCGAACCACTTCTTTTTCACAGGAAAAGAGCTTTTCAAGGAAGAATTCCTGAAAAATCCAGAATGTGGTGGGATCCCTATTCTGTGCATTGGGGCATGGCAAGGGCTGATGACTATGGCAAGGCAGATGTTCCAGGTTACTCCTGCAACACACAATATACTGAAGACCTTAACACAACGCCGTGCAGGAGGGTGAGATCTGACTGTAAGAGGCCATCTCATCCCAGGACAGGATAAACTACATCAGCACTGCTCCTGACAGACTTGTTTTTAAATACTTCTAATGATGGGAAGTTCATAATCTCCTACAGAGGTCTTCTCCAGAGCTTTATTATCTGTACCATCAGAATGGTTTTCTAATCTTTCTGTCATTGCTTTCTTTTGTCTTCTAATTATTCCTATCCAAGTTATTCTTGTCTTTGCAGCACTGCCACATAGAATCCATAACACTAGTGTCTTTCACAGAAGCAGCTCAAAGGCATGATGCACAAAAAGGAAAGTATAATGCAGTCTGTAAGCATCCTGCCTAAGTAAAGGTGTGGTGAGAAACATGGACCATCCTCTCAAGGGCTGCTAAGAAATTCCCAGTAAAAATCTAGAACAGTTAAGTGTGCTTAGTGTCTTTCAGGTTTGTAACATACATATCAACAGTATTGGTTACTGATTAATGAGGCTTTTTTCCTTCATCTTTTTTTCCCTTTTTTACTTTATGGGGATAAATGACTGGAAAATAGAGTATAGAAGCTACATGATGTTTGGAGCTCTAACCCAGCTCTGCTGCTACCTCTGTACGACCTAATTCAAAATACCTAAGTCTACATCCTTCAGCAACCAAACAAAACTGCAGAAGATCAGTTTCTACAGAAACACAACCAATTAGTACATATTTGAATTTTCTTTTCTGTCTCCTAGGTGTGTTCATGCTTCATAAACCTTCTCAGTTTTCTTGTCTGATGATAATTTTTCTATCAGATTCCCAGGGGCTTGAAGGCACGCATAGCTTAACATTTGTGAGTATGAAAAAAATAGTAATAATCACTTTTTACCATTAGGTTTTTTTCCAGATTTCTGAATCTGGAGAAGAAGAAAAAGATGTTCATACAAGAGGTTTTTTTATAGATACTCTTCTAGTGTTAGCACAAATTATCCTTCTGGGAACCTACATGATTTTTCCTGGCAAGATTGTCTTCAAATAAGAATAACAAAATTTGGTATCCACAGGTTCATGATCCATACATCCACATTAGTGGACCTCTTTTCCTATGTATTTTCAAATTAATAAAAGAGACGTTTGCCAAAATACATACAAGCACACAAGAAAGTGGTATTTTTCTTTTTCAATTTCTGATGTTAAATTCTGTTTTTTCTTAAACAGTAACATAGGTTTAAGAAAAACAATTTCATCTCACTTGCGGCCTGTACAGTAAGCAGACATTTTTTCCATTTTTCACATTGTGCAACTCTTTGGGAATGGCAGATGTCTTACATAATCCTCAAAATGATGGAATTACTAATTCATGACCCTCAGACACAAAGAAGATCCGTGAGCCCTGTCACACTAGCCCATGCTGAGAGGAAACTCCACAGCCAGAGCTGTGAAACTCGACTGGATTCAACATTCACTTCACGATGTCTGAAAACACCACCATGGTAGCAGTTTTAACTGCATTATACTGGTACTGCTGAGTCTGAAGTTTCACCGACAATACATTACTAACTTTTTCCATGTCATTTCCATAAAGTCTCCCCTAATCATCCCATAACTAGCCCTGTATAATCTCAAAATGCTCTTCCTGTGAACCCCCTAAAGCATCCCCGCACCCTTAGGTCGGTGCTCCTGCAGTCCCACAGGTGCTCTAACATTGATGTATATTGAGCTCTATCACACCTGGGTCACAGGGATGAACCACTCCTGGAACAGCCCAAGGTGGTGCCCACACAAGGTGTCTCATCCTCCAAGTCCTTCATTTGGGTTCCTACCTGCTGTTGTGCCCCCTAAGCCTCTGATGGGCTGAGGGCTCCGAGGATGGGCCTGGGAGCAGCTGGTAGGATAATATTCAGGTTCTACTCTTTCCATTGTCTCTTAATGCTCCTTGTGGGTGTGCTGACCAACTTTTATGACCTAAGCTAACGTGTAGTATCCAGACTCATGCTTACTCTCTTCAGGAATGTTCTTCAACAAGTAGTGCCCCTCTAAATTCAGACAATACATACCAATAAATCTACTCACATACCTAAAAGTTAGCTGTTCTTCAGAAATATTTTGCCATTAAAGACTTCCATAATCAAGAGTCACAGCCACTCACAAAAGACCTCTACAATAACAATTTAGGCGGTGCACATGTACATACTCCATTTAGGTTAAAAATATCCAATAAGTAAGTAGATTTCAGTTTCAAGCTTCCAAGGAATGATGAGATAGAAAGTGAAAAATACAACCAAAAATGCTAATATGTCAGCTTCTAAGATGCCCATCTAACTCCCTTTAAATCAATTTTACATCTAAATTATACAAAGTTGTCGGTAGAAGTAAATTACTGTTGTTTTGAAGATGATGTTAGAGGTATGATTCAACATACTCCGAAGTAGCTTAAGAACTATATGTACTACTGCTTTATTGCACTGTTTCTCACAAACTTCTGCCCCCTTTCCTGTATCATTTGACAAACACTCCTATTACATCCTGTACTTTGGACAATATGTTCCTTAAGGGCAAGGGCACTATAGCGTTTTGCTTGTAGAAAATCCAGTCCAATACAAATGAGGTCCAAGCTTGTAGCTGCTTCTGATACCTGCTAAATATTAAGAATAGAAACTAAAACTGCTTTCAAAGCTCAGTAGTATTTGAGTGTTCAAAATTAAACACAATGTCTATTGGTCCACAGCTAGTTTTCAGTGTTGGGCAAATTCAGTCCAAGTGGAAGAAGAGGATGACCTTGACACAAACATGATCAAAAAAAAGGATTGGGTGGAAGGAAAAATTTGTGTTATTTTCAAAAAGCTGAATGTGTAATCCTCCCAGTAGACTTGTGGTTAGGTGCATTGTGACAGCAGCCAATTACCTCATTTCTTCAAGGCTCATCCTGCAGCTCCTCCAACAGGAGGGTACCCTTCATCCTCCTGGTTAGTTCAGGAGGCTCCAGGAAGATGCCTGACACAGTAGATACAGAAAGCCTAAGCCATAGATCGAGTAGATACGACAACAGGTTTTTACTTGTAAGGACAGAAATTAGACAGACACACTTAACTTGTCATTGAAAATTATAGTCATAATTTGATTATTTTTACTGACAAATTATTATGGAAAAGAAACAAAAGCACATACCTAATTCTAATAACAACAGGCTCGAGGTCATGCAGAAAAATATATTTATCATCATAAAAATGGAGGCAATATTAAAGACACAGTTCTCTGTATGAACTTTGTGAATGGATGAGTACATCTAAAAAGAGCCGATGGAGTAAAACCTTCCTTTCACTCACTATATGAAGTTATGCCTGAACCATATAATATTAAGGTAACCATTATTTGTAGATGCAAAATTACTTTTGGAAGGGGTCACAAATTCAAATACAGCACCTTAGCCTAGCCTGAAAGTGTTGCTTTTCAAATGTTTGTTTCATGCGCGTTTACCACAGTTCATTTCAGCTGAACAGAACCCCCATGTTGGTGATTTTTGCCTACAAGAATATTAAATTTCTGCACATCTGTCTTCTCTCTAGGGGTTTCTCCAGGGAATATAATAGTCTATTTGTTTTTCTATTGATCTTGTATCTAAATACTGTTTTCTCCTTTCATAAAAAAAGAGAGCTGCCAAAGAATCAGTAGTGTCACTGTGAAAATGTTTTTCTTAGCTGGATGAAATGATGGCAGAGCAAGATTGGGAAAAAATATTTTTCAAATCTGTTTTAATAAGCGTACTTCCAGATAGGGATATGCTAGATATTGGTCTAGGCATGCCCCAGGCCTATGATCCATCTTTCATCCTTTTTACCAATTTCAGACTGACAGCTAAATTAGCTCATGGAAAAGGCTCCCGTAGGCAGTAACCAATAACCTGCCATCCAAGGTAAGTTGCAACAGCGAGAGGCATAGGAAAAAAAATGGAGATAAAAAGCTGATTTACATCAGTCAATAAAGAAAAAATGAGGACACAAAAAGGATCAAATTCTAAAAGAAATTAAATAAAATTAAGCCACACTGGAAAGAGAAATAGAAATTGTCATTTAATGTTATGTTAAGCAATAGGCATAGACTGACCTCTTAAGACATGACTAGCCAGTCTTGGAGTTTCTGTGGTTAGTAAATCCAGTAAGTTTACAAATACACAACTGCAAATGGAATAGCTTTCTCTGCCTATAATATTTAGGCTTACTACTACGTAGTTACTGAGATATGTTCATCAGGAAACAATAGTTGGTCATAAAATGCAAGATATCAACAACCTTTTGAAACACAAAGCTCATTTTCTTCTCAGGCAAAATAAAATCCTCAGCATGGGAGTGTTCACGTTACAGTGCTAATAGTGCACATGTGCTGAATTATTTAAAAATAATAAAGATAGGAGGTATGACATATCTGCCAGTTCACCAACAAAGCAGTCAGTTTAATATTTACACAGTATCTATCTGACCACATAACTTCAGCTAATTATTGAAGCTGATGTTTAACATATATATATATATCTTCACAAAAAACAACGCTGCAAACATCTAGAATAAACTTTTTCTGGAATGGGTTTAGTTATATCTGAACTTGCATTTTACTTGCATTTTTGTCATTTTATTCCATCAGACTCTATAATAGGTAAATTGCAGTTTAAAATCAATGACTTTGATACAGTTAGTGATTTTTTTCCTGGTAGCATTTTCCCAAATATTATTTATGGTACCATATAACATTAGAAATTATAATTAAAATTATGGTTCAAAATAAGGTGCAGTACTCTAGTAAGCACTGTTAACAAATTTTCTTTGGTTTCATTGATCTATATGTATTGGAATTTCAACAGACAACGCATCAAACCCAAAATGTTAACACAGGTATTTGCAAAAATTCCCTTTTCTTTTAGTGGGGTGCCACAAAACATGACAAACCCATTTTTTTGCTCACTGCAGCTGTGTATCTGCGTTTGAAAAGCACGCTTAAATTAAAGATACAAAGAAATGCCTGGGGTTTCATTGCATTGCAAATGTAAAGAAAGACTGATTTTCTTCAAAGGACGTTGATAATAACCTACAAACAGCAGGTATTTTCTGCTACCAGCATGTAGCTGGCATGTCATGGCTAGTACGTCTTTAATCATAATAATGAGTTCTGTGGTAATCATGATAAAATATGTTTTAACTGACAATGTTTTTACCTTCCATTGCTACCCTCTACTGAGAATTAGCCAGCTTCTCTTCTTTTTGAGCTTCTCTAGCCTTAGCAGTGCATCTCATTGAGGCAGCTGTACCACGGGCCTAGTTGCTACTTTAAAATGTTTGTTTGTTGTCACCATTTAACTCTTAAGTATCAGCTTAAGTACTAAGCTAACTGCTTGGAACAAGGAACATATGTACAAATAATGGGGCTGGAAAAATAGGGGAAATTGCCATTTCTTTCCCTGCAACAGGCAAGCAGTTCTCTAACTTCTTTCTCTAAGCAAATAAATTTTTTTCTGCCACAGTTAATTCACAGAATCATAGAATTGTTTGTGTTGGAAGGGACCTTAAAGATCATTTAGTTCCAACATCACTACCATGGACAGGTACACTAGACAAGGTTTCTCAAAGTCCCATCTAACCTGGCCTTGTAAACTTCCAAGCAACCTCAGTTTTTCCAGGCAACTTGTTACAGTGCCTCACCACCCTCACAGTAAAGAATTCTTCCTAATATCTAATTTACACTTAACCTCTTTCAGTTTAGAGCCATCACCCCTTGTTCTGTCACCACATATCCTTGTAAAAAGTCACTCTCCAGCTTTCTTGTACCCCCCTTTCAGCACTGGAACCCCAGAACAAGGTTACCATAGAAATTCTCCTCAGAGTTCCCATTTTCTTTTATCTGCATTTTCTCAAAGTTTGGCATGTAAAACTAGCAGTCCCACAGTAGGATTATCTCTTGTCCTTGACCATTAACATCGCAAAAGGGTCAGTTACCATCCCCTCCAGCAAAACCGTCCCATCCCTCTTATCTATCTATTGAGAGTACTCAACTTTTGCAACTCCTAACTGCAAGTAAGAACACAGCAGTTTACTATGAGGTGACATCAGCTTCCAGCATACTCCAGAAAACCTGTTTCTCCTTGAAATGTTCTGGATGCCCCATCCCTGGAAGCATTCAAGGCCAGGTTGGATGGGTTCTTGGGCAACCTGATCTAGTGAGTGAAATCCCTGCCCATGGTGGGGTGTTGGAACTAGAAGATCTTTAAGGTCCCTTCCAACCGAAAGCATTCTATGATTCTATGAAATGTCTTTTCTTTTAAGACAAAAATGAACACATTAAAGAAACCTTTTGCCCCTTTTGATTTAAAAAAAAAATAATAGCATAACTAGAAAAACATCAGTGACATTCCGCAAAAAAATACGGAAAGGAAGCTAGAGAAAAGTAAGTAAAGCTTTTTAAAAGCACAACAAAAAGTGCCCAGTGAAACATTCTGAACTGTGGAACACCCAGCATTAAAAGCTAAAAACAAAAATAAACTTGATGTTTAATAAGTCTAATAAACTTTTCCCAGGTCCACAATAAGCAAACAAACAAACAAACAGGCAGCTATGAACAAACACAACCTCTTCCACTAGGCTTGTAGAGGATTACTTGGAAGGGAAATCAGTAGAGCTCGACTGTGCAAACCCAAAATGGCTTTGAGTGCTGGAGATGAATCTAGCATGGGAACTCAGCCTCATGCAGCACAAGTATCTGCTCCACAGCCCACTTTAAAAGTCTGTGGCCAGACCTCAGCTACTGGGTTTGGCTGGGACAGAGTTAATTTTCTGGGGCAGAGTTAATTTTTTAAACCACAACAGCTCATCACAGAAGAACACCTGATGTGTGGTTTCATTTCTGCTTCTGCTGCTGTCCTCACAGTAGTGCCACCAAGATTGTTCCTACCACTACACCAAAAAAATTTGTCTAATAGAGGTGCACCTTGGCTATAGCACTTCTAGAGACCTGGGCCTCCATCTCAAATCCTTTCACAGATCAGAACCAACTTGAGCAGTAGTGGTGGAGGAGGAGGTGGGGGCAGATTATCAGAGGTTATGGTTTGGGCTGAGTCCCCTAGTCCATCGTCAGCCCTTTACGTGAGCTTTTACAAGCCTCATTGTGCTGCAAAACATTAATAAAGCTTTCTACCACACAGTGGCATTATGATTAGAGTCAGGGATAACACTGTTGAGTTGTTCAGATTCAACACTAGCACAGCTTTATTCAATACCTCAGGTATTTTGTACAATGCAAGCAATATAAACGAGCCCTATCATGTAAATACCTCTGCAGGAAAAAACATGCTTAAAGACTTAAATATGAAGAAATAAGCATTCTAAACGAGTGCCCGTTTCAAAAGCATTTTTCTTTTGCCACTTATTAAGGTTTGCAGAAACCTGCTGAAAGGATGTTTCTCTGTTACAACCTTTAACTCCGAGTTCTTAACCGTACCATAGATCATAATATTGTCATTCTTCACTGTCACCACTGCGTCAGCAGCTGTTTTTGGTCTCACAAAAAAAGGATTTGACCTTTGGGATGGACAGGAAGCTGAAGGAGCAACTTTCTGAAAAAATAGCCTCCTGTTTACATTTGCCTTGTTTAGCGAACAATTATCTTGGGAGACATAAGTAATAAGCATGTAAGTTTACATAAGCAGAAGTGTCATTTTGATAGCACTAAATATGAGTGCATGTCAAGCTGTCACTGAGTAGCTGTTCTAACCATAAAATGCTGATCTGTATTTTACCAATAAAACCCACAAATATGCAAATGACAAGACCAACAGCACAGTCCATTAGAATCCACTCCTTATCTATCGCAATAAGGCTCAACCTCAATCACAGAGAAAATAGCAGCTGCCATTATTTTGTGGGGCATAATTTTCAGTGGTATTTGTTTACAGTGACATATTTAATGCTGGTAAATCTAGTCCACCTATTCTATGATTCTATGATCTACATCCAAGACCAATATCAGGCCTCAAACTGTTCCTTATATAAGTCCTAAATACTTTCAAATACTTTTATTCTACTATATTCAGAACTAAATTCTCTCTATATATTTGTGTGCTGAAAATAAACATCGTTTCATACGAATCTGAGAAACAGTAGGGTGAATTACAGGCAAGTATAACATGAGTGTTAAATATTATATTACAGAAAACTCATTGTGGCAGAAACAAAGTAAATCAGTCTTTCTTTAAAATCTTATATTCTGCTAAGTTAAAATGCTATTGAAACATATTGCAAGTATTTACATGCATTGTCTAGATAATCTGCCTTAGTTTTAATGAAGCATCACCTCATTTTCTGAGGATGGAAAATATGCAAAAATCAAACGTGAAGTATAATCATTTTTTCCAACTTCATATTTAAAACTGTCTTCACAGTGATAATTACTTTAAATATTTTAAAGCAACAGCACTGTTAATATACAAGAAAACCAACCTCAAGAGCATCCCTGAGAGTGTACTTTAATAGTACAACAGAATGTAATTCTATCTGCTTGGAAGAAAACACTACTGTTTAGAGTCCTTATATGCATAGTTTTATATGTAATCTAGGAAAAAACTACATACATTATGGAATAGATTTACTGGTATATACACGCATGCCTCCTACATTTACATGTATTTAATATTCAGCAGGTTCTGTAGACCACCTATATGCTGCAGCTCAGTTCACTACAGGACAGTAATGACATCGACAACAAACTCATCCCCTGAGTGTACTCAAGCAACTTGTCCTCTTAGTTACAGTAAAAGTCTCTTGAAATACCTTCCCGGCTCAAGGGAAAATTTATCTCTTTATTTACTTAAACTTCTAAAAAATAACTGGAACAAAGAGCACAATGCCAAACAACCACGACTGTCACCACACCTCCTGGGGCAGCGTATTCTCTATTTCATCTCTAATGTTACCAAATGTAAATGGAAGAAAACACCCAAGATCTTCACTGGACAATTTCACAATACTGAAATGCAGGAAGAATAATTTTTGGCTTGCTATCTAAGATGGGAAGAATACCTCATCAATGTTTTCCCCAATACACTCAAGATGATACAGAACAACACTATATGTAGTGTTTGGAAGTACCAAAATGAGAACATGTACCTGTATGCTTTTAAACAGCTACTGATGACTCAAATTACAGAAAGCTCTGTCTGAAGAAAAACATGCAAGTCATCTGCCCAGAGCTCAGCAGAATCCTGCGTGCAGGCTTTGTGGTCAGCATTTATTTTTTTTTTGGATCCGTTTCCAGCAAAAGATGGATTATGAAACATAACCCCTACATTTGAAAGTCCAATGGGATGGTTGCGATAACACTACCTGTCTTACTGCTTAACATAGACCATTGTGTTTTGTTTTCCTCTGCTTGGGCTTCTTTTTGCCGTCTAGATGTTGGGAGTATTTCAGTTGAAACATGGCAAGCTTTTTTCACTGAGGAAAAGCCTCCATGGAGTTAACTGATGTACTCTTCTTTACTTATAGAACTTGACTTCAACTTTCCATCTGCCTCAAGTTCATCACCAATTGGTGTGCTGAGACAGCAAAAAACTATGGATTAACCATCTGTCTCAAGAAAGCTGAGGTAATGTACCATCCTACACTTGGGAGAGGATAAAGATCCAGCGTGACAATCAATGCAGATGTACTCTCATAATGGATTTCACTTACCAGGATGAGTTTTGTTTAAGCACTAACCTTAGTGATCAGTAAATCATTATTTAAATGTAAAAAGTTGCACCTTGCCTTCAGTAAAGTACCCCACTGAACCTGACACCAGCACAGTGTAAGATCAAGCAGTCCATCCCTGCTCCACTTCTACTCGAGACTCAAGCCAGCCTCCTCTTTCCCTCTTCCTTTGCTCCCCAATGTCCCTCAAGACCATCTCAGAGCATTCATCCCACCCTGAGACTAGGTATCCTTCTCTCTCTTCATCCCAGCACGATCACTCCTGTTACTCCAGCTAAGCCCACTTCCTTCCTCAACACCTTCCTCTCCCTCTGCTCCCGCCCTTTGTTCTCTCCAAACTTCTCAGCATGCCAACCTTGACTTTCTCCTTCTGCCAAGAAGCCATGCCCTTGCATCTTCTTCTCCATGTTTTACTTATTCTTCTTTCTCTTCCCTCAGCTCACTTCTGTCCTCTTATAATGTAACTGACTCCCTGTCATCACAAAACAGACAAAAAAACCCGAAAAAAACAAACATAGCAATAAATAAACCTGGTCCTGGCAAGGTACTTGCTGCCACTCCATGTTTATTTGGTCTGAGCTTCTTCTCCCAGTGCATGCCTTGTCTACTGACATCACAAACCCCCTGAGCTCAAGGAGTATTTGCTATGGGGTATTTGCACACTGCCTACACACACAGGTCCTCCAGTAACAGCATAAGTTCTTTACTCCAAAGAACCAGTGTCAGGACACTACTATTTCTAATGCAGCTCATCCAAGGGAAACCTACATCCTCTTTTTTTTTTTTTAATATTCTTTCTAAACAACAAAACAAGTTGTTGTAACTGTTTGCAGGCACAACAGTCAGAACTGAGCATTTAAGGATGTATTACAGCCACACAATTGCTGGATATAAGGAGTATTATTTAGTGTATCGACAGACTAGTTGGATACAAGCGTCTTGTACCATTCCTAACATCATTCCAAGAGAGGTGAAGTGGAAAGCCAGCTTGTGTTTTCAGCCTTAGGTAATAGACATCGAAGACATGACTGCCAATCACATGTTTATTTGTCTGATCACGTGAAAATGTGAGCCCAAATTATTCCAGATGAGTGAATATACAGGTGCCCAAATTTACATAAACAAGCATACAAACATGATCCTGCACCAACCCATGCTGCCCCACCCAGCAAGATGCAGAGCAGACCCTTAAAGTATCCTTGCCACTTCTGTCCCTCCCCACATGCTATTAAAAACTGCAACCTAATTTTAACTGGCACATCTTGTTCTGCAGAGTAGCTTGTGGCGAATGACAACTACTAGACAAAACCACTTGCTTTCCAGAAAGCTTTCATTTTGTATTCATATCCTCTGTCCAGATGAAAAGACACTGCAAGGCAGCCTCCTGTTTGACAAGAAGTGAGGTCATCTGGGACAGGAATTTGTCCTCTTACAGGACAAATAAGAAAAGGCCTGTATTAGTCACAGAGTAAATAATAAGAAAATAAATAAAATAAAACAAATCCATAAAGCGATACGATAGCAGAATTGTGCAAGAGTGGTGGTCATTTGTCCCCCACAGAAAATATAATAAAGTGAATGTTAAAAAAAAAATAAATAAAACCTCGAAGGGCAAAGGGAGACAGACAGATGAAGGAAAGAAAACATCCTGGCCACTATGACACCAGCCTCAACATCTGCAGTTGGTGAGGAACAAAATTTATTAGGGCAAAGTGAATCCTCAGTGTGAAAACAAGTCTGAAACATACTTCAACCTAAAGAAAACAGGATGCTTCTCAAGCAAGGAAAACAACATATACTTCAGAGAAGGAAAACAAGTGTATTCGTTTGTCTTAGTTGCCAAGTGCTATAAATTGAGCCCCTTCAACTTTAACTAGGAGTTAAAAATATTTGCATTTAAAATAGTTTTATCTCTATTTAATTAATTGTCACCTATAGCCCATTGTTTTCTCCCTTAACAACCTGAAACATGCGCTAATCTGTTTCTCTTTGCTTAACAGAGCATAAGGAGAAATAGATGCTCACAGGGTAGATATTTCCCCATCCTCTCAGGCTTATCATTCAGACATACTAAAAAAATTCTCTTCTATGGCTGAACCCTTGGTGTAAAAGGCTTTAGAAGTTGCATTGTCACATCTTTATAAAATATATGTACTATAACAAGCTTGTTAGCAAAAACATCACAGTAATGCTTCTAACAGACATGCACTACATATGCCTGAGGATTGGCTGATGACAGATTTGGACCAAGACAGAGACAAATGTTGGCTGGGGAGAAGCATCACCACTCTGTAGACATTTTGTACATTACTATGGCATCCAAACGGAATGTTGCTTCTCCAAAGCATCCAAGAAGCATCACCATCAAATTTTTCCATGTGACCATCTCTGCAATGCTATCTTTCCCACACAAACTCCTCTGTGGCTGTTCCTCACCAGCAAGGTGCCAGATTGCTGCAACACACCTGCACAGACACAGTGGTCCCAAGAGCAGATGGCTGCTGCTTAGAGAGTAGGTGGCTCATGTGAAGTGCCAGTGGCATTGATGATCAAGCTCTGCTGGCTGCCAGCAAATTTCCAAACATGATGTCACGCTATTGGTCTACGTTGCATGGTGCTGAACATCTGCAGCACTATTTTTCTCTATCTCCAACCCTTCTCTTCTCCTTCACCTTCTTACCACCCCTCCCTTCCTCTGCAATTAATCAGTAGTTGCAGTCTGGAGACCCCTTGGTGTGAATCGGATGGAGCTGCTGGCAGGGCATGCTCCCATCCAGGATCTCAACTATGTGATTCCTTGAATGCTTTGGCTATTAAACTCTCCATTTGTGAGTATTCAAAGCACTGCAAGGCCAGTCTTGCTTTCTACCCTGAAGACTTGGGAATGTTTCGAGCTCATCATGTTGCCACTGTCATGGTGAGATGAGCAGTCCTTTCTATTCCACTGCTCTCTATATTATGTATTAGTTACAGAAAGGGCATGCAGAACATAGCTTAGGTCTCCTTAATGGCTTTTAGAAATTTAAACACATGAAAACAAACATTGGGTTTTTTCAATACATAATCCTTACCAGCTGTGACTGAGCTTTACATAAACTGGGCTATTTGATCAACTTCCTTAATGAGAATCACCTTGTATGTAAATCATCAGAGGAGGTAGGACAAAGAGTAAATTTTACTTAGCCTTATGCTATAGTGTCATCACTTAGAAAAAGAATCAACAGAGCAATCAGTTATGTTTTACCCACACACTCTTGTCTGAAGGATTGGCATGATCTAGTACCAGACAGGTAACTGTACAAGTCTGGTATCTCACAGATGTGCAGCATATTTATGGAAACAATCCAAAGACATTTGGCTTCGGGTGGTGGGGTTGGGACAGGGAGGACCACCAAAATATTTTGGTCTTCTTTCTGAAGATTTGCTATGTGCCAGCCAGACCACATGTTAAAGCAGCAGTTCTTTAATAAAAAACAGAATCTTAACTCTGGAAAATTATGAGATTTAATATGAAAAGCATCAGCTACAAAAGTTGCAGTTGTGGACACCAACAGCAAACTATAAATCGAAAGCAAAACACTTGCTATGCCAGGAAACAAGCTATCTGTGTGAGATGCCCAAAGAGTGAAAAGCAGATACTTTCTCAGAAATATCAAAGCAATATTTACCACATCCTGATCCAACTCTAAAACCAAACACAAGGTGCCTCACTCTGGACATGCACCAGTTTCATTCTCCAATCATAAAGAATATCACCTGTATCATTTCATTGCCAAAGTCAGGAACATGAACTCTTGACCATGTGGTGGCAAGAGGTGGGGGCCATGGACAATCTATATTGATTGGGGCAGTATTGCTCCTTGAGAGAGGAGGAACATGGCTCTACATTCATCCACTTCACGTTGGATACCATGGGTGTCACATGTAAGATTGAGCAAGCCTCCAGAGGACTGGATCTGCAAGCAGCAGCAGCTTGATGGAAACATACTGAGAGAAACACCACCAGAAAATGAGGGAGCAGTGCTGACTTTAAATGAAGTGTGATGGAGCTTCATTTCCTTAACTGTGTGTAGATGTAGGAGAAAAAAAATATATTGAAAACAAAGTCCATTTCCTTCCATATACCTCTCACTCCTAAAAAGTCAAGTGAAAAGGAGATGATGAAAAGGAAGTAAAATCTGTTTCTAGAAAATTCAGGTATGTTTTTTCATGATTCTTGAATATGGAACAGTGGAAACCTTTGAAGACTGTCTCTCTTAGCTATGGAAAATGTCCTTGCCCATGGAAGGGGGGTGGAACTAGATTGTCTTTAAGGTCCCCTCCAACCTAAACCTATGATTCTACCTCCAACCTATTCTATGATTCTACTTGACAAAGAAACAGATGTTTTTAATGTTATATTTTACTCCAACTTTTTAAAACAGAGATCTAAAATCCCCAAATTAAAGGAAACCATATTATATAGCAGTAGCATCATATGACTCCCTCTTCCAGTACTAATGCCAACTGCAAAACGGAGGGCAAAAATGGCCAAGCAGTGAAAACCAATTTATTTTTCCAGCCTACCAATGGCTTTTGTGCCTTTTTCCATAGTACAGAGGCTTGAACACACAGGACTCATTCTCAAAGTCCTTCTCAGTTGTGCTATGGATGAAGAAAGATTTTCCAGTAGGTTATTTAACCCATGGCACACCTATAATTACTCAGGCACAGGAAGAGGAACTTCTTGTTTCAGGCTTCTGAAAGCAGATTAATGAAAGTGCCTTTGTTTACAGGGAAAGAGGGAGCAGGGTAACTTGCATAAAATGATACATTTTTGCCATATGTAGGTAGAAAATAAACCCATCCATCAAGGATATATTAAAAATAGCTGAAAACTGGCTCCAGACATAAGATTACTTGGTCAAAACGCCAGAATAACAGACACTGAATTTTTATTTGATCAACTCTGAACAACAGGGGAGATTAGTTTATGCAAACTCCACAGAACAAGGCTTTATTTCAGAAAGTAATCCTTCAATTTAGCCAAGATTTTGTTTGCTCTGAGATACAATGAAACAGAAAAAAAAATAGAAAATATCTGGCATACAGAAAGACAAAAGCCTGTGTACTGCACTTAAAAACAATTAAAGAAGCGCTTCACACTAGACTAAAGCTTTTAACTATTGGAATAGGCAGAGCCAAATCTCGTATTTTGTGCATACAGTTTAAACTGCCAAACAGGGTTTATGTACCGATTAGTGGAGATTATGTAGAGAGGTACAGCCATTTTTTAAAAATACAATATTATTACAAAGAACCCCTAGAGGTTCATATGAAGATGGTCTCTATTTCATAGACAGTAAAATCACTGAGGCATATCATCACAGCGATGACTTACTACTCCTGCAGGAGCCAAGGGAGTCGAGCTCAGCGCTGTTAATGCAGGGAACAGCCCTCCCCTGCAACTTAACATGCAAGAGCCAGTTTACAGCTTGTGTCAGGTTTTTACTGGACTTTGACTGAGGTCGTAACACGCCTGCATCTCTTGTCCGTTTCATCCAGTTTTTCTAAGGAATTAGGCCAAATTAAAACCACCTAAAATATTTAATTTGAGAAGTTTTTACTTTATGTCACTCTACTAACACCACTGGTGGCTGTAAATCTTTGCCAGGCTTTCAGGAAAAGTCACTTTCCCAATCCCACCATGTGCATGGGATAATATTTCATAGGGGATCATGCCATTCTGAGGTTCAAGTTGGGACATTTCAGGCCTTGCTTCAATGTATATCCAGTGTTCTGATCAGCATAAGGCTATTGATCTTCACTACAAACATAAATTCTTACATTACTTAAACTGCTCTAGAAATGTTTTTTTGGATAATCTTCTTTTAACATGATTAATAGTCACCACCAGCACTAGAGCACTACAATATATATGTAACTGGATTTTAGCAGTACATTCACAGTGAATAACACAGCTTGCTTAGGAGAAAAACACATTTTTCAGTAACAGCCCTTCTCTACATTTTGACATGAATAAGGGAAACTGAGATGTTTATATGGACACCAATAGCAATACCAGTATTGTCCATTACTTTGCCAAATACTCTCATACTTGGATGTTATCCGAATCATGTCCCACTTCACCTAAACCAGGCAGTACAGTGTTATGTGTACTCTAAGTGTCCTTTGTACATTACTCTCTGTAATATAAAGGCACAGGTACATGTAGTATAGATGACCCTGTGCTATGCATGCAGTATACTCATCATTGCCATATTTTCTTCCACCCCTCCATGCCCTCCAGGAATATTCCCTGGAATATCCTGCTTTCCTGTTTCTCACATCATTTTACTGCAATCCAAAAACCACCCAGGCGAATCTGCAACAGAAGCAATACCAAACTGCATTTTATGAAAATATACACCAAAGGCAGATGCCCATCACCATTTTGTACCTCCTTTTGCATGTAAACTGCACAGGTTTCTGCCATGACCCTACTCTCTCTCACACACACACATGCACACACACAGGCATCTCATCTCCATGTAAGCAGCATCAGGAACCTTGCCTTAGAATAGAAGATGTGTGTAATGCTTTCACAGTTGGCACAACAGCTTAACTACACCAACGGAGAGTTAAGGATGTCCAAAACATACCTGTGTCTCTATGCTCTACCTCAAAGCTGAAGAAGAAATTTTTCAAGGAAAGTCCACATAATTTATGCAGCTGATGATACACTGCACATCAAAATCTTCAACCACATTATCAAGGCAAGCATCCTCTTTGGCCAGGAGATTGCACAGCTTACAAATTAAAACAGAGCTGCAGTTCTACCATTTTTCCTCACTGGCAAAGCAAAACAGGAAAGAAGGAAAAGGTTCATTTGGGAGGCGTGCAACATGCTGACAAGAGGAGTCTAGACCTGAGGGTCACCCTATAGGAGACCAGTGATGGATTGCAGACATTTCTCCGACTACTGACAGATGAGAAAGTCTCCCTCAGCAGAGCAGCCCTGCAGCCCTGACCAAAGGGACAACAAGCAGAAGTGAGACATGCAACAAGAAAAGAACAAAGATAAAACTAAGTTTGCCACTTACTTTTTTTATGTTAGAGCTGACTGAGAAGGAACGTGGCACAGGCCAACCACACTGTCTTGGAGTAGCCTAGCTAGCAAGGTATAATATGATTTTCAGTAACTCCTTATCTCTTTGGTGCATCCAAGGGAGAACTAATGGGAAAATGCTCTTTTTTTCTGTTCTTTCTCCTTCTCTGTAACAGCAGTAACATGTACACCTTGGCACTTCTGCAGCCTGAAGATGAGGGCTGCTCCTGCCCTATGAAGAGCTGAAATGTTGGGGGAGAAAAATGAAGAAGGAGAGAGCCAGGATGAAGTCCTCACACTTTGGGCTTTCTGTTCCAGTGACTGTTAGCATAGGCTGTGGTTGCTACCATTTTGAGAACAATGTCTTCTCCAAGCAGCACCCATTCCTTTGCAGATCCAGACCTAACACCAGCATCAACACCAGCGGCACCCACCAGCCTTACTGCCTCAGTTGCTGGAAAAGTGGGAAGATGGGACTATTGTGGGGTTTTCTGTTCCAAGCAGCCTGACTATTCTCCTATGCCTGCTTACAAAATACTACCCAAAGACAAGCAGGAGTTGTCCTCAGGCTAGATGTAGATGTGCTGTGTTTTGGATTATGTTTGCAAGGACAAACCTCAGCAAGAAGCTTTGAGAATTTGCTGCTTACTCCACTTTGCAGATCCAGGCTCATGTTTTGAAGGATGTTCAGGGTCCTTGATACATAGAATCATAGAATTATTTAGGTTAGAAAACACTTCTAAGATCATCGAGTCCAACTGTTAACCCAGAATTGCCAAGTCCACCCCTAAACTATGTCCATGTCTTCATATCTTTTACATATCTCCAGGGATGATGACTCAACCACTACCCTGGGTAGCCTGTTCCAGTGCTTGACAACCCTTTTGGTGAAGAAATTTTTCCAGATATTCAATTTAAACATGCCCTGGCACAACTTGAGGCCATTTCCTCTAGTTCTGTTGCTTGTTACTTAGGAGAAGAGACCAATTTCCACCTAGCTACAACCTCTTTTCAGATAGTAGTAGAGAGTGATAAGGTCTCCCCTAAGCCTCCTTTTCTCCAGGCTAAACAACCCCAGTTCCCTCAGCTGCTCTTCACAGGACTTGTGCTTCAGGCCCTTCACCAGGTGAAGCATTCTTCAAGGCCACTTGTGCTCTTGACCCTTCACGTGAACAGGTGCCTCAAGGTATTCTCGAAACTTGCTGCTGTATAACCACCTTCATAGGATGGACCCTGAGGAATCCAAGCATCATTAGTATTACTCTAATGCAGAAGCCTTTACATCACTTTCAAAGAGAAAAATTCAATAATGTCTTTTATGCTCATTATAGCAAAATATCATGCTGAAGTTACCAAGAAATAAAGGACGTGATAAAATTGTGCTGAAGATAAGCAGGTGTTTAAGCCCAGCTCTGTCCAAGAAGGAACAAGCTGGAGAGCTGCTGTTGCTTTCCCTTTCCTGGCTGGCAGGACCACTGTCCTAAGCACCCACAGCACCTGACACCCAGAAAGCTGGCCCTCCTCTAGAGATGCAGAAATAATTTCAAGCAAGATTTTCACTTACAATTTTAGAAAGGCAATTTCCAAACCTAAAGGACCTCTCCTTTTGAAACACACCTTTAGGCCCAGACTTTTTCTATAATAATGAGTTCAAAGAGAATTAAAGCTCAAGTGACAAAACACTGGAGCATTTTAGACAGTGGAAAATGAAGAAAAATAGACATCACATGAAATAAACGGCCAGGCTTTGTGTTGTCCTGGACTATCAGGCAATGAAAAGAAATGCTGTCAAACTTGAAAGGAAAAGTGCATCAGGCAGGTAATAGCACTATTTATAGAGAAACTCCATTTATAGAGATGCTAGCACAAAAAGGGAGTAAGTGCCTAAAACAAACAGTCCCTTATTGGTCTGATGAAAAGCACATTCACATCGATGTCAGCCTCCAAACAGACTGGCAAAGACTTTGTGTCAGGCCCTATTTAAGACTCCACCGTAGAAGGAACAAGGAAAGGGGCTGCTCTTCCAATTCAGCTGAAGTCAGCTGAAGTTTTCTTCCTGATCACAGCAGCACTAAGCTATGTTTAGACTACAGATCAAATGTTCACTAAAGTTAATTGAAAAACTAAAATTTGCAAATATACAGCCCAAAAGACTTCTGGGACAAATACTTGGGTAATTCAACATATGAATAACAAATTTCCATATGAATGTATGAAGAAGAACAGAAGAAGGTTCAGTTTCAAAATTCCAGGAGTACGTCACATGTGTTTAAGAAAACATCCAGAAAATAAAATGTAAATATTTTATGCACTGTAAGCAAGGGCAGTTGTGACTGGCAGTTGTTACAGCTGCTTAGCTTCTTATCCTGTGAAATATCTGAAATATTACTTACCATCAAGTCACTGACCTATGAAAAACATCAGAAGAAAATAAACGCAATGTATTTAATTAAAATTCAGAATTTGGATAATGAAATTAGAAATAGGTAATATACCTTTTAAAAGTGAATTATACTTATATTTAGCTATTTCATAAGCCTGTTTGTAAGTACTCTTCAATAGTTTGTCTCCTAGTGCTTCTGTTCTCAGATGAAGAAACAAACTTCTTTTCCTTTCTATTCTGATTTTTAGCGATGAAATCTATTTCTCACATCAATGTTAGCATTTCTGTGTAACATTTTCTTGACTGACAAACTAGCTATGGGTAAAACAGTGATGAGACAATTTCAGATTTCCCTCTGAGCAAAATGGTTTCAGAGCAACAATCCCATTAAAGGATATTGAAACGTTGTGTACGAACACTGGAATGAATATGAAATGAGATCAGCTTTGTTTAAGTCATCACAATAACTAGAAGACCAGTCAACGAATACCAGACAATTATTCCTAAGCTCTTCAAAGCCATCCCACTGCAAATCCACTGCAGACACTAGAAGGATACCCACACCTGCTACAGCTGCAAACAGGCAATGTCAATACTGATTGTAGAAAAGAATGCTTTAGCAATCACTTAGACTTGGAAAGGGAAACCAGCGGTGGTCACAAAGATGATTAGGGGAATCAAGGCACAGCCACAACCGTGTCACAGAAGACATTCCTCCAAAAAGTGAACTTGGGGACAATTTACTACAGCACTTATGGCTGCAGTTTGAGCCTCTGAACAGCTCAAAGACAGATGGATTGACCCCTGGAGAACATATGGATCACTAAAAGGAACATCAACCACCACCACCATCTTTCTTACTTCAACCACGAAGGGGGTGATCTATGGTCCTCTCATCCCAAAAGGGTACTCTGCTCTACCCTTCGCTGTTTTGGTATGGCTAAAATAGGTTTTTCTTTACCCCCAAAGACCCCACTTGCCACTTCAGTTGCTGACTACCTTCAACTCTGCAAAGAAAAGGTTTTTTAGGTGTTTATGATTCCCCTAAACTCCACCGTGGAACAGTTCAATGCTGTGCCACAACATGTGAGGCATGCATCAATAAGCTCTATCTGCTGAATCTACTGCTGTAATATGACAACCAGGCAAGAAATAGAGAGAAACAAAATACCTAAGTATTTGGCTGCTAACAAGGGCTGTGGAAAAACAGATGAAAATCAACACTGCAAGCTACTGGCTTGAAAAACAAACCAGCTTTCTACCCGCCAGCAGCAGCAGTGTACTCGCAAGTCACCAAGATCTCACTAAGGCTGAAGATTTGTTCCTTGCGGTGCTGTGACCCATCATCCCATAGTTCACCGAGGAACCAAGTAGCTGGGTCATACGGTGGGCAGATGCACATGGGAGAGAAACCCTCCGGCTGCCAGAGCTGCTCAGGCTCCCGGAGTCCCCTCTGTGACCAGTGAAGCACACCAGCTCCCCCGCCCTGAGCTCCTGCAGCCTGGGGAGCAGGGACAGGCTGAAACCTGGGCTTATAACCTCATTTGGATGGATACCTGACACCCTGAAAAACTCAAGTTCTTCTTCTTCTTAAAAAAAAAACAAACAAAAAAACAAAACACAAAACCTTAAAAAATTAGTAACACACGCACACCACACAAACAACGCAGAGAGACAGAACTACATTCTTTCTCCTTTCAAACTAAAAGTCATATACCTTGTTTTCTTAAAGCCATGCTCTAATTAGATAGATGTGGAAATTGACTCCCACTGTCCTGTAAAAAAATGAAAAAGACAAAAAAGAAAAAGAAATTAATACTAATAATCCAGAGGATTAGGGCTGAGAGGTCAGTGCACAACCTTTTAATGAGTGAGGTATTTAAAGACTGATGACACAGTATATTTTTATTCTTCAGTAATTTAGTACAGAAGTTTACATTGATTGCTTAAAAGGCCATTCGATTTTATTTCCCATATTTAATTGTTCTTAGTGCCCAATAAATGGTTGACTGTAGAAAGTAAAGAATTATTTTATTCTTTTTGTATCATTAAAAATACTGTCAACCCAACTCACTCATTCACACGCCCTCTACATGCCCTTCATGTTTGCACAAAACCGTGAGGATTATCTGTTTTTCATTACCGCCAAACCCGAAACCCCCACGGTGCTCAGGCTCCCTAACCTGAATTAAACCTCTCACAGGTGCATGAACAAAAGAGAGGTATTTTACCATTGCCAAGTAGAACTTTATTAATATGACAAAGAAAAACCATGGGCCTTGCAGAATGAAATTTTATTTTATCTTAAAATTTACATCTTCAGTGAAAAAGGGCTGCCTGCTAAGTCCTTATGTCTTAGCATGGTTTGGATCTCTTTAGATCCTGCTCACCGAGCAAGAGCTGCAGGTCCTCAGACCAGGAAAGCATGCATTTAAACACATGGGTTAGTTATATGCCTGAATTTCAGCATGTGCTTAAATTAGCTCATCATCTGCTCATCTTTCTCCTTCTCAACAGAGAACAAATGTGAAAGACACAGGAAAAGTTCTCTCACCTTTAAGTATTTGTTGTATCTCACGACACAGTCAAATTATGCCACTCAGTGAACATCGTGACAACTTCCTAGGTACAAAGTTATTTTTGTGTTTTCCATGAATGATCTAGTTATCTGGACGACACACAGAATTCCTAGGTTGCTATTTATGCAACATCCAGATATTGAACCCACCTACATACTCGCATGATTCCAAACTCACCAAAACCTGGGAGCTTTTACTTTCTTTCCTCAGCGTTTCTATGATGTAAGAAATTATTATCTCCATTTTCCATCCAGGCAACTGAAGTGCAAAGAAATATGGTTTGGATTTGCAGAAGGTTCTGAGGAAGTTTAATGCCCAGATCACCTTATCTTAATTCCTAACATGTTACCCTTACTTTCAACAAACTCTGAAGGTGAAACTGTTAATGCCATTGAACTCAACAGGATATTTTACAATGATTTCAACAGTGTCAGGATTTCATCTTCTAACGTCAGTAGAATTTTTATCTAAATAAAATCTGGGACTTTTCCTTTATAGTAATTCACAATATTTTATCTCACACAACTGAATTACTGAAAAGTTAACATGATTCACTACTTCATTTAAAGGGAATCTCATTCAGTGGAAAATATAGATTCCTAACAAAAAAAAGAAGTACCTTGCATACAAGAAGTTTCATCAAAATACATACATGGGTACGAAGGGCAATTTTTAAAAGTAATTTTCATATATCATTTAATACTGATGATCTCAAAGATCATCATTGTAGAAAGGAATATTGAAATGAACAAAAAAAGGAAATAGCATAAAAATATCTTTTGAAAGATAACCATGTAGAGTTTTTGAAATGCAATCACATAGTTGAACTAGTACAATAATATTGGATCTGTAATCTACTTAAGTATTTATTGATTGACACCCGTGACAAAATAACTGTTGCCCTAATAGGATTCACATCTAACATTTTTTAGGTTTCCCAAATAGTTCACATGGTACATTTACATATAAATCAATTAATATTGACTGATTGATCAATATATGCACAGTATGAAAAACAGTTTTGGCGGCTTTATGTTCTTCGCAGAGCAGCTTAACCTACTGATGATTAATTTAATTTGCTTTAAAGGATTCTATTGCTCTGAAACTTTAATTAAAAACAAAATGAGAAAGTCTATAAACTCTGCATAGCATCAATTACCTAGACTTGATATCCTGCACTTCACCTACCCTCTGTACATATGGTTTCTGTTAAAATAATTGGAAAGCACTTCTGAACAATGTCACCCACACATCCATTCTAAGAGTGAGAGGATATATTACCATTAAACATCACTAATATTAATAAAAAAACAATTAATTCTTCATTACCTATTTCTAAAATATACTATCAGACTCCTTCAGTTCAAACACAAATAAAACATTACACATGCCTGTCAGTGAAATGGGTAATCATCATTGTTGTTGTAATTTATACTGCTTTCTGTTGTAAGTCTAATGCCTCATTTATTTATAAAGCTTTTTGGCTCACATTATAAATAGCCTCTTTGAAATATAAAAAAAAATAATCTAGCTCTTATTAAGCAAACTCACAGGCCTCTTGTCAACTCTTTCCTTATAAAACGTTGATTTTAATTTGTGTTAAACTTTTTTTTGGTGAACAGACAAAATTTATGTTTATATATGTTACTATTTAATTAAAACTCATGAAATAATACTTTCCACTGATTCATGTATGTATATAAAAAATACATATTCGGCAGACTAATCTCAATCCGAAAGAATATTATACTAAGAAAATCCATACAGAAAATTACTTGAAAAGTGCCCATAAGTTTACAATAGGAGTAAGTTGGCTCAGCAGCCATATAGTGTCTGATTTAAAGATCAACCCTACCAACACTGGTTTGGATCAGGGACAAGAACAGTTCAATGTTTTAATTATTAAAAAAGCATGGAATTGTCACAGTCCTCATCTGCTGCAACCAGCATCATGTGACAAGTCTCCGTAGTGTCTATGGCATACTGCCTGGACTATTTATTGCGATTTGTAAATTAGACACTTGTGTAAGAACGTCAATTTTAAATATCTTTTTTTAAATGAGCCTGATAAGAGATGACCAGATATACCTTTTATGAGACTGCTAAATAATTGCATCATGCAAAGCCAGCTTGTGAATTTTATAGGACAGCT
The DNA here is from genome assembly GCF_036250125.1 of Pseudopipra pipra. NCBI lineage: Eukaryota > Metazoa > Chordata > Aves > Passeriformes > Pipridae > Pseudopipra > Pseudopipra pipra. Next base: position 116,432,680 of record NC_087549.1, read on the forward strand.
AATAACCACCTACAAGGTAGCCTGTGAATTCGCCATTAAAAAGAATAAAGCTATCAGAAACAATGAAAAGTGTACGCTATAAACCTGTAACAACAAAAACACTGAGAAAGTCAACTACCATCCATAATGAGAACAGTATCTGAACTCTCCATATCTGAAAGTAATAAAGAGTCTAAGGTGCCCCTATCAATTCTGCTCGTACAGATCTAGCCATTATTTTCCGTACTCTACATCAGTAAATTAAAATATGTTTCCAATGCCTAACACAGCAGTCATTAGAGTTTCCCCTGCCTCGATCAGCATAACTAATGAGGCCGTATAATAACAGAATGCAACCTCTAATTAAAAGCTGAACAAAGTCTACCTGGCTACAGTACTGCTTGTGATTTAGTATTCTCAACTTGTCCATCCTCCATCTTTTACTCTGTGGATATTATCACCACTCAGAAAATTACATTTCAATGAACTTGTCAGGAAATAAGTAATAAATTAATCAGGCAGCATAAACCAATTACACTCGTTTTCTGTGTTTTCTTTCAGGACCCACGCACGAATGCAGTACTGGCTGCACTGGTTATTCCTGCCGACTGCTCAGAAAGGCTGCTGGAGGTGAGCAGGAACACCGCTGAAAGGAGGGGGAGAAATATCTCTGCTCCGCTGAAGGCATCAGAAGTACTGTTCATGCCAGAGGAGATCCAGCACCAAAACAGTGCTATCTTTTAATTTTATTTTTTTTTTAAAGTATATCCAAATCCATATACAAAGTGTCATTCTGGCACTTTGAAAGGTATCTCAAAATACCCAATATGAAAATTTCAAGCACGTCAATGGTTTGCAAGTGTAGCCCAGCCTCTTTCCAGTTGTCAGGAAGCGACATAGAAGGTGACTACAAGACTAATGTTGTTGTTACGAGTATCTAAATGTCATATTTGGGAGTAGCCAAGGCAATATATGCCAATGTCTATGGCTAAACTGAGGGAATTGGGAGGGTACTCAGTGGTATCCCAACACGGTTTAGGCAGCACCCAGCTGTAACACAATTCCCCTCTTCCCTTCGACTGCGAGAAAAATCTTTAATATTGATGATGTTGCTTTCAAATATGGGCAATGAGCAATAGTACCACGCGAAGGACCAGTCGAGAGCTCCCATGCTAACAGGGAGCGAACCATTCAAACTGGATGCCTCTTGCTCCAGGCTGTGAAAATTTGAGAAGAGCAATGCACTGGTTTACTTCCTCTGGTTTAAGGCATTATGTTCATCTTCACAAGGGAGAGAAACAGAAAGATTTTCTTTTTAACAAATAAAGCTCAGATGCTGAAACGCAACGCACATTGTCATGGCACAGAATTTCACAGCAAGCTACTGAGATGCAATATCTGAAGAAATACAGGCTTCTGATCCTATAAAAGTGAGCCGAGGTAACACACAAAAAGGTACAGAAACTCCTTGGTTAACAAGGGAAGTGAGCCCACTGTGACTGTGACAAGTGAGCAGGACTCTAAAAAGATGTACTTCCAAATAAAAACTTTTCTATCAACTGCTTTTATTGCTATATAATGAAGATTTTATTCATGCAAACACGCTCTTTCCATGTATGCAATATGTCAATGAACTCTTAAACTTAGTACTGCAAGAGTAATTATACAAGCATCATGCACCTGCCAGACTCCAGACCCTTGTACAGCACTGACGTCTTTTTCATGAATTTTGTCTGTGTTCTGTCTTGGCTGGGAAAACATCCAAGTGGGTTAAGCTCTGGAAGCTCATTGTCACTACCACTTCTTGAAGGCTGAATATTGTTTAACCTTTCCCCTGTAGTCTGCATAAAATTCCTAGAGGGCAGTTTGAGATTCATATGGCCTAATTAAAAGTGGGATTTATTAAGACTGAAATAAAATAAATTGAAATAAAATTTGTCATAATATATGTAACCTCATATTTGACATGAGGTAGGCCAGAAGTGCAGTAAAAAATTAAGTTACAGCATTTAAAAAAAAATTATCTACCAAGCACTTTTTCCACCAAGCCAGCTGCCAAAGTAATATCCCCCCTTCATGACTTTTACAATTATTTTTTTTCTTTATTCATCCTCACACCAAACAGCTCCTACCAAGAAATCATGTGCTCTCATACGCTTCCATATATTAATTTAAAACTGCATTTTTCTACCATAATGGTTTCAGACCCTCTTTTTTTTTTTTCTCCCCCATTTTATATTATCTTCTTAAATACTTCTTTGAAGGCAGAATCAAAGCTCATACTTTCATAGCACTGGTCAAGGACATGAGGGACTGAACCAGACAGTGTACTTTTCACCTCCATCTCCGGGAGCACAGAAATAAGGTCTAAAGAGTTAGTGCCCATGGAATATCTATAAAGCAACCAGAGATGAGACATGCTTACAAAACAGGCTTAGCTGACCATGTTCAGGTACTAATGGCAACAAAACGGGTGCAACACAGGCACTGGCTGGCTTGGAGATAGGCTCTCCTGTGTCAAGTCTATGCCCATGCTACACTTTCTCCATAGCTCAGGCAAACCAGACCAGTTAAAGTTCTTCCTTCGGCCGCTTCTGTTGAAGCCACATCTCTGACCATAGCACAGGGTAGACACCACACTTGAGATGTGTATTGCACTGTCAGAAAAACACCATGAAAAAACTGAAAACAATTAGTCTCATCCTGTTAATAGAAATGAAAATGGACCAGCAGCACCCACACATCCCTGTAGCACTGAGGGGAAATTTCTCAGAAACATAAATGCTGGAGGAGACAACCTCACCACTCACACCTGATGTGCCATGGTGGCAGTGGCAGTAGCAGCATTTTCAGCTTTTTGCTACTTCAAAGTAGGCTATTCCCAAAAAGCCTATGTTTTAACAGCAGCCAATCCTGCAGCCTCAGCAGCATTTCGAGAAACTGTGCCACTCAAACTGTTAATCCCGTTCACCACTACCACAAGCAGGAAAGCTGTAGCAAGCCAGCAAGTGTACTGTAGAGATAGAGTTAGAAAAGTGCCACCAAACCAGTACACTCTGCCACAAGTTCATTTACTATCCTCAGTTCATCTCCATGACACAGTGCAACAGCCCTTTTAGGTAAACCTCTTTTCCATCCAGCTTCAATTTTCACGTGTTTGATTTCCTCATATCAGCCTAACTACATCATGATTGATGGGTCCATCACGATGGACCCAGGTTTTTTTTGTTCTTGGTTCTGTACATTTTTATATACTTCAAAACCAGTAAGGCGGTTCTTGTGCCCCATCCTTTCAGCCCCTGTTAGCAAATATAGAAGTCTCTCAAATTTGTGCTTTGAGTCCATACTTCCAGCACCTCGAGTTTGTTTAGTTCACTTGCTTTCAGAGTGTAAACTTCCAGGCGTCAAATGCTATATCTTACCTTACAAAGGAGAATATAGCTCCAGTTGCACTCCAGAGTTTTTCTATTCTGGGAAACAAAGCAAAACAAACAAAAACAAACAAATGCACCATTTTCCCCAGTTGCCCTTAATTTGACTTCACTATGGTCCACATTAACAGAAACAGCAGCTAAACTGTCTTTGAAACTTTATTCACCACAGCCAGAAAAAAAAAAAAAAGAAGAAAAAAAAAGACTGGTGAAATGCCTTTAAAACATGCTTTAATCTAGCTGGAATGCCATAAATTGCTTCCAGATGTGCTCCATACAAAAGTCAATCATAGCTATTTATACTGACACTCTGCAGTCCAAACAATCTGAATCCAAATGCCATGTCTCTGCTACAATAAAGCTATAAATGTCAGTCTTGTTGAATCTGGAGAGGTGTTGAAGAGTTCATGCTAGTTTGCTTTCTGGGCTATTTGTTAGCCAGCAATTATTAAAAAAAAAAAAGAGAGAGAAAAGAAAAAAAAGGAAAAAAAGAAGAAATTTTTAAAATATGTCCTGTTCTTGCTGAGCTATTCTTAAAGCACACCTGATACCTTCCAATCATGACCTTGAAAGTGCCACAGGTTACAAGTTGAAATTCATTTCATAAGTTAGAAAAATGTAGTGCTTAGGCTCTGAGCCAAGAATAACTGAAGGGCTTGGCAAGGCTCCCATGCCCTCCCCTAGAACGAACACACACGTAGTACACCTGGGACTAAATGAACTCAGTACAGTAAAATGACACACTGACTGCAATAATACTTCTATTCAAGAATCTTCCAGGGTATTGGGGCGGGGGGGAATAAATTCTTGCTGTAGGAAAAAAGTTTGGAAACCGTATCCTCATCAGTTGTTTTGCATGCGACACACAGTCATTGGAATCAAAGTAGTCTTCATTTGGGGAGACTGAATAACCAGCATTTAGATGAAAAGATGACCTATGGAGTTATCTCATACTGTTTCAAGAAAATATATTATTTTTGTGTAGTCTCCACAGAATTTTCTTGTTGATTTTTATAGACTTAATTAAGATCTTCCCCTACCCCCACCCCCACTAAAGTGCACCTGCAGTTCAATTTATGTATAAATGTTCAGAGTTTTAGTTCTGTTTTTTGTAAGTGATAAACAACAGGGAATTTTCTTATCATTGCTTGCAGTTTGGGGAATTAAAAACATCTCAGAAAAATCACAACATAAAATGACTTTACTCTTCAGTTCTCTGCCTTTTTATTTCCCTTGAGGCTTGCCTTCTACTACAAAAATTTCCTCTGCCTTCCCTCAGTTCCTTACCTTTTTCCAAGTCTAGAAGACCATCCCTACAATGGAGCTGAAGAACACTCCTCCCTCTCAGGCCAAGCCATAGCATAGACTTTCATTTGTAACCACACAGGTTGAGAAAAAAAAGCAGAAAATGCTCAATGAAGTGCATTTAAATTTTGGGTTAAAACCTTCAGAGAGGGGAAGCAAATTGTACAAGACACAGTATTTCCAGATTCAAATTGTATATTTATACAGAAAAAAAATGAAAGACTTTACAAACAAGATTTGTGCTCTCAGTTAAACTTACTGGAAAACTTCAGTTTTTAATAAATCTCTTCAGTGAGAGGTTATATGAATGACTACAGAAGCAGCAAACGTAATACCTGTATTTAAGAATGGGGGAGGAATCTATCTAGTCAACTACTGAGATATCAGTCTCACCCAAACATTAAGCAAGGATTTAAAACCTATTTTGAAGGAATGTAATTTCTGTGTAATTGCAGGGGGTTGGAGAAGAGATAAGCAAACGAGCGGCAGAGAAGCTATTCAAGTTAAAAGGCAATTTTGGCATAAGAACAAATGATTAAGACTTGGCCATGAATACACTAAGAATGGAATTCACAAGCACATGTCTGACCACGAGGAGGGTGAGATATATCCCAGGGATATAAGATGGAGGAAAACCCTTCCACATGGGAGGCTGAGAAATTTGTATGACTTCAGTGTCCTGCAACAGCAGATTGGTGATGCACAAGCTGCCTTCCACTCCTGCATCAGCCTACCCTGACACATCTCTGTTCCTAGCTCCTATTAGACAGTCAGGTGTTTTCGTTGCATTAGTTCTCCAGATAGAGACATGTAACTCTTTCAGGAAAAGCTTGGGGGGCTGCTAAAGCCATAAATAGAGGGCAACAAATTGTTGTTCAGTGATATCTCTCTATTAGTGTATTTCTTCCTTTTCTTCCACTCAAGCAATGACATTAACCTTCAGGAACCTTCTCCCTCCATAAACTGTACTGCACCTTAATTCATGTTATTTTACATCCTCAGACGACCAAAATTTATACAGAAAGTTCTCCTCACATTCTACCTCACTGTAGAGACCTACCACACTGCCTCCAAATTTGCCACACTCTCTTGAAAGCATGCCCACACATTTTTAATATTTGAAGACAAATGTACACCCAAAGGAAGTAACTTATTTACTCCATGTTCATAATCCTTACTGTATTCTTTCAACCAAAGCACAATGTTTTCCCCTCGACTCTGCACCAAGCTTTCCACTTAGATCCCAAACTTTCTGAATCTAGGACTTAGAGTCTTCTCATGAGGCATCAGCCCCTACAGTAAAAGTAAAATAACGGTGACAATTATAATAACTGACACTAATCACGATCACTGGCTTTAAACTCAGTGAATCTGTTGTGCTTTTACAGCTGTGCTGTTTCTTCTGAGGCACCAGTGGTGCTGCCAGCAGCTTATATGTTAGATTATTAATTCAACCCATCCTTCCCATCCAAGAAAAAGTACCATATCTCCAGATCTGCATAGCTTCTGCATTTGTGATGGCTGACCCCCAAAAAGAGATAGAATGAGAACAAAAGTCAGTAAAGTTACCAAAATATACAATCTCTTATAGCTACTGTTTCAAACAAATAGGTTTAGAGCCAATATAATAATTTCTACCAATATCATCCAATGTTTTTTATTTGCTTTAGATTTGTCATCCTTTATTGGAAACAATAGGCCTTAAAAAAAACAACAAACCTCACTTCATGTTTAAAATTATTTACTATATCTTTAAAAGTAACAAATGAAACACTTGAGTCTCAGATATGTAACCAGTAGGGAGTTGGCTCGATGAATCAGTTTTTACACCTCTTGCAGTTAAATCAGAGATCCAAATGCAAAATATAGCACTCAGTGGTGAACTTATAACACTCCCTGGAGGAGTGTGTCCATAAACCATTCACTGGATTACACTCATCCATACAATACTTTATTTTATATATCCAGTCCCCACAAAAAAAAAAAAAAAAATTAGAAAAGAAAAAAAAAAGAAAAGCTTAACTAAGGTGAAGTTAAGGTTGCATAAAGTGTAGATAATTTTTGTCATCATATGTCTAAGTCTCTGCTTTTCTTTTTGAGATTTCATTAGTACAACTTTCTGGTGTTTTTATCTCAAATGGATTTGTTTCTGCAAATTTGGATCTTGGCCAGGAAAGGGATCCAAAAATCCAAAACCACCCAATGACATATGTGACATAGCCATGCATGGCGCAGGAACACTCCTAGGACTTTGGAGTATGCTCAGCAGAGCTAATAACACTTCCAAAAATTGCTGTGCTGACTTTTTTTTGGAATGACCTTAATGACAGTTTTTTGGGAGTTTCACATTACACCTCATGTTCTTATGAATCTTCCGGACATTAAATCTTTTGCAATATATTTCACAGTCATGGAATCATTAAGGTTGGAAAAGACTTCTAAGATCATTAAGTCCAACTATTGACCCAGCACTGCCATAATTACCACTGAACCATGTCTCTAAGTGCCACATCTACAAGTCTGTTGAATACCACCAGGCATGGTGCCTCAACTACTACCCTGGGCAGCCTGTTCCAGTGCTCGACAATCCTTTCTGTAAAGAAGTTTTTCCTAATATCCAATCTAAACCTCTCCTGGTGCAACTTGAGGCTATTTCCTCTTGTCCTCTTACTTGTTACTTGGGAGAAGAGACTGACCTCCACCTGGCTATAACCTCCTTTCAGGTAGTTGTAGAGATCAATAAGGTCACCCTTGAGCCTTTTCTCCAGGGTAAACATCCACATCTCCTTCAACTGCTCCTCATAGGACTTATGCTTTAGAGCCCTCACCAGCTTCGTTGCCCTTCTCTGAACATGGTCCAGCACCTGGAGCTCATACAGAAAAATGTGCACACACTGTGTATGAATACTCACAGGCATGTACACATGTATACACACACATATGCACAAACATTCACATACACACTGTTTGGGGTTAAAACTTGAATGGATAAAGATCAGCATAGCTTCACTGAATTCAATGGAAGCTCCACCAAATGAGAAAATCTGAGGACAGGTGACCTGTCTGAATGGCCTACTGACTATTTCAAAGTTCATAGAACATAACAAATATGAGGATTTCCAAGGTCCTTCACAATTAAAAAAGAGAAAACACATGCTCTAATAACAAGAAGAGTGGATTTTTTGTTCCAGTGAATACCACTCTTCAACCCAGCAAAACAAATTTGCAATGCCATGCAAATATACTGGATAAACCATGACATTGTAGTGTCAATGCCAAGCTCTTTGCAGGCCAGCTCTTTTACTTCATCTCGATTTGGTCCATGCTCCCAAGTTTAAGAGCAAAGCACCAATATTTTGCTACAACCAAGGGAATCCCATGTGCAGCTGGGTGGAGATTCTTATTCAAGAGACTCCATATCAGCAAAGCCTAATCATACCATGTAGCCTCAGGATGAGAAGCCATACATCTCATTTTTTAACTAGGCAAAGCTCAGAAACTGGCTGCCCTACATAGAGTGCACCACGATTTGTGCTAAATAGATGTCAGATAAAAGACAAGAGTCTCATCCCAGATTAGGGCTGGGCAACCTCTGGACAACCGAAGTTAATGGAGATGCACTCTGTGATAGGAAAGGACGAAGCTCAAAAATTAAAGAGAGCCAAAATTTCCATGAGTTGTAATATCCCTCTTTTTTGCTACATGAGTATATCATTCCCTAAGCAAGAAGACATGGTTTAATCTCCCTGTTCCCATGGTCTTTATCAAACCTTCTTATAAAAAGGAAAGGCCCTATCAAAAGAGAGGAAAATACACAAAAATTTACAATTTATCAAAACTTCATAATTGTTTGTGCTATGTTTTCAACCATTTAAGAGGTTTCAACCTAGTATCTGTTGTTCTTTGGGTTTTTGTTGTTGTTTTTTTTTCTTGTAAGGATTATTTAAAAAGCTTTGTCTTAAGAAAAATAAGTGGCATTAAATACCAAAAACATGAGAAAATGTATCTCTCATCTGGCAAATGGAGTCTGAATAACATTTCTACTTATCATATAGCAATAATTACCAGCGTTTCTATGGGGCAAAACGCCTTCTGTTCCCAGTGGGCCCCCAAAGCCCCAGCCAGCTCAGTTTAACAGGCTGTTTATCCTTGGAGAGGAGGATGAGAATGCTTCCTGGGACAGACAACTGCACTGACTATGTAGCACACAGATCCCACTGCCAGCTTTCATTCCATGTTTCTAATTTTATTAAAATTGTGGAATAAGTGGCTCCTGAGGATTAATAGTAGTGTTTGATTAGACAGCCTACTGATTAGACTGACCATAATTTATATCTCTTCTGGAATATGACAGTTATCCAGATTTCTCCATTTATTGTAACTTCTCAGTTATGGCTGCATGGATTTATTAATACTCCAGAAAAGCTTCCATTGATTCTCCACTAGTTTTGCACCACAGTCATTTTTTTAAAAAACACTGTTCTTAAAATGTGCATCAAGTTCTTGAGATTTTTCTTAGTTGTCCTCTAAAGTGACATTATTGAAAAAACTGTTTCAAACTTTCAAATTTTGAAAACTTGCCATAATACTCACCTCCCCAGTTCAATCCTAAATGGAGTTCCTCTTCCAGTGGTTCAAGTTCATGAAAAATTTAAATAAACAAAAAACTCACATTCCACTACGGGTTCATTAAACTTTGATCAAGGCACAGGTTGTTTTTCACACTGTTATCCAACACTGCACATACAGTTTACTCTCAACCCCCTTGCTTGCAGCCATGAAGATACATACTTAACAACACACTGGATTTGCCACTGAAATATCCAGCTATCGCAAATCAGTTTCTTGCTGCAATGGGGATGGGAACACTAGCAAGATCAGCTCATCTGCAGCTTTGCCTTCTCCTCCAGCTTTGGCAAACTTCAAATAGAGTGGGTCAAGCCAACAGTACCATCAATGTCACATTGATCCATTGCATGACCCTACACCAAGGAAAGATGTGCACTAAGAATATGCAAAAGTGGCTAACAACTCAAACAGTCAGCTGAAGTAATTATGCCCTCAAGTGTTAGGAAACTGAAAAGCCATTTTGGCTATAAAATACACAGGGAATCTTAATGTTACGGTCAGTAAGACAACAGCACACACATTACCTGTCTGCATTTTATCTAGTTCTTCAATGCAGCTTTCTCTGTTCCTGGTGTAAGATTTTCACTAGCCATTATTATACACCTGAATGTGAAAGCCAAGACAGAGAATCAAACCCATTCAAAGACAGCCACATTAATAAGTTGACAGCACATGCTATAAAATACAACTGTGGGTCTCTTATGTGAGTCACAAAACAACAACTTTTGCAGCATCCCAGTCAATAAAGAATAACTACCACCCCAAAAAATTAAGAGCGGCTTGGTGAGCAATAACAGGTAATGGTTTGTTGACTGTTTATCGGCCAAGCTCCAGAGACTAATCTTCTCCAATTACACAGTTCTCACTCATCGTCCATACTTCAGTGACCACATCTCCATGTCAATGTTTTTTTAATTATTTTATCTCCCCTACTCTTCTGCTTTAAAGAGCTATCCTAAGTCTTTGCTTACATCATTCTGCTGAATTTCCATTACCATGAAAAAATATCTGCTACTATCAATTTTTTTAGTGTATTTTGTGGTTTGTTATTAGGTTTCTTTAAATCAACTAACAAAATTGTATCGGAGAGTTTTTCAGCGCAGCCTAAGCAAACACTGGCGTGTGAGTACAATATGCAAGAGAAGTCAGAGGCTGAAATGAGAATACAATTTCCCATGAGAGAGTTCTATGTTCAAGCCGTTTAACTTTAAAACTATTTCAATATTTGAACAAGACACTATTTTATTCCCATTCAAAGTTTAAACACAGATCACTTCGAAATCAATCATAAATTCAAACCTCTTTACTTTAGAAACTGTTTCAATATTTAAAAGCTTTTTTCCCCCTCTCTTTAATGTAACAGCACCTTCAAGGCTGCAGAAGCAGATCTGACTTTGAGATCCTTAAGAGCAATGCTATTTTCCTGCCAATACACACAAAAGGCAGTTCTAGGAAAAAGAAAAAACCCACAAAGGCGAGGCTGTGCTCTGCTTCAGAGTTTAAGAACAAAGTCTGGACAAAGAACACAGTCTTCAGCCCAAGCTAAAGTAAATGAACTTGGTGTGGGTGCTTTTCAGGGTAGAAGACTATAATTCCTTGTTACTGCACTGCTTTTGTGCTCACCTGGGTGCAAGAGAAAACCAGAGGATCAGTGGCATCAGTGTAGATAAGCAACAACCCTCCTTTAGGATAATGATTACAGAGTGAGAGATTTGCAATTCAGAAGACAAATGTAGAGCCTATTCACGGATCACTCTGTACTTGGGTCCCTCTCCCCATCCAGCAAAGTGGCGGCTGCCCTGCTGCCTCAGAAGCCTCACAGCCCATTCAACATCGCAGAAATTTACTGCTCTAGCTATGCAACACTGAAAAAATATTTTATCCTGGTCAGATAGCAATATTTCACATGTGTTCTATTTCAACATGATGATCTTAAGAGTTCTTTGGGGGTTTTACATTTGTTTGTTTTTAAAACTTGAAACTCATTCTTCAGATGGGCAACTTACCACAAAGAGTCACTGATGGAGAGGGAAAACCAGGTGAACTCCTGAACAGTGTCTCTGCCAGCTCTTTGGCACATGCCACTCTCATTCATCTAATTTCAACGCCAGTTTGTTTCTAAAAATTATCTTTTGTGCCTCTGATCTTTGTGCAAAGTTCTTTTTGACAAGGGCAGAGCGTACAGCTCAATGCAAGTGTTACACTATAAAACATTCATATCAAGTAGGAAAGACAAACTGACTGTTCTAAAGCAAACAATCTTATTAACCTCAGGGCTGCCCTATCTGGTTACTGGTCAACTACAGTCTTCACAATCAAGTTAAAAGACCCCTTTAAAAAGGATTAAGCAACTGTATTATCAAGAGGTCACAGAATAAGGGCAAGAATTAGGCTCTATCTTTGTGATATCAATGCACTTAACTACCTATGACTTTGCATGAACCCAGGAAATATTATTTGTCTGTATATATAATGTTTTACATGCAATGTGATAAACCCATCTGCATGGGAAGTCATGATGCTGCACTAGCATTGAATGCCACCTTTCCCAGGCAAGGGTAGCTGTTCATTCGTAACTATCTTTCCTTAACTGAAAAATGAGGGGGTCCTATTTCCAGGAAGCCATAGGTCACTAGCATTAGGCAATAGATGAGCTTTACTTTCACATACCTCCAAACAAACAAACAAAAAAAATCAGTTGCAATCAACATGGCATTAAAATACTCTATTGTAATATTTCACATATAACATGTCACCAAAAACTCAGTATTGAGCAGGCAGGAATTTGATGAATCAAGTAGATGAAGCCAAGATGTAGTTATTAGATGCATTACATCTTTAGCACATCATCTGTAAAAATGTCCAGGGTAAACTAACGCTCCAGGGGAAACCTGACCTTTAAGAGGCTCCCTAATACTACATCTAAATTAATGTCAGTGACAGGCACTTCAATCTAAAATAGCAGGGTTCTTTCATTCTATCTACACTACCTATTCATCCATTTATTTGTGTGTAAAATGTGTGTGTGCATAAATGGATTTGTGTCATTCTGGCACTGGGGGAGTGGGTGGGGAATAAAAAGAGCTCATAGATTTTTTGATTTCTATTCTTTACTACTCTCATGCATATTGTTCATTTTGGAAGATTCATTCAGAATCTTTTCAACACAAAAAATGTTAGGAAAATTATTTTTTATAGTAACTGAATCTACTTTTCCAAGTAGGTATCAAACTTATAATGCAAAATAAACATGCTTGAATGGATGGAACTCTTGCAGCAATCAATAAACCAAGCAATGCTGAATTTATTTTAAAGAGTTGGGCTGGGCTCTGACATGACTGGTGGTCAGGATAAAAATCATAATTGAGATCAGTTTTGCCATTTCATAACAAAACACTGAAAATAAATTCAGTAGAAGATGCATTTGTACCTTGGGGGAAAAGAAACAAACAAAGAATACACCACAAAATTCTGATAATAAAATAAGTTCATGGCAGTTAGTCAAATCAGTGCTAACTACGGTGCCCAAACCTTCACTCAATTCTCTTTTATATTCCATTTTGGAGGTTTTGTAATCATGGGAGGCAAGGTTTTATGATCAAGGGGTGAGGCAACTGCACTCTGATTATCTTCTTCCAGGCTTCTTATGGTGCTCTTCCTCCCTTGCCAACACCTCAGAGAGGACCAAAACCACCAAGACTTGCAGTCCTTTGTCCCTCCACTCCTCATAGACAACTGTGTAATGTGTTTTTAAGACATTTGTCTTCATTCAATAGAAGGTGAAGTTTGTTCCTTGATGCAAAGGATTGACACCTTGCTCTGAAATGGGGACAATCACATTAGCTAGATCCCAGTGAACTAAAATTGCTAAGTCCTTTCACATTTTGTTGATCAAGAGCCTTTTTACTGGAACATTTTTCTTTTCATACCTCAGTTCCATAATAAACTATTCTCTAACTGGTCTTTATGCAATGAAGAGCTACCTTGCATTTTAGCTATATTATACATGGTTGTATTTTCTTACAAAGACACAATTGATCAGGAATTACCATAATCCCACACAGAGAAGCAGTCTTAGAAGCACCGAGTGCATAAAACATTAATGTCAGTAATGCAGACATGACAAGTTTCAACTCTCCTTTCAGCTAAACAATCTGCCTCTTTCATACTAACATCACCATTCAGCCCATGGGCTACATAAACATTGTCAAACCTGGTTTCAATATAAAGAGAGCACATTAATGTTCCCACTAATATACATTTCCCAGTAACCACTCTATTAGATTGCTTAGTTCAAACTACACGACATATCCCATAATATATCAGATTCACGAACTCAGATATTGCAAGTATTAAAAAAACTTTTTTGTGTGCGTACTCAAGAGCCCTGCTAATACGAAAACTCCCACGAGGTTCTCAAGAAAGTACGCCTGTGTGGAACACAGCTCTTCTCTGTTCAGTGTGGTTTTTTGGGTTTTTTTTGCTTTTTTAATTTCGGATGATGGTCTTTCACTTACTTCTTCACATAGACAAAGTAAAAGGATACAAAAATAAAGAGATGTTATTCAGAGCAGATAATCCTTTCTGTAACCTCGGACAGTGCACTCAAGACCAGTGAATCCAGTGATGACTCTTAACTTTTCCCAAAAGCAAGCCAGTTAAGTGGCTAATAAGTTTAACATATATGATGTTGAAATTCCCTGATTTAGTCTACTACAGACCCTCTCTTATAAAGCAAGACCCTATTCCAGACATATGAACTTTGTCTTTTGCCTCATACTTGGTAGCAGCGCAGCAGCAGCAGTCCTAGGGTAAGTGGATATGAAGAGATCCCACACTGCAAGGTAACCTCATGTGAGCCTCCTTAACAAGCCCATAGTCCCACAAAGCACAGTGCACATACTGTACAAGCAGCGTGCTACAGACAACATTACTGTGGTCTCCCATGTCAGTCTGGGTTATAGGGTGGTTTAGTATGGGCTGGGGACCTATATGCTAGGAGCTCACACTTCCAATTTTCACATTCAGCAGCTGGAAAGGCAAATATCCTCAGCCAGAAAGTTCATTAACCTGGAGATTTTCCATGGCCAGGCTTCCTCAGTATTGCAGTAAGATGCAATTTTACATTTGGGTTATGGTATTTTGAAGTACTTAACGTAGCTGGAAGCCAACAAATACCAGCTAACGTTACCCCTGAGCTTGATAGTGTGTTGTGCAAAATATATCCACTTTGAAATAACATGGCTTTAAAATTGTTTATGCTTAACATGGTGAAATTAAACACAGAGTCAGACACAGTAACTTCTACTTTATGGAGTAACACTTAATACCTTAAAGAAGTGAGAAACAGGAAAGAGACTTAGGGATTTAGAGAGCAGCAGGGAATTAACATGAAGCCATCTGATGTCTCAGAAGGAAAACACTGAAAGTTGAAAGTGAAATTGAATTAATCCTAGAAATATGTAATGCACACCCCCCACTAATCAGACTATGGGGAGCACTCAACGTAGATAAAGGAAGGTCCAGTCAACTTTTAAAAAGAAACAATACCCACTCTGAAGTCCTCGGACTCTTCCAGGTTCAATAAATTTGACCCAGAATACATAAGTCTGGACTGGCATTGATCTCATAGGACAGATCCTCAAAAGGTGTAAAGCAGAACAACTCCACTGACTTCAAAAGTCTGCTGAGTCTCTAGATTGAGATGGATTCCTGAATCATGGATTCCTGATTTCAGTATACTTTAACACAGCTAAAAGAGCAGTAGAGGCTGAAGTTGCAGTTGTTGTTAAGTAAAAAATAAATGAATATGTTAATTAAAATTAACGGCTGCATATATTCTACATATTCTGATTAGCAGTTGAGATTGATACCATACATTCAGGTTCAAAGTAATTTTGCTTTGGGGTTCAAAGCTCACTTTTAACTTCAGCCAGCTTCCACTGTCAAGTTTCCAGGATAAAGTTCAATAAAGTTTACTTACTATTAAGAGTTAAGTCACTAATGTATACTGCACACTTTTTCATGTACAGTGTGCCTACTGAAATGCAAGTCTTCAGAAGCAATGATCTGAATATTATATTATGTCAGTCAAAAGAAGGTCTGGCCCAAATATCCTGGTTAGGGCTATTTCAACCATTCAACAGTCCAATTACTCATACTACGTTAGACCTTCCAACTCCATGAATGTAAAATTGTTCAGACTCAGGCAGCTAGGGTTGTACATCGTGAATAATTTTGTCAAAATACAGTGTTTTCAAATATAACTGCCAAAAGAAATATAACATGTAGGCTTGCAGCCTCAAGTGCAATTTCCTGACAAGTACAATGGTGCAGGCTACAGATTAACACGTGCACTTCCAATTAAAAGTGATGCAAGTCCATAATATCGGGATCAAGCAATATCCCCTCATACTCAAGATTCTCTAAAACTTGAAATAAAATAAATTAACATGGAATAAATTCCCTTGCATTATTTAGCATACAAGTGATTTCTGAAGATGCTATCATTACCTGTCTGTATTGGAAGATGATTATCTACTTTTTCTTTCCTTCACTGATTAGTTAAATGAGCTCATCCCACAAAGCCTTCTAAATATGCCCAAGAAGTACGTACTCTAACAGATTCCCAGAAACAGGATTCCAAGATCCTTACCATGGTTCCACTATTTTTGGAGAGTTATGAGACCTTACCATGGCTCCACTATTTCTGGAGAGTTATGGGAAGAAAACAAACTGAAAAATAGGTGCTACAAATTGTTCTTCTGACACATTCCTCCATCTCAACAGAAGGAACATTTCACATGCTTTCTGCCTGTACAATCAAGAATGAGTTCAACCTTGCCACCATTAATTGATTTTTCTGAAATTTGAGTTCAATTCACCTTGCATCATACACTCCTATTCTTTCAAGAATAAAAATACAAAAATAATTATAAATGCATGCCCCAACAACAGCCCAGCACACCTTACATTTAGCTGGTGAATCACACCAAATTCTCACGTAATCACCTCCAAGGTTGTGGCTCTCCTACTAGCTATCTGTATAGTAAGCTGGAGGGGCCTCAAATAGTTATGAACTTTGATGAAAAGACAAAATGAAGTGCTGGATGTACTATTTTTCGCATGGTCAGGAAATAAGACTCATGCAACAGAAGATAAAATGAGGATACTATATCTTGACACCTGCCTGAGTGGGATACAGAGCCAAATGCTGGGCAAGTAGATAGGTCTTGCCCAAAACCAGGAACCTAATTGTCCAGAAGCAGAAAGAAACTGAAACGTACAAGTGTAAGCAAGTATGAGGAATCAAACCCTGCTACTTAGATGTGATCCACTTATAACTGAGCAATGCTATTGCCATATTTCTTATTAGTGTGTTGGAGACAATTTCCCTGAAACGGTAGTGTTACAAGCCAGCAATTCATTAGTTCAACAGCCAATTTTTAAAAGACACCTACTGTCCTCATCTTTTCTCCATATTTGGCCATTTAAATCTAGCATTGTGTCTTTCCCTTTCACACTTAGTATATGCATACCATTCTAAGCAGCATCATACAATTCTGCCATACTGCTTGGATACTTGGGGGATCCACAGGCAGGAATAATCCAGGTTACCTAACCCATGGCGCAATTGATTCCACTTGGGTGGCTGACAGAGAGCTCACTTTCAATTTACATCATGATTTCTTCCCTGCCAAAATGTCACTGCTGAGGTGCCACCAGCAATGTGTGTTGTGTAATGGAGACCACCATGCTCGGGGCAGGCAGAGAACTGAAGGCTCCTCTGTGCCATGCAGACATGCCTACACTTGAAGAGGCAAAGCTGACTGTAAGCTGCTGAGCCACTTCCCTGTGAATTATTTTTACTTCTGTGGCTTGAATCCTTAGTTTCCTTTCCCTTTCCTTTCAAATTGATGCTGTAATACGGTCACACTGTAAAAATCTGTATCTCAGTCAGTACAATAATCTGTGGAGCCATACAGCTCTCTGATATTTAGAAGACTGCTCCTGATTCATCACAGCTTCCTTGATGTCGTAAAACGTCTTGGTGAGGTCACAGGGTGCAGGCTACAATTTCCTTCGCCTTTTTATTTGTATTTATCAGGAGTTTGGGGACTGTGTATCCCTGCGTTTCCTGGCCAGCTCCAGGCATCACTGCATCACAGCGGCACCTGGTGGGACAGGTCAGGGCTGGAAAATGCTGCTGCCCGCCCTGCGGCCCCGGCAGCACCCAGACATCCACAAAGAAACCAAAATTAGCACTGTTTTGCTCTGGCAGGTCTTTCTAACATCTGTTGCTGTGAAAAGTTCAAAATTAATATTGCTGAACCCTACCCTGGTATTTGCTAAAGAGATGCAAAATGCTGGACGGGGAACAGACTGAACTGCAAGCCACATCTTACAAACAGCCTGCAACCCGAGGGATCCAGGAGATGCTGCACACAGCACCAAAAGGAAAAAAAAAATCTGATAAATAACTCATCTCCAAAGCCTCTCAACTTTTGATCCATTAGCCATCATTAAAAATTTATAAAAGTATATTAGAAGTAAAGCTCAGTTCAACCAGCCACATGTATTCTAGCAAGAGTGACACATTGAGCCCTTTTCTTTTGATTACTGCCTTCAATCTCATAATTTTTATTTTATGGGACGCAAAGCATCAAATTCAGCTTCAGAAATACAATGTTCAAAATATAGTGGCCAATAAATGTTTCATCTTTTTCACAAACTAGACCTTAAAGAGCTTCAGTTATTTATTTTTATAGCAGCAGCATACATAAGTGTATGACACAGTAAAGGATACTGATCTCTGAAGACCTCAGATTATCTTAAACTCCAGAAAATCAATATCAAATCCTGTGTTTACGGTACTTTTCATTATTTATTTTAGAGCCCACAGAAGTGGACAGTGGAAGCTGCCAGTTTTGTAGAAAAAGAACCTTGTGAAGTTGCCATCAGATTTATAGGTCAAACACTACATTACAAAAGAAACCATTTACCTTGAACAGCTGAAATCATTGCGGTTCACCATAAGCAGAACATTTTTATTAAAAGTCCACAGACTCTTACTACACCTCAATCTAATTACTTTAGTCCTTACACTACAGCCAACGCTGAGTGTGTGTAAGGAGTGTAAGGGCTCCCACACAGGTACATCTGCCTTCAAGGGGCACTGCAAGCAATTTGCAGATTGCAGCTGGAGCAGAGGGCGTTGCTTCGATCTTCAAATGCTCCTGCTCGCGCACCTCAGCACAGATGCAAATTAACACCAACTACGTTAGACCGTGCCTGATGCTTTCAAAACTACCAGTCCTTGATTAATTTTTTAAAAGTGCAAGTTCACAGTGCACATGAAAAGAGGGGGAAAAGGAAGGAAAAAGGAATTTAAAAAAAAGTTTAGAGAGCATTATTCCTTAAAAATACTTGGATAGAGGAAACATCCAAAGATAAAAGTAAAGATTTTTATCTCTTTAAAAAAAAAATCCACCTTTTGCGTTATGATTGCTGTGCTGAGGATATAAACTACTAAGTGTGATCTACATTAAGTATAATTCTAAATTCCAAATGAACTCAAGTAGGTTGATCAAGAACAAGAAGAAATAAAGTCTTAAGTAGTGCACAAATTAACCTATAGAATTATTAGCTTAAAATGTAAAAAAGGCCTTAAAGTGAAAGGGGCTCTTACTATCACTGTCTGTGCTCAACATACATTTTAGAACCAATCTCTCAGTGCTGTAATGATTCTGGTATCATTTTCATGTACCGGAAATAAAAAATGTAAAAATAACTCTGATTGTAAGAACCTCTCTTTTCCCCTTAATTCTTCATACTGACATTAAAATGTTACAGAAGAATAGTGCAGCTACTATATAAAATTACTGCATACTCTTTATATTAAACACTGTGATCTGTTCTTGTGACAAGTACAAGGATATAGATAGAAGCACAAGCACACAGATACGAAGAATTGTTAAAATGATTACAGGCACTGGAATAGTCCTGCAGGGTAGGGACTGGAAACACTGATGGGAATCCTTTTAGCTTAAAGATGAGATGTCTAATAGAAGGTATGTTTGAGGTTTGAGAAACAAGACAAGATACATTAGACATTCCTATTTATAACATACAATTAATTCGTGAAATGCACTGCTACCACAGCACGCTGACATCAAAAGCACAGCAAAATTCAGATAAGGTTTAGATAGATAACATGAAAATGAAGTGTTACATCAGAGGAGATTTAGGAAACACGAGGGATTTAGTACTTTTTGCTTTAGACCAAAGTCTAACTGACAGGATTAAAAAAATGTAACGTGAAAGACATTTGAAAGTTTATTGCAAGGTTTTATGCACTTTGTCTGAAATACCCAGGTCCAGCCTGTCTCAAGAGAAAGGACAGTTTCTTAGATGGACCACTGGTTTGATTTGGTATGGCAAGTCCTATATTCTTGTGTTCCTAACAGATAATCTGCAGTAACTTGAGTGACAATGGATGGGTACCCATCCTAGGGAAACAAATATTCTATCATTCTACTTCTCAGTGCACTGAACTGAATTATGTTAGGTTAAGTGTTGTCACACTGAATAATTTCAGGCTGTATCACATGTGCAAAGACACAACTCAGTATAACGTGTAGGACAGTGCACTCCAATTTGCTGCAGATCTGAATTGAGAGTGAGGGGAAAAATATAAGCTTGAAGTCTAGTGAAACCTACAGTACTTACAACAGTAGTAGAATCCATGTTAGAATATTTTAATTCAAAATGTTGTCCAATTCCAGAAATAGAAATTGCAAAAAGATATAAAACACCTGCCTCTCCTCACCCTATCTAGTTTCATATAGTCACAAACCGTGTTTAATGTCAAAGAAATTCAAAGGCATCTCTCATTAAAACAGTTGTGAGGGTACAAGAAAGCTGAATACCTTTTAACTTCTTGGAAAAAAGAGTCACAATAGGTCAATGTTAAAAATTCATTACACTGCATTAAAGCATATTAATTTTTTGTCTATAAAAAATGAGAAGAAGCTATCACAGGGGTCAGGAGTGAGAATCTCAAGATTTCCCCACTCCTTGGAAGCTCAGGCTTGGTTAACTTGGCTCTTCCCGCAGAAGAGAAGGGACAATCTGCCTCAGCTGTTTCTGAGATCACCACAATTTTTCATCAAATGCAAAAGAGGTAGGAAAAGGGAAGACCTATGCACCTACAACCCACATCACGGTGCTCAAATGTTCATCCCTCCACATGAATGATTCTGTTTGCTATTCTTACTCCTCCTTGTTACTTATGGCTACTAATTACAATTTTAAATAATTTTCTACAGGTTATTTTGCAAAAGAGTCACCTTTACAGAGCTTTCAATTAAAGTATGACAACAATTATGGGCAAAAATAAAAATGAGAGGAAGAAATGGGACAAAAGAACATCTGGCAAAGGCAAACCTCACAGCAACAAGATTACACGGACACTCAAGACTGATGAAGATAAGTGTTTGTATTTTGTGGCCACCTAAAGTTAGTTTTGTTTTGGTTTTTTGTTGGGGTTTTTTCTTTGTTTTTAACAAACTAATTTAATTTATTCCATATACAACACCAAAGGAGTGGTACATAAATGAAAACAAGGCAGTGAGTTGGCAGAGAGTTGTTATAATCACCGTGAATATAGTGACTTTGCACAAAACCAACACATTGCACTCAAAAGAATGGTCACCTATCAGCCTCTGCTTCACAGCATAGCTAGTATAAGAAACACCCCAAAAAAGTCATGACTTTGAACTACTAGTTCCTCACCATCAACCATTTTACAGGTGAGGTGATGACTGGAGTCACCATAGACCAAGCCTGGGGCTTAGCCTGCTCAGTTCCCAATGCCTGTAAGTCACTCAGTCTGTTGTCCTACTCACATCCCTTCACTGCTGTATCCCACTCACTTCTCAAAGACTCCCAAAAATGTACTCTGGGCATGTATTTTAACCAGCTTTGGTGTTTGCTTGTAAGCTTAGGGCACAGATTTGCCAAGCTGACTACCTAAGGCCCACAGCTGCATTATGCCAGATACTCTTCAAATCCTAGTCTGTACTTGGGAGATCTAGTTACTTTGTAAACAGTTATTTTTGAATTAGCAACATATGGCTGGCAAAATTAAAACTATTAGTACCATCCCCTTAGTCTCTGGGTCCAAATTCTCTCATGAATTAAGTATTCCACAAAAAAAACCCCAACAAACAAACAAACAAACCAAAACAAAATAACTCAGAAAACAAAACTCCCTAAACCTTATCTTCTGTTCAGACACATAACATGCTTAGATGAACCCTTTCATGCCTAACTACCCAAAATCCTTGTATATCCTTAGTGGTTTTGAATGCATGTATTTCCAAACACAAGCTGAGCAGAGCACGAGCAGAGGACATTTCTGCCTTCCACGATGCCCACTCAGCGCAGACATCCTAACCACTGTCCCCCAGGTTTCTGAAGGCAGAGAAGAGAGCTCTGATGATGGGCTCTCCCCAACATTATGAACAAGTGGACATGGATGCCAGCGAGAAGGAGAGCTGTGTGAGTCACCACCTGTCTTCCACCTCCCTGCTTCGTGGTGACTACGTGCAGACAGCTACTCGCGTATCTGGGAGCTTGCAGAACTGAGACCTGGGTCTGTATTTTAGTGCTTGCTTTTCAAATTGTCCATTTAAAACAATAATTTGAGGACTCATAAAATAAATGCTTTTTGACAGCCCATACAGCTAAAATGTCTCAGCAATAAGATTTCTCTTTTGGCTTTTCATATGTTTTCACAGAGGTTCTCCAGAAAACATCTGGAGATTTCGTGTTTGACAGCTCCACGTGCTTTGAGAATCCTCATATCATGCACAAGATGGTCTGATTTTAAAATAATAATGCCTTATAACTATAGAATTCTGAACAATTTATTGCAGAATTAATGATGTTTATGTGGCTCTTTCATTACCTTCTAAGAACAACAGGTCAATACCAGTTCATACAGGAAGTGCCAAGAATTACTTTCAAGGTGAAATTCAGCAGCCACCCATTTTCTGCCACAGCAGTATAGCCATTTTGACCATCCCTACACTGCCTGTGCTATGCAATGCTGCAAGTAGTTCGCAAACAAACAACAAAATGTTGCTGGCACCATCTGCTCCTTGGAAACCTGCCAACCAGCCTCCAAACCACAGAGAGGAGCTTGTGTGGGATTTACTCTGTATCCATCCTTTCTGGAGCTTTGGCTTTTGTTGCTGTCCCCAGTAGCCCTCCCAGCAGCTGTAGATAGAGCTTTGATCCATTTATGAGAAAAAAATCTGCAATCTATTAACAATTTCCATCATACTCATCAAGATGACCTTGTCTACTCAGTTACAGCCCATCTACACTGCTGTGTCTGCAATGACCCATAGAACATAACCTGAACATTGTGAAAACTAGGAGCAGGTATAAAAGGAGTATTTTGGCAGTAACTGAAATGCAGCCACTTTTGAAAAAGGCAGAGCAGATCTTAAGCACACGGCATCATTCATTAGCATTTCAGAGACAAAGTGGGGACTATGGTGTATAACTTTCATAATTGACAGTAAATAGACAGGAAGCTCAAAAGGACAACGTCTCCAAATTTGGTCCACACACTACAGGGAAGAAACTTCCTCCTGAAAATGTTACAGGATCTTTTGTGTCACATGTCTTGGAGGGGGGGGAAAAGAAAAGGGAAAAAAACGGGGCAGAGGGGTGTTGTAAGATTACAGGGAAAGAAAATCTTCCATAAATTTCATAGTGACACTGCTAACATTTATCTAAATGCAGTTTATTAATTTATCATAGTCAATAATAACTGGTTTATGATATAATGAATGCACATTTCACCTCTTTTATACTTACTTGTAATTAATGCACACAAAGAATCATTTTTGTCCTACTATTTTTCGTACCACAGCTTGGAGGTTTTTTACTACAATTGGTATTGCACTGCTAATGCTTCTGTGAGTCTCTGTTTACTGTAGGTCTTGGCTGTCTGTGTACAATGGCAGCAGGCACTGGCTTGAGTGCTGTGACATATCTATTTAATTAACGCAGCTGTTCTATCTACAGTGTGAAGTACCTAGCAATGGTGCCATACTGGAAAGCAGAACTCATAAAAACAAAAAAAACTACAGTGCCACTTGGAAAATGAAACACAAATAAAGTCTGCTTGAAAAAAATACAGATAAATGCACTTCTGTCTGCCTTGACAGGCCTCTACTATTCAGTTAGATACCATATAATATCACTGAAGACTTTTAAAAGTATCTTTTCTTATTTTAAATCCACTTCCTTTAACTTGAATAAAATCAGCAATTTATCTGCATGTGAAGAAAAATCTTAGAATAAAAAAAAATTCAACAGCAGTCCTTTCCTGGTGGCATTCTTCTTTTACCTGTGTTTCTACAGTGTCCGTTTTTAAAAGTCCTTCTGCATATTGTGGAATAAGACATTAAACAGGAACATCTCCCAGTACAAACAGATACTACCTTTTCCTTGAAAGCTCATAATATCAAAATCAAACAAACTAGTATGTTTATCAGGCTGTCATTTTGTAGCACTCTGAAGGGAAGGAGGAAAAATGAAGGATTTACTGAAGTTGAAGATTATGCATCCATTGCATATGAACACTTCAATAAATACAATTTAGAAAACATCTCCTGCTTATCATGAGCTGGCCCTCAAAACGAGTCAGTAGTACACAACTGATACAAAAAAGAACAACATCACACCCAGTTTCTTTGAGATGTGCTGTCCACACAAACACACTGGATGGTAAATATGTGTGAAAATCAGTTAATTGCTTTGGAAGAAGAGCATCCAATGGAAGTACATGCATATTCGAGGAACCCTCCTGACCATGGCAGCTGGGACAAATGAGATATGGCAGCTTCAACCATCTCTCTGGTCCTTCACCAGCCTCAAGAACCTCTGCTCATGTGCCAGATGGAAATTAACTCAGCTATATCAGGTAAGCAATTGCTTGCTCTTCTTAAGTGGCTGTCAGACTTTTCCTGCATTTTCAGCTGAGAACTGAGGAGGCAGTGGTTCCTGGATGAGGCCATTTGAGTCACGAGTGTCAAGGTACTCAGTGCATGCCACCCAGGATTTTCTTCACCGCATTGATCAAGAGTGCAGAGGAGAGCCCTTTTTAATGATGTGCCTACCTTGTGGGCACAGCTGTGTCATGGAATAAAATCTGAAGATTTCATTTCAAAAGCACATCTAGACATTGGTCCAGGGTAAGGCTACTACAAAAAAACCTTACCAAATCCTCTAGAATACAAGCAATTGAAACAAGTATGGTACAGTAAGACATTCTGAATACAATTTATTGAAGATAAAAAAATAAAATAAAATTACATTCTATTTGTTGATTAAAGATCTGAACTTTGCAGAGTAGCTGTTCTCACAGCAATAACCATTAAAAACAGAAAGAAAAGCTGTCTAACATCACCTGGCCTTTTATATTCTTAGCTACTGCAGCTGAAAGAGTTCCCAGGATTTAAGTACCACACTAGTGTCTACTGTCATTAAAACTATATAATATAAATATATATCTAGTCCAGCATTATATACACACTCACGTATCTGTAGCTAGACAGACAGATAGATACAAGATAACTTGCTTGCAAACTTAGTGGAACCAAAATGGCATGTTTAGGCAACACTACCAAACAATCTTCTTTCACCTGTTAAAGTCAAGATCCAGGTGAAGAAATCCTACACTAGTATTTTGTTTTCAGAAGTATCTGAACAATGGAAGTTTCCTAAAATACTTCACCCAGGGTACCTATCCAGAAACCTGCAAATTAAGAGAGATGCACCTAAATCTATTTCTGGTGTCAATGGAACATGAACCTGGAAGCCAATTAGCTGAAACGTTTCGATTGAAGCTGACATTCAAGGCACTCAAGAGACTGCATTCCCTGCAAGTTAAGAGCAGAGAGAAAGATACAAACAGAAGAATTCTCTATTAGAAGACCATCCTACAAATGTAGACCTAGAAATGTACTGACCTTTCCTGTAACCCTTTTAGAAGAGTGATTTTTGTGAAGTCTTTGGTTTTGTAAGCACAGCATTTTAGTGCATTTCCCAAACCCACAATACACTTTGTAACTCTTCCCTGAAACAAACCAACCTACACAAATATTTGAAGATTACTTTCTTAATTCTCAAAGTTTTAATTCACTACAGTTCACCTTTAGCAGTACCTTCTTATAAGATAATGTTGAATCCTAATGCCCCATTCAACTTCTTTGAGACTGCTGCTACACAACACATCAGTCCACTAAGTAATGCAATTCAGAATCTGCAGGAAAAGATGTCTGCAACCTTTACTTTAACCAAACTGACTTACTGGGGTTCTGTAAATAAGGAGTAAAATCTCAGCTATTCAGATTGTCACATCTGCTAACAATGGCTCTCCCAACTGTTAAATTATCCAGCTACACTTTTGGTTTCATCCAGTGGGAAAAATCCTTCGCATTAAGACCATGCCCAACAAGAGTATTAACTGGTTGCCTATTCCTACTAGTTTGTAGGAAGATAAAATAATGATTCCCCAAACCAAGAAACAGGGAAAATATCAGCTTCTCAGAGTTAGCTTCTTTGTATCATCCACTGATTATTGTTTACTGTTCTTCATCCTTAACCGGGTGACAACTAGTTAAGGCCAGCTGTTGTTCATTCAAGACAAGCACCAACACTGATTCCAAGTTAATTTGACCTTACTTTTAGGTTTTCATCCCACCATTTTCTTGCCTAGGTATTTCAAACATGTTTTCCTTCTCCAGAATTACAAGGAGATAATCTTTTCCTTTCTTGTTATTTTTTGTATTTGTCCTACTTAGCTGCAAATCAAGTACTTGAGGTTCAACTCTAGAGCAAATTAATGTTACTCTTAGCTAACTGACCCCAATTTAAGCTGAACCTACAAATTTGTCTACTGATGCAAGATTCCATCAGCGTACAGCCAGACACCATAGAACTTCATTCTTCCTCATCTGCTTCATATTTCACCATGCTAACAGAATCAGTAGCAGAAATGGGGAACTACCAGAGGAATATCCTCCTGTACACTCTTTTTTTTTTTTTTAGTATTTCTTAAAATAACATATGGATAATCTAACAATCATAATAATTCCTAAGTAGGTTGCTACATTTTAGAAGTGAGAGTAGTTTTACAAAATATAACACCTTTGCATTCTTTGGTGGTAGGAAAAGGTACTTTTCTGAGCCCCAAGACAGGCCAACTGGTTCATCCCATAATTACCGCATTGTTATGCAATAACCTACCCCCATTTCACTAGGGTGCCATAAATCAGGCCTTACATTCAGGGAGGCTGTAAAACCATAAGTGGCAGATACCCTGCATCCAGCTAAGGTCTAGTGAGAGTGCTCTGAAAAAAACTAACAGTAGGAAACTTTACCGCTGTCATCCGCTACATACAAGACAAGCACAATGTCTGCAATACAAGGGGTTGATGTCTACTGGACACCCGCGAGGAAGATCAGGTGCAACCTTTCACTTCAGAGGTCTCTCTCGGCATTCACTTTTATCAGCTCCAGTGCAATATTTTCAAAACCTCCCCCTGGGTGATGTCCTTCAAGCCTTTTCTAGGTATCCAGTCTCAAATTTGATTTTCCTCCTTTTATTCTCCCAATTCTTCAAAGATCATTCCAGAAACTTGATTTGATTAGAAGTCTCTTTTAACGTAAGCAATTCATCCTCACACACACGGAGCTGTTGATTCACCTTTTCTTTAATTTCATTTTGCCTGACTTTCATTTGAGCTATCTCAATTTCAACCTCTGTTAAAGCTCCATCTACCTTGTTTACTGTTTCTTTGATTTGAAAGATCTCCTGCATTAAGTCCTTAAGCGACAACTCTGTGGCCATTTTTGGCTCCAGCTGTTTGTCAGGAGAGGTCAGCCACCGCCTCGGTCTTTTATTTGTCTGGAGCAACATTCAAATCGCTTTCAGAGCAATTGTTTTCTTCCCATTTCCTGCCATCCCTGTTCGAAAATAACAACGAATTACCTCAATTCTAAGAAGAGTTTCATCTCTTTACTTCATTATCAAGAGCAGGGAGAAAGACTGTTTCAGAGGTTGGCACCCTGCACAAATTTCCTCAAGTCTTGCTTGAGGAATAATAGTGCAGGAACAGTTAAAAGTTATCTTCTACATGTATACCGGATCCTGCAGGAAAGCACATGAGGCTAGTCAGAAAATTCACCTTCTTAAAATCCTGCCAGGCAGGTAAGTATTAGATCTTATGAACAAGATGGCCAGTAGCAAAAATACTGCATTAAAAATTTACACACTAAAAACAAAGTTCTTGGGGTCCTGGGGAGTTGGGTTCTTATTTTTTTTTATTCCCCACCCCCCCCCCAGCTCTGGTTAGCAGGATCAGTTCCATAGCTGTACAGGAAGCCTGGGGCAGATCTGGAAATAGGTTTCCTGCCTTGATATGGAGTTGCCAGACTATCTTCTCTCCTCTAAATACATACAAAATGTGCTCAGAGGAAACAGGCCAACACAAAAAACTGATGAAAAAGTAGTTTTAGACCAGAAAAGGGTCTTTCTCAAACCTTTATACTTTGGTCTATTATTTCATGTCAATAAGGAAGATACAGAGACTCAAAATGTGTATTTAGGTGGGGGGACTGTGTGTTTTTAAAAGAATCTTTACTTTAAATCGTATCTCAGCTGTTACTAAGTCTACCTGAAAATTAACATGCCATAGATTGATATTTTATATTAAAAATGTCCATTTTTTTTTCATTATGAGCACATGGTTCCCTTCCCCACACATACATAAAAAGTGTCACACTTGAGATTTATGCACTGCCATACAGATACAAAAAATGCAGCCCACTGACCACTGAAGCTCATATCATTTTAGGATGAGACTCAGTCAATTCAGCACTATCTCACTACAAGTAACTCAAAAAGTGAAGACTCCTTTCCCAGCCAACACAGTCACCCTGCCCTCTCAGGGGAAATATATCCCACCTTTACTGGACACTTTTCTTTAAATTATATGATTCCTTATCCTTATGGCTCCTTCCCCTTTCATGATTGAGCTGAAAGGCTGCACAACTAGCTTATATGTGATGATGTCTTATTTTTAAGATGGCTAATTTGAAGTGTAAAATAATCTCACTCTTGCAGACTTTTTCCCAAGTGGATACATTTCTAGTTTTAACATTAAATTTCTGCTACGTTGAGGGGTGAAGCTGTGTTTTTATTAGAAGCTCTTTTACTAACACTACAAAATCTTTACCACATCAAAGAAATGTTTCAGTACGACCTATAAATTACATGTGCAATTACTTTATTACTGTATTGTAAGTCACTTTCTTACACCACAAACCTGCGCTTCTTACAAAACAGACATGCAAAGTTAGATTTCTAACCTACTAAAAGTAACCTCACATATATATTTAAAAAATACTTACGTGATTAACAAAACTCCACAGAATCACTCTGACAGACAGTTTAGATTTTTGACCTTTGACTTAATGAAAGCAAATATTTGCAGAGAGAAGATGGGTTATCAGACTGTTTCATGTATAAACTCAGGCCAGTTTCTTTGTAAGAATGCTACTGGACCACCAGATTTGTCTTTTTCCATCACAAATGTGCATTTTAAGAGTTAAACCTCCTACCAGAAAGAATATCTTGATGTAAAGTCTTAATATATACTCAGAGTATTATAAAATCTTTCAGTAGTAGTTACAAGTGTCTACAGTGAGAATGGAATGGGGGAAAAAAGGGAACATCAGTGTACATAAAAAAAATTCACCATTTTTGGTTTAGAGATTTAACCTATAAATAAAACAACAAAAAAGGAAATTTTAATATTTTTTTCTTGCATTAAAAAATAAACACACAAATGTTATCTATCCTGGTGCAATCTACTCAGTATGTCGTAAAAAAAAAAATAAAGACAAGCCAGCTGGGTTTTGAGCCCATTCTCACTGGGGCCCTTTTTCGTTGCCAGAACAGTGTAAAGCAGTCTCTCTGCCAAAGAAATGAAGCCCACATGAATGCACAGAGGAGCACAGTGATTCTATAGTCGCAGCTATTAGGAGAAATCCAGAACAGGATGTAGGAAAACTGAATCGAAGGAGACAGAAGCCACATCTGGATAAAAGATTAAATGTAAGTGTGCTATACACATAGAGGATAGAAAAATAAAATTACTGTGACCTAAAGTGAGACATATCACAGTGATGACACAAACAATAAACAGCAGCACTATGAGCTATCTTTGCTTACCAAGCAAGGAATGAAATTTTATGAAAAATTATCATTTAAAATGATCATAATGCTGGGATACAAAACCAGCACATTTGCAGACTGGTATTTCTAATCTTTACTTAATGTCTGCAGTAGTGATTGTATAAAATAAACCACTAAAAATTCCTAGCCAAGCAAAAAGCCTGATAATTTAACTTCCTGGTTGGCTTCCAAAGACTAATGCAAAGTTTAGTAGCTGCACAGTCAAATAAATCTTTCGACTACAGCTTTCTTTTTTTGAGAAAATGGTAAATATGGTATTTTCTATATTATATACCAGAACTACAGTCACAACCCAAGAATGTAGATCTTTCAACCATTCATTACAGAAAATATTGCTTGAGGGGAACTGCTTTAAACTGATTTATGTGGTAGACACCCCAGTCAAATTGGACAATGTGGCAGATGGTAATGGATTTATGCATATTTATGTAGCATGTATTTACTTGTCGACTTTGTTATCCATCTTTTGCCCCTTCCAAAAGTAGATGGCAATTTATAACAACTATGATGCTGTGACTGGCTGACACTCCCTTTGCAGCCCTTTCCTCTGGACAGGCTAAAAAGCAGCATCCTTTGTGCAGCTATTTTAATTGTTTTACAGTTTTATTACAAAACATCCTGTCTGTTACACTTGCTTCCTGAGGCTATCATAACAATGTTAGTTACCACTGTTTAAATCTGCCTCAGGGTATCTGTTTTTACAGTTACAATTAAAGTCAGTAAGTAGTTCACCAACATGTTAACATTAATTTGTCTTTTAATTTATTTGACCTTTTAAACTAAGCAAGGAACTCACTGAGGTAAGGGATGCACAAAGTTCCATTGCTATATGTTTTTTCAATAGCGTATATTTGATTTTTTGTTCTTTTCCACCAAAACATCCAAGTCTTCAGTTGCAAGTGCTTTTATTTATTCTAAGTCACTTCAGAAAAGGCAAAATATATTCATTATATTGCATTTAATACGCATGTCTTACATAATACTAATGCATACACCGCCCTTACAATCTCCAAAATTCATAACAAAGTAACTGAGCAATCTGAGAACAGTTTCTAAAACCTTGATGCACTAAAACTGCTATACGCTTACACGTCCTTACATTACCAAGGATTGTTTACAGAACACATCAGAAGCGATGCCAAAACAAAACCCACGATGATTCAAATAATCAGAAAGCAACAAACTGCTTAAGTTTTGATACCATTTGCTCCTGCAGACACAGCAAAATGCAAAAAAAAAAAAAAAAAAGGTGTTATCAATAATTTTGGATGCCCTTTGTTCTCATTTAAAATGCAGTCCTACATCTCTGTGCCTTATATTCATATATAGAATCTGATGCAAAAATACCCAGAGACACATTTCAATATTTAGGATAACTTAAATATGCAAATACGTAAAAAAAAAGTTGTTATAAATAAATGTAATTTTATATTGATCACTTATTAACCTAAAGTATAAGCCTCCCAAGCTGCAGGGAGAACCTCCAGGCAGTTTTAAGAGTACTTTGACTAAGTCACTTTTAACCTAACTCTAAGTTATGCTGGTACAACTTCCCCACATTTTTGATAATGTGTCTTTTGCCTATGAGCATCATGAGCTGTGAGTCTATCTAAAACCCTGATAGGAGAAGGGTACCACTCACACCAAGAGCACTGCCTGGTAAATTAGGCGTGGGGGGATGGTGACGAAAGACTCATCAAATGGCCATTTACTGTCAGAGCCGTTCTAGCTCAAGCAAGAGGCAGCAGAGAGAAGAGAAAGAGGGAGGGAAGGTTGGGCAGAAAAAAAACTGAAAAAGGGAAAAGATTAAATGAAAACAGACACTACATCTAATAAAAAAATAAATCCCTATTAAAAAGAAGAGTATTCATTCACTCCTTCCTGGTTGAATAAAGCCTTTGACTCCTTTTCTCACAAACCTCCCCCATGACAAAGCTTTAAACTGTCACTGCCATCTTCCTTCCAAGTTCCCAAACCTCTCTCAGCTGCAAAAGCCCTTACTCAGCTGTGCTCCTGAGCATCTACAACCTCCAGCCTTCATCCTTCTGCAACCAAGCCATCACCAATTAACACAAATATTTGCACAAAAAAGACAACAAAACCTCAAAAAATAGTTTATTTCTAGGTGAGGGGAAAATATGGATATATTAAAATACAAGGGATTTTCAAAATATTTAATTTTGGCATCTACAGTAGAATCCATTTTGCATCTATTTGGTTTGATTTTAGCATCTGATAGTGCATACTGCCCTTATAGATACACAATGCAATTAAAACAAAACAAACACACAAATGAAAAAATAAAATAAAACAAAACCAAAATAACCAAGCCAACCCAGGACAGTTATGTATCTTTTTGTTTCCCTGTGCTGCCAGCAGAACAACCAAGCTGCTACGGGGTTTAGTGCAGTGAGCTGTGGAAATAAGAAATCAGGCTGTGCCTCACCTAAGCACTGAGGCCACACAATATGAAGAAAAATGCTACAGTTGGAAGTGGTTGTCGGTCAATTACTCACCCTTTAAAATCCTATTATCTTCCAATTCTGCCCAGGAAAAAAAAGCACTGCTGAACACAGAAAGGCAGAACAAACACTAGCTTTTTAACCAAATGTGTCCAAAAGAGGTTGTCTCTCCATATGCTGCCAGTCACCCAGCTGAAAGGCTTGGTTCTGACTAGGTGGCTCACAGCACCAAGCGAAGTTAATGGCATTTTAAGAGAGGTGTATGTGGCAATATTTGACTTAAGGCTGTTTAGCATGCTGTGGCTACAGAACAAGCAACAGAGAAGAGTTCTAGATAAAGCAGATAAAAGGAATGCAAAACCAAGCCAAAAGAAAGGCTAATACCTGCCAGGTAAAATGCAAAACTATGTGTCAAGAAGAATATTCAGTAATGAGGCAGCAAGATAGATTAAAAATATATTTCTAGCAGTGTGTAGGATCAGTGCTCTTGCCATTACAAAAACCTGCTTGAGTGCACCCACATCAGTGTACCCCTTTCACCCTGATAAGGACATAAATTATAATAGAGTGAGATTTATCAGATGCCATTCTGTGCAGGAACAGGATGGAAAGAATAAAAATTTGTTCTGGTTTAAAAAGGTTTTTTTTATAAGTTGACCATTTGATATTATATTTATCCCACGGTCTGAACTCCAAAGATCTTCATAACATCCCTCCCTGTCCTCACACTTATATCTTGATAACAAAAGCATTTAACATAATTAAGACCGGGCGACTGCCCCATGGAGATGAGACTGCATCACGTACAAGCTGAAGGGAAACAAAGGAGACTATGGGATCGTGCACAGCTCTCCATAGCTCGCCGGTCCCCAGGACCATGAGAGAAGGAAAAACACTGTGGAAAGGTGTGTGGTTAAAGCTTCTCTGGCAATAACAGCGAGAGGGATTATTTCCCAGGGACGGAAGCCCTCTGCTGGTCAACGCTTTTTCTAAGATGATTTACAGCAACTAAATGCACACAGGTTTTAATTTTCCCCTGGTTTTCCTACAAAAGTAGAGCCATGAATAAGAAATGCGAGAATGCATTTCACTTTCCTTGTGAGGAAAAATTAGCCAAGAAGATTACAGCAATCAAATCTTTTTAATTCTTATTAACTGGGTAACTTTTTTTTGTTATTTCAAAAAATGTTGTCCACCCCATAGTTAAATATGTAATCACTTTTAAAAGATCTTAATGACTTAAACAGTGCTGACATCACATATACACTCAGCACCTCTTTCACTGTCCATGCAAAAAGGACAAGAACTGTTCAAATAAACCATGTTACCAAGATAAGTACTCAGTCCTGCAATTTGTTCTCCAGCACAGGTATTTAATATTTAAATGCATTAAATTTTTCAAAAATTTAAATATTTAATATTGCTATTACACATTTGAATTGTATTTTAGGTTTCCAAAATTATGTTTAAGCATAAAAAAATGCATTATCTCACCTTCCCATGAAACGAGAATATTGGTCTTTGAAGCAAATCAAATCTATTTTTGGCTCTGACTATGAGCAGGCTTGGTAGCTGTGGTATTGAAATTGGTTAATTGTATTTTTGGGGATAATTGTATTTTTGGTACCTGTTCATGAGTGGAATTATTTTCCTTGGAGGGATAGGTAAGTAACAATGTTCTAGACCCACCACTCAAGTTCAACAGAAAGAATTAATTCTTGATTTCTGTAAGAAATCAAGGGCTGGTTCCAGCCAAAAAAGGAGCCTCTATAGGCAAGTCAGTCTTTGGATACACAGATTTTATCATGCAAACAAGTACACAAACACATAATTCCTTGTCTCAACACCATCCTACAGCTGTTATTATTTATTTATTATTATTACCGAGATGCCAGGGGACTTCAGTCAAGAATCAGACTTTACAGTCTAGTGCTTCATTCAAGCACTAACAGTAAAGGCTGGTCCTCCATCCATATCATTTCTACTGCAAATTCAGCATATAGGATATAAAAAAACTCTGAAAAAAAAGTAAAATGATCGTCTTCACACACCTTAGTCCAAAGCTCTTGGTCCACAATTTTGCAGTTCAGTGCATTTATGCTTGGCATCTTTAAATCTATCCAGAATA
Source organism: Pseudopipra pipra (assembly GCF_036250125.1). Taxonomy (NCBI): domain Eukaryota; kingdom Metazoa; phylum Chordata; class Aves; order Passeriformes; family Pipridae; genus Pseudopipra; species Pseudopipra pipra. Next base: position 116,466,955 of record NC_087549.1, read on the forward strand.
AAGAGATGGATGAAGATACATAAATAAAAGACATCAAATCATGTGCAGTCCTACATATGCAAATTTTGCTATGCGGTGGAAGCAGTATATTTCTAAATCTGTACCAACAACCAAACAGTAAATCAAAGCAATACAGCCCATCTACCAAAAAACTCCCTGCTATCAAGATATCCCTAAAAGCTATTTTACAATCCAGTATGGCAGGATTCTTAAAAATTAAGCTAATGATATTATAAACTATTTACAGATTAATCCTTCTGACAAAAAAGGTGGTGACCAGCATAGCACCACTTCTGCACCTGTGTAACCCTAAGCAGCTGGTCAATACCAGACTGGTCATTGCTTGGTTGCCAATGTATATTTTGTATGCTAGTCTAAAAACCACATTTATGTACTATGAGTGAGCAAACCGGAATGTTTATCCAAGCAGCTCAAAAATTCATGGGTACCAAAATTTGCCCATGTATCCAAGTTTAGCTAGCAGCTGAATCATTTTCCATGGAAGAAATAAGTGAATGCAAACACAAGGAGGTTCTCCTACAGGAAATCCAGTAGTCTGGCCTCAAGATCTGAATGACCTACAATAAGACTCCCAGGTCATCGGTCTTCTTTACAAATTATTACAGCAGGATCCAATAGCCTCATTCACGTGCACTGAATTCAAGTTGCTGATACCTTAAATCTGTTATTTTCTTATTTCTTAGCATCTAACGTTATACCCCAGGCAACAACGCTCTCCTGAGTGATTTTCTAGAATTTTTTCAATTATAAACAGACTTTCTATTAAATTATATTACATTGACAACTACTCAGGTCAACAGGAGGATTGATTCTTCAGGCTCAACACATAGTCTTTTATTAGGTGATTGCTGGGTTGCTGTCCTTCAGACCACAACCAGACAAGAAGGAAACTGCTCTATCTCCTCTCAGGACAGGAACAGAAGTTATAGGTGTCAACCTAAGATCCTGGCAGGAATTTGCTCCAGCAGACACAAACTCTTTCTGCCTATTCAGTCCAGGCTTCCTGCTTCTCCTTTCCACTGATCCCCTTGGGTGCTGCTGTCCTCCATGTGCTAGATAAGGAAATGGGCATTAAAGGCCCATTAGATAAAAGGCATCGCATCCACACAGAGTGTGGCTTTACAGAAATGGGGATTTTTGGCCAGTCTGTGTAAAGACATAATTTTAAAACACCATTTTTGAAAGGAAAAAAAAGATAATAATAATCATATGACAAATCACATCCTGTGGAAAGTAACTTGTACCATGTCATATTCTCTCAAGAATATTATACATAGCTAACAAATGAGCTTAAAACTGTAATTGCAATTACAACAACATGTTAATACTTAAAACTCTTTTAACAGTGCTCATCATTTGATAGCTCTGACAAAGTACTTTCTGGATGTATTACAAACATCTTGTACTGGCTTACAAAAAGTAAAGCACACCTCAAAGATTCAAGTTCTATGAAAACTAGCAGAAAACATTTCTATTTAATTTTGAAGATTTAAGATAAGACCGATGTTTCCACTTACATTAAAACTACTATTATGAGAACAAAAATATAGGTTTTAAAGCTTGGAGAAGACTGAACATCTGCTAGCCAAGTTCTTGGCAGAACACTGACAAAGGGTGGACGTTATTTTTAATAAATTGCCATAACTCTTAGTCAAAAATATATTATGAAGCAAGTGTACAGCATTTAACCAATATTTCAGCAAAGCAAGCTTCCCTGAAAGAGGGAAACTGAGAGCAGCATGCCAAACATGTAGCATCAAACCTGTAGACAATCAACTCTAGGACTGATTCTTCAGCCCACCTTGCTCCTCATGCAGTTGCATTAACTTCAGGAAGACTTTTAAAGGAGCGAGACATCCTTCCATGTCAGTATGGGTGGCACAACCTGTGCCTGCAAAGCACAGACTACCCAAAGCCCCACGATGTTAAAGGGCGTGTGATATATTAACAATATTAAATCGATACAGTATTAACATTTAACTGTGTTTAAGCAGTAGATGTCAAAAAGCATGCATTAGCCCCGGGCACTGGGGCACCTGGAGAAAGGCATGATTTGTGGTGACCCTGTAGAGCTGCAGTGAGAGCATTAAACCGCAGGGATCAGGATCAACCTCAATGAGCTTCACAACAAGCACTAAGGGTAAGGCTGAGGAAAGGTGACACACATATATGCACAGATGGAAATAAAGGATTTCATTCAATGGAGTGACTCACATTGAACGAACTAAGGACCAAAGGAGGAATAAAGCATAGATCCAATCTGAAACAAATCAATGTAACTGAACATTATTCCCTGCAATGTAGGACAATTGCTGCCAGAATAACACAACAAAATATAAATACCTTTGAGCAAAAAGGGAAATCTAATCAAAAAGAAAATCACGCCAAGCATCATTAAAAAAAAAAATCAGTGCAATTTGACAGCCTGAGACATATCTCTAATTAAATTAAATATCAATAATTAAATTAATAATTAAGGGAGCCTAGGTATACGGTAGCACCTTGCCAGCACTGAGGTGGCACAGGTCAGGCAGGGTACCATACTACAGATTGCAGCAAAACACAGCCCAGTCCCATCCTGCACAGCAGCACCGATGCCACCCACAGACCTCTGGTTCAGGTTACTGCTGCTGCTATTTAAAGGTTCTTTTATACTGCCAAGAAGCATAAAGAGTCTTTACATTAAATAGAAGTAAAAGCCACAAGTATTAATGACGCTAGCAGGACTTAACAGTGCCAGAGCAACACAGGTTTCCTATCATTCCATCAAAGTCATTAAGGAATTAGAATTTTTGATTGCTTCAAGGCTCCCTTATATCTGATAGAGCATTATACAGTCTGAGAGTATCTTAAAATCTGTAATACTGCATCCAGAGTAACTGGAGGGCAAGTCGTGTGGATTTAAAAAAAGATACTAACTTCAATTTTAAAATTAACAAATGATACCTTGGAGATTTTGCTCATATCTGAAGTGCAGCACTGGGAAAGTGTGGTTTTATTTGTAGCCAGGGTAATAAGAGACAAACATATGAACACTGATGATATTGTATTGTATCTTTTTTTTGAGCCATAATTTAGCAATGTGCTGCCCTGTATTTATCCCTCTGGAGTCTGGCTCCCATGCCTACAAAATTCAGTTTAACTCAGGTGGCAAAGGTCAATGCTTGCACGTGCTAGTATTTCAAAGCCTGACATTGATTCCACAGGAATGGTGAAAAGGTTTAAAAAAAAGTGAAGTAAGAATGGTGTGCGGCAACTTAATTATGAAGCTATAGTGCATCAGATTTCTCTGGACATACCCTATTTTCCCCATAGATATTTGAAGCAGGTAAAAAAAAAATAAGAAACGATCTGTTGAGGCTCCAGTGATGCTTTAACTTAGCACGAAGTTGAAAGACAGTAATGAAATAACTAAACCCACGTGAACTCATCTCCTTGCTACCTTAAGTAAAGGTATTTATATTAAGACACCTCTGAGCTGCACCACTCAGTCCTCTCATGGTCTCACTCTAGCAAACTATTTTTCCAGCATAGGTGAAAGGAAAAGAGGGTTAAAGGAAGAGGGAAAAAAAGAAGACAAGCAGGCCAGTGTTAACAGAGCAGTATGTAAGGGTACCTGATTTGAGAGTTCACAACTTATTTTGTTCCGTATTCTGACAATTCTCCCTTCTTTCTTTTTTTCTTTCCTTCAGTCTTCATTAAGACAACATGAATTCATTTCCTCCTCCTTCTTTCTCAATTCCTTTACCTGCATATCCACCTATATCTCTTTTACTTCTTCCCTTTGGTTTGTCTCCTACTCCCTCTCTTTGTGAATATTTCTAAGTCAACATATTTTAAATTTTATTTTAAAAATTGCATCTTCATTTCATGACTGCTCTTACCACCACTCAAATAAACCACCAGAATACGTTCAATATATTGCTGTACCAAAATAAATATTTCTTTCAGGGAAGAAGCAGCTTTGAGGGCACTGGCAGTCCTGTTGGAGACAGGATGGCAGTATTACAGCACAGCTAATTAAGTACCTTTTCCTTCAAATTCCATATGGGCTCTGCTTTCACCATGCTTAAGTAAGACTCATCACGGCAATTATCTTCTGGACTATGAACAATATTGAAGTGTAGCACATAATATTTATATAAAAGCACATTACAAATTGATCCTGAGGGCGGGAACAGTAATTTTGCTGTCTACACAAACTATCTTTAAGTGCAGTTAAGAAATCATTTCACAGGCTCAAACTATATAATAAAATGAAGGTAATAAGCATGACTGAGACACAGAGGGAACAAATTATCTTCTGGCAATATACTCTACAATTGTGACTGGATAAAACTGCTAATCTACAGCTGAGCAGAAAATGTATAATCTGAAGGGATTTCTTCACTGAGAATGAAACAATCTGCTATCCTTTGATAAAACAGTAAGAACTTTCAGCATTACACAAATTACTGAAAACAGCACAATAGAACACAAGTCCAACAGAAAAAGAACTTACTCAGTATCTTCGGCATTAAAAAGTTGTTTTAGTTGACTAGAGAATACAAGCTAATAAACATCTGGTATCGCTAAGCTCTGCTCACACATACCTTTCTGCTGATACAAGAATCCAAAGCTTTTTTCCAATTGTTCCCTCCTGTCTTACTGGTACTAGCCATCTAAGCTATTACATTGAATTAATGTAAAATCAAAAAAAGATTTTTATATGAAACAGGTACTCAAATTTCACTTACAAACTACAGGTGCTTTTCCACGTGAAATTAAATGATACTCATCTTTCACAAAGTACCTGAGATTTAACTATGGAGAGTAATCCTTCAACACAATTATTACTAATTGCTTCTTATGATTCCATTTTCCAAACATGTTCTGACACAAAATACAGAAAGTAGTGTAGGTCAGGTCTTAAAACTGAAAGCCAAAAGCAATACCATAATTTAACAAACAACTAAATACATTAAATTAGAAATACTTTTCTAGGCTTGAGAAGACAAGCAACATAAAACAATTTAGTTTGTGTTGAAGGTCTCTGCACACAAGAGGAAAATAGAGTATATCACTGTTTCCAGCATAGAAATTACAGCCACAGCCATTAGAACTGTAAATTCCCCCATTTAAAGTCCCACAGAGAACCCATACACAAACACAGAAACACCCTTCTAAAAGCAGGGTGGATTTTTCAGTTTTCCCCCAGACTACATCGATCTGCTCCTCGCAGATGTGGACACTGCACTTCACAGGCAAGGTACAAACATCAAACTGGGCTGCTGCAGACTTCAGGCACTGATTTCAGTGGAAGACAGCCACATCTTGCTGAGGGGAAAACAGGCCAAGCAATTAAATATGCATCAGCATTAAAGCTAAATGTACAGAAATAGCTTACAGACATAATTTTGTCTCACCAGCTCGGCATGCATAACCTGCATACATATTCCATTTTTAACTATGAAGACAAAACCTCAGTATAATATACTATCTGTGACACTAACTTTAGCATTGTATGCATCATTGAGTCTTGGAGCAATAAAAAATAATACGACAGCATTAGCAAAAGCTAGGTTGTGGTTTTTGCCTTTTTTATACAAGAAACTTGTACAAAGTATAATTGACATTACAGATAATACCTGTCCAATTAATATTAATGAAATGTATCTTATAAAATTCCTTCCTTGATGCTTAAGCCTTCAGTTTACAGCTCTGACCTTCCAACTATTTCTTTTTTTCCTTTATTTTTTTCTTTCATGTTAATTCCTAATAATATAATTCATAATAAGATAAATTCATAATAACATGTCTGTGAGCTATTCCACCTAAGAGCAACATTCACAAAAAAAAAGTGCAGAAACATCCAGCTACAGCTACATATTTAATGTTTACTTCCAACAGCAAAATGAGGCTATCTGCATCCCACATTTCATAATACTTTATAATGAATCCCTGGTACATCCACAGGTACGAAAAGGAAATTATTTTCTGCACTATGGCAGCCCAAAATAGTCTGCCAAGCCCTTCAAAGTGTCAGCAACTTCTTATAGAGTGATAAAGACAACAGATAGCCCTACTAAGCTGCTAACATCTGCTCAAAACCCACAGCTTCTCTTTTCTTCTTCCAGCACTTACCCAAGCTAGCATGCACTTGTATAAGTCTTTAAAGCACTGAACATTTAAGCATGTCACAATCCTATGATGTCTCATTTATATAATTAGTACTAACATATGGCCCACAATCAGTGTGGGAAATCTAAAATATTCTTTGGGAAGCTGTCAAATCTAAAGGGATATATTTTTCACTAAGTGAAAAGAATTAAATATGCAAATCCTGCTTACAATAGGGATAGAAAGGAAATAGAAATCTAGCCCAAAAGGCACACTTGTTCATTGCATCAAACGTGGGTTATTATGCTCTATACCTGTCAGTGCCAGTTCAAATCAGAATATACAGCGACATGCAGAGAGAAGCTCTGCAGCCACCAGGATTTTAGCAGTGCTGTGGAAAACCATACGGAAGATAAAAGCAAAATCCACTGTGAAATGCCAGTTATAGTTAATACACTGTGCTGAATATGGATTCATGGAAGATTGTATTAAGCCACATCCTTTTCAGAACTTCAGCTGTCCCCTGGACAGGGACACCTCTGTAATATCCGCTGCAATTAAAACACCACAGACCACGTTCATGCAAGCTAACCCCAGTTCTTCCTTGAGACGAAAGCCCAACAACCCTAAAAACAACTGGGCTAAGATTTAATTCTCCTTCACTTGTTTCCAACTAGGAAGGCTGCATCTGTTTCAAACGATGTACCATTATGAGCAGTGACTGTAGGCATCCCCCCTCCCACCATGGAGTATGACCAATTCAGAGAGAATCAGAGCTAGCATCCATGTATTGGCAATAGGTTATCTCACTCCCCTGAGATAAGCCTTCAGGATCAACAGTTGTGCCTGTTACTTATTAATGAATTGTTAATTAATTAGTTGTACAGATCTAGATGAAACACTATTGGAAATGCACAGAAGAGCTCCCAGTGTCAACAGCAAACTGAGCGTCAGGAGAGTTTCCACAGCATCCAAGAATTCAATTTCCCTCGGAAGTTTAACTGGCTTTCCCACAGATCAAAGGAAGTGGAATAGACTGGCATGTGTGTAACAGCAAAAATTCTTTCTGAAGTATACAGCCTATATGTGCAACTAATAACTTTGCTTTTCAGTGCAGCATTATTTAGACTGGAAAAAGAAAAATTTGAAATCAATGATCCCACATTAAGGAAGGAATATACTTCGAAATAATTTCACTGTCATTTGCTTTCAGAATAAACACTGAAATATGGAACCAGCTATACATTTCTCAAAACAGTTGTTAGTTAGTACAGTTAAATCTCTTCAGGAAAACCCTTTCCTAAAGGCAACTTCAGCAATGTAAAAGCTCAGTAATTTGTCTGAATAAAATCCCGTACCCTGTGGTTAAGAACCTGCCAAGCAAGCCAAATACACTAAACAAGCAGAGCTGGCATTTGACATGTCTCCTAAGAGTGAGCTGTGACAAGTTACTAATGATCTCAGTTAGAAAACAACTAATAGTGTGCTGTAAAAGGTATAAAGACATGCAGAAATCTGGTAATAAGGACCAAATGCTGAGTTGGATTAAACAGGTAAAACCATTTTCAGTGAATGACGCTTCTCAGTTCAGCTCTAAATCTGTCCCTCTAAATGTTCTGCACCTTTTGTTGTTAGGTGGATTCATTCCTAACAACGCTGTAGCCTAAAACATGCTCTAAATGTGTGAACAGCAGTTTGTTGACATAAAATTTGTTGTAAATCTTAGATTGAGCTCCAAACGTGCCACATTTGCCTACAGTAAGAGCTTCACAAAGCTGGAAAACTGGCAGTTGTGAAAAGGAATTAGAAGTGTTAACAGGGATAGAAGAAAAAGCTTAACCATTGCACTTCATGTAATGCCAAAAAAAAAAGGTGGTGGGAAGGGAGATCAAGAGGGAGGAACCACTTAAAACTGAGCTGCAGAGAGACAAGTTCGCAGAGACATCATCAGTGAGTTTCATAGCAGGCCTTTCCACTGTCTGAAGAAAAAGAACCAACCCAAATGAATAGTAACAAGCCAGCTATAGATGAGCAAAAAGATCCATGCAAATTTATTATTTTAACTATATTCAGGTTACTAATTTTATTCAAATTCTCCTTGCAGCTTGTTGAAAATGCTGTCTGATCATCTCTCACAAGTTTCAAAGGTAGAAGGAGTAATGTCTTAACTTGTCCAGATAACTCGAATTTTTCTAAAATTACTACCACCGTTAGTTATCTAAGTGTTAAAACAATCAAAGATGGGAACTGGTTTGCTGTGACAAGAAATGAAACAGACCCAAAGTGCTGTGCTCATGTTTGCACTCAATTACTGAATAAATGAGAGCAATTGCATGGTAAGGTGATAGAACCTGAAACAGTACTTTCAACCTTACATTTTCCAGGTGTGTGCATGCCAGAAAGGCTTGTTCTTCCTTCCTTCTCAGTCCCTTCCCTCCCGCAGTTTCAGTTCTTGACTTTTACCTCCTAGGTTGCATGGCATTAACTAACATTATTAAAAGGAACTGTATATAAGGAGCCAAACATACAATGCATGATATTTTTGAAACCTATTTTAATTCTATCAGGCACTCTTCCTACTGTCCATGCAGCAGAGATTGCCTCTGCTTGAAGATGAGAGTTAATGGACAATTGGGAAGGCATGGTGAACTGAGGTCACAGAATTAAATATTATTTAAGAGCACAATATGCAGTGACACAAATGACATTCTTGCGGGGAAGCAGCAATATTAGCCTGAGAGCACATGAATGACGTGCATCCTTTCCAGAGTCAAACTATTCTTTAATAGAGAAAAAGCATGAAAAAGGATGCAAAGACTCAAAACAAGACACAAAAACCACAAAGGAGATTACAACCTAAAACCTTAAGCCAAATCTTTACTTTTATTAATAAGGGTGCTTTACATCACTGCAGTAAAAGAAAAGGATCCTTAAGACCTTTACACTGTCAAGGCATCAAGGGTAGAACAAAATACCTTTAATAAAGGATACAATCAGACCTAGAAATATTCAAGTCTGGGGAAAATAACATACATTGTTTAAATAATATTATGGTATGTATTATTATATTATACAATGTTATAGATATTTTATTTACAAGTAGGGCATGCAGGATGTGTATAGTTAATTACTCTCCTAAAATATGAAGAGAAAATAACTTTTTCAGATTTCACTCTGAAATCTGAAGACCAGAACTACCAGTAGCCATAGATTCCGATGCTTTAAGTAACTTAACATAAACACAAAAAATTAAATTCTTATCCTATCAAATATAGTTCTAAAAGCTAAAGGAGCTGTGCAGTTGAGTTTGTTTCTCCTTCCAATCTTAGCAGCCTTTCAATTCCGTGTATTCATCATTATTTGCCAGGTAAAGAGCATTCATATATTTGACATGCAAATTTCAAGTTGTTTTGGCATGGCCCAGCATACATAACTAATATTTAATTAGCAGTGTTACTGCTTATTTTGAAATGCACAAGGTAACTCTGCCATTCACATAAATCATTACGCAAATTCCTTTGATTTAGAGAAGCACAAATAATCTCAAAAAATCTTTAAAAAATTAACTTAAAAAACCCCACACTAAATATCACAAAAATAAGTTTACATTAATAGTAACAAAGAAATACTATAGGTAACTGTAGTGAGATTACAATAATGCAAATATACCAGTCAATGTAACAGAAGCGTAGTTTTAATATTAACAGCAACAAAAGCAAAAAAGCATTCTTCAATGACAAACATTAATGTTGACATTCTCTGGAAATTGGGGCATTCTTTGTTACTGAAAATAATTCTGGGATTCTCATTTCCAGAACTGTAATTCACTCCTACCACATTACAAAGCCCTACAAATTCATCTTATATTGATAACTTCAGGTATCTGGACAAGAACCTAAAGCCAACTGAAGATGTGCCTGAAAATATAACCAAACAGTTTTGCAGCCAAAAATCAAATAACTTTTTGTAAGGTCCCCCATTTCCAGTAATTTAAGTTATTAATAATAAGAAATAAAGAAAATTCTATGTACATTTCATGCACCACAAAGATTCCAGCGAGTAGAAGCACATCTCCAAAAGTAATGGCAATAAAATAACATGTGACAAAAATATTCAGGGGCTCCTCAAATGTCAGCCATTGCCTGAACGCCTCAAATCACTGTCCACTTTCTCATCACTCACCTTACAACACATGCAAAAAGCCAGGAGAGCACAAGCAGCCCTTCGCATCAACATGACACAAGAGGCGTGGTGAGGCAGTGCAGGGAGTGCAGAAATGATCTTTCAGACCACCCTCACGTTGTGGTTTATTTCTGAAGTAACTTGCTCCTTTCCAGAGTTCATGAACACAACCCAAGAGCACAGACTGAACTACACTCTCCTCACATGTTTTACCATCGCAAGTGACACCACCCTTCCCAGAGGAATTTGGGCAACACTGAGTCAACAGAATCATAAAGGGAACAAGAACTGCTTGGGGAGCATGAGCTGCTTTATTGCCTTCCTGTTTTCCCCTCTTTTGGTGAGCAAACCCAAGCAAGCGTTCATCCTCAGAAGATCTTCCTACACCTCAGCCCGCAAAAAAACTATACTGCATTTTGTCTTAGCTCTCCCAGTTGGAAGCCATGGGCTGGAGAGCATTGCCCTGTGACTGCACAAGGCTGGGTACCACAGCACAAGGCTGGACTGTGACCTTCATCCAGCACCAAAGTGCTCACCTGGCACAATCAGCATTTTGTGTTCAGATTGGCACTTTCCTCCCCTTCTTCACATCCACTGCACTCTAGTCAAAGAAGCTATATTAAGGAGACTGACTTTTTAGGCTTGGAGTACTTTATCACAAAAAATCACTTTAATATGGCCAGAACGAGTAGAGCACTTAAACACAGTTCGAGCTAAGTCTTCAATTAGTTCTGTTAAAACTAATCAGGAATGCATGAGCTTAAAATTAATTTCATGTGTAAATGCTCTAGAACTGGTTCTATATTGTCATTGCAATATCACCGCTACAATTTAATTTCTTTCCAGTTTATCAGGCAGTTCCTGTTTCTGGCATAATATACCCAATTCCTTCACCAAACAGCCGCTGCAGTTACAGCATCTTTTACCATAATTTCCTAAAAAAAAACCAGGGAAAAAGTATCCTAACATATACCTCTAGTAATTTTACCTTTGAGAAAAATTTAGGTTGTCGAAGGGGAAATTCTCAAAACTATATGCCAATAAAACACAGTTATCTAAAATTAATTTCTGTCTATTCACAAAGAGCAGTATTTTCAGAGAGTATTAAATACCTGGAGTGCTTTTTAACAGTTTTATAGAAAAAAATAAAATCTTATTCCAATTCAAAGACAAAACAGAACCTTACAGATCTGCTACAGCACTTTCAGTAAATGTTACTGAAAGTTTGCTTACTTTCAGTAAGCAAAAGAAGTTAGAATGCTTATATACAGTCTACAAGATGAGGTCGGAATTATCCCACTTCCCAGGAAGATCTGTCAAATACTCCCCTTCCCACTATATTTACACTCCCTCTGAAGCCCAACCCTTGCTACTCTTACAGTTTGGCAGCTGGAGGGGCACATCAAAGCAATATATGCTGGAGAACTACCCAGCTAAAGCATCCAAGGCTTGAGCCTGTAAAGAACCAGCCCAGCACATTGCCTTTCCCAATGTTACTGGCCCATCTAATAAAATACACCTCAATTTCACATGTCTCACTGAATGCAAGAGTACAAAATAGTATCCCTTGGTAATACAATGACTCAAGAAGTAAGATTACTTATCGGTGTGCTTTGAAAAAGGCAGTTTTTTGGAAGCAGCAGGAGGCTTTCTACATTAAAAAAAAATAAATTAAACCTTTCTTGATTGGATCTTTGATATTAGCAAAAGGCTCTATTTCATCCTCAGTGTGAGCACATAGCTTCCCTTGATGCTAAAAGAAGTTATGGATGCACATTGGAGAATTTTCCCCATAATCTCTTGTGATAGCATCCCTCAGTTTTCACAGAGCTCCACCTGTGGTCACATTCTGAAGGATAAAATTCTTGACCTTTCGAAAGCTAAAGGCAGACAGTAAATCTGAAGGATGGAAGTTCACAAAGCTGCTAAAGCTGATCAGCACTAGGGTCTGGGTCCAGCCAAATCCTCTCTGCAGTAAGGCATATTCTCTATTTATTGATGAACATATGAACAGGAAACAGTAGTTTGCAACTGGAGTCAGACTAGGATTTCATACACAATTTGAAAACCCAGTCCTTGCACTAAATAAGCAGAAGAATTCAGAATCAGGTAATTTTTACTGATTTTCAATATGAAAATACTACATGTGTTTAAGTGGGGCTAGTCACACAGCAATAGTTTCAGCTTGCATAAACATTGAGATCCTCCAACATAGGAAAAGCTACAACTGATAAAAAGTTCTGAAGGAATAATGGGGAACATTATGTTCAGGGAGGTCATACACCCGCACTTCCATCCTGCACAAATTTCCAAATCAGTATTAGTGTAATCATGTGATTGTGACTCCACTGCTTTTCCCTCGTGTAGAAAAAAAAAATCATATGCTTCTGTATGAGGATTGTATTTTCCAGATAAACTGAGTCGTGGCTGAAATGCTGAATACTCAGAAGAAATCCTAACAAAAGCAAATGTCATAAACTATAACTATACACTACACAATATATGCGGTTTCACTGCAAATGCAGCCCTGGCCACAAGGACAGGAATGTCTTTAGAGTCCCATTACATATAGGAAGAATAAGATATTTATGAATGGGCAGTAGCTGCTTGTGCTCATTGCCCTGGCAGAAGCATATATATTCATAACAGCTAGTGGACTTGAACAAATTCCACGCATTTACTTTGTTTTGTAAGAATACACAAGCTACATGACAATCTAGGATTTAAGGCTCATTGAAATCAGTGTCAGTTTGCATGGGAAGGAAAAAAATAATCCATAGTCAGTTAATACATAATAAATACATTCAAGTACACACTTTATCCTGGAACACACTTTTGACAACAGTTTGGTGAATCCTTGATTGAACATACTATTTGGTATGACTCAAAATCTGCTTTTCTTGAGGATGTTTCCATGAATATACTCCCAATTACATAAATGTTATGTATCACTAGGTATTTATGAGAGACTTCCCTCATTCAGAAGCAATTCCTCTTCTGTGAATAAGCACTTAAAAAAAAAAAAAGTCTATTTTTTTTGCCATTTCTTCCCTTTTGAATTACTAGAAGTTTGAGACTTCCCTATTCACAGAAGAACTACATACTTTCTGCTACATTGCAGTTGCATAAAAACATAAGAATCCTAAAAAGAAAGAAACCAGCCCCAAACCAAACAACATCCAAAATGGAGAGTCGGACTCTAACAGTCTAATGCAACCTCTGGCCCTAACAGTGACTAGTACCGCAGAGAAGAAAGGTATACTGTAAGGTATAAGTACAGAATAACCTGGCCTTAATACATTTGGGTTTTCCTTATAACTAAGCCTTAAAACACTGTGGTAGGAGAGGGCATTTATCCTAACTTCTGTTAATGTGTATGTTCTAATCAGCCATGTAAATGTCTGGTTTTCTTTTTGAATTTATGCATTTTAGACCAACATATCTAGTTAGCCACAAGTTCCTAAAGTTAATTACGCATTGTAAAAAAAAAAACAACAAACCCACCCTTTTAAAATCAGTTATCTCCATTTATTGCCTTTCAATGCAGTTCTTTGTTCTTCCTGTAAGTTAAAGTGCATGATTTATTTATACACACACCCCCACTGACTGCTCATCCTCTAACCTAACTAGGCTGCTTTTATTTGTTTCAGTACCTTGACACATGGAATTGCCTCCAATGCTACAAAGCAGTTCTGCCCATCCTGCAGTCCTTCTTTATTTTTACTGTATTTTCTTAAGAGTGATGCAGAACAAAATGAAGAATTCCTGTTATAAAGCAATATGATACAAACAAGCAGTAAGTACTAACCAGGAAATACTGCTATTGTTTTATAAAATTATTTTTGTTAATTTTGTCTTCTTTTTGTGTTTTTTTTTTCTAAAGAGACAGACAAAAGCCTAACTTGCCTGCTTTTCTAACGCAGTAAATGTAGTTAATTTAATATTCAGCAACACGCAATTAGGTCAAATTACATATTCAGAAGATTTTACTCAGATTTGTTAGGGAGAATTTCATCTACCATCACCCTGTCTATTCCCAAAGCTTTGCTGGATAAACCTTGGAGTTTCTCAGCCTTCCTCCAATTCATTTTCTATCACCCTAAAATTCTACCATCCTTTTATTCATCTTTTGAATCACTACATAACAACAGCATTAATAGCATTCAGCCTACTACTCATATTAATATGTCTTCCTGTTAATATCCTATGATGTGTAAGTTGCCAAGTCTCCAAGCAGCTCTGAGCAGTGCACAGACCTTAGGAGACAGTACAACCCCAAGTTACAATACACTGCATCTCCTGCAGAAAGAACAGTTCCAATAAGTCTCCCTCATGCTTCTCCATTAGATATTCTGAAATGTTTCTTACAGGATAGCAGTTTGGCATAAGAACTTTTTGAAAGCCTAAGAAAAAAAATTACATCCAGTAAAGTCTTCTAACCCAAAATAATAGTCTGGGTTAGCTTTAGTTATATCTTCTTCACAAGATCTAGTTGTAGAAACACTCATAATAAGACACAGTATATTATAGTCTCTCATCTTGCATTCCTTTCTTTACCATTCTTCCCAGGAGAATCCTACTCTGAACAAGAAAAGGGCCCCAGACATCCTGTGATCCAACAAACTCTTTCAATAGGCAGCAATATAACCAAGAAAAGGAGAGGTTATGCTTTGATGTGAAACATCAAATTCTTACAATATTTCATTAACCCTGTCTGGGATGCTGTTACCACCACTAACTGATACAGTTTCTTTCTTCTCAGTCCTTAGCTGGGCAATCCAAAAGTGGAGCAACAAGCCAGCTTGAAATACTGTATACCAGTGAAGTTCACTCCCATTGTTGAAAAAGCATATGTCCCAAATGACACTCTTTTAACCTCAAAAACCTGCAAACAGCAATTCTTCAAATAGCTCACACGCATTCCACACAAAGCCACACAAATGTCAGTTCACAAATGCACCTGAGATATATAAAGAAGCACTTCCATTTCTGGGATTTCAGAAAGTTTTTTCCTACACTAGGTTGTAGTCAGCCTACAGTCAGAAATTGCTCCAATGGGTCAGACAATTTTATAGAAGCAAGTGCCACATTTAGACTCCATTCTCACTCCTTTTGTCTCTTTTTGAGAGGGAAATTTCTTTCATGGTTTTACAAAGTTTGTCCTTGCTTATTTCAGCTACTGTATCTCCATATAAAATCATCAGAATCAATGATTCTGAAGCACTCCTAGGAATTCTTTTTCCTAAAAGAATAGTGCCAAACTGTCATTTTTATCTTAAGAAACAGTCTGCTAAAGCAAAAATAGCATTGATCTCCATAGCTATAAGCACAACATCTGAACACATCCAAGGAGGCAATACATTTCACCTTTCTAGTACTTATTATCAGCAAAGGCATTAAAGAATCACAACAAGTGACAGTAACAAACCAGAAACATTACTGCAACTGGGAAGAAAAGACATACAGTAACTTAAGGTGCAGACCATGCAATCATAAAATGCTTTAGAGAAAGAATTCTGAATTGAATACTATAGAAGAAGAAAGGTACTTTATTTTTTTTGTAGAGTGGATCAATATAGTAAACACTGGATGTAAGAGTCAGATTGGTTGCAGGTATGCAACTTCCTTTCTTCCTTGAGCTACTACCTTGCAACCGTAGATTGGTCCTTCAGATTTCATCCAATGAATTGCCAACTCTGCTAATTTCAGTCCATAGTTTTTGTTGTTGTACTGCTACACCTTAACACTGACATACTTAAATATTAGGTTCCTCAACCCTGTGACTGTAAAGAAAAATCTTAAACTGCCTGATCCTTATGGACTAATAAAAATCAGAAAACAATTAAGAAAATAAATATAGTCTTTGAAGTTTAACTTAAAAGTGCTGGAGACCAAAAAAACTGTATTTTTAATTCTCTGGGAAGTAAAAAAAGATGAATAACAGATAATTGAGAATAAGAAAGTCTTGGTGCATTTAACTCTTGAACATCATTGTTAGAATTTCTGCAGAAGAATAACGGTTCCTTTTTTCTGCTATCTGCTAAATACAAAATGTGAATTACCTACACACACATGAATCTTCTGAAAGATGGACCTTAACCAAGAGTCTCTCTAAGTCTTCTTAATAACACTAGGTAGCAAATCGCTTATCAGGATGTGCATCAGGCTTTCCAGCTGCCCTCACACGAGGCTGTCCTATCACGGGTTTGAAGTTGTTCAGGACAGAGACATTGATTCTTTACAGTCTGTTTTCTGAGGACCTACTGTAATACGGGTTTGATCAGATGGAGACAAGCAAACAGTTCACTTTTCTTCATCACTAATACATGTTAAAAACTTATCCACAAGTCCTCTGAAGAGTGTACAATGTGGTATTGAACAGACCATTTCATTCTTCATTACTAAAAGGCATTTCAGCATGAACCTGTTCCTATTCTTGGAAAGCCTCAACTAAACATGCATTCAATCCCACTGACATCAGCTGAGACTTTGGTCTAATCACCAAGCACACCTTAAGTTTTCCCACTGAATATACGCTTTCTGAATGGGGCTTCAGTCAATTTGTATATTGAGGTGCTGAAAACAGAAGGGTATCTGTGCTACGTGAATGATGAAATAATGAAGATGCTGAAACATTACAAAAACACCATGAGTAGAGTTTATGCCCCGAAGCAGGCAATGGGCAGTGTACTAGCACAGGTTCTCCTACACACTTCTTGGGACTCCTCCAGGTAAAATCATGTTCTGTAAGATCAAGGTCTTCACTTGGTAGAAGTCTCACTCCTGTGCAAGCAACACCAATGACAGAATAAAGAACTGGCAATAAATTTGATAGATTAAATTGATCAAATTTTCAATCAGGCCACAATTTCCCAGAGAACAAAAATGGGAACATATTAGCATGGATTTTCTCTCTTACAGTTTAAGAAAACCCCAAACACTTCCACCACCCCCAATTGTCAGTTTTCAGCTAAACACTAATATTACAGATGAACTATCGCAATGAAATATCATGATGCCACACTGCAGGCTCCTTCCATGAAAAAAAATCAACAACAGAAAAAGAGGATGTAGTGTTTCCGAGTAAGTTTTCCATCAGACAAAGGAAAAAGCCACTTCCACCTGCATGGAGTCAGCTACATTACTTTTATCTAAGGAAACTGCTAGAAACTAACAGTCCATAGTCCTATATATGGACCGGTCAAGGCAATATGCAGGTCAAGGCAATTTTCACACCTTAGGACACTGACTTTGGCCTGATCAAAAAGAAATGCTGTTTTCTGACATGATGAATTATCTTTTTGGACACGACGCTCAGGACTGTTGCTTTTCTCTGAGCTCAACCTTTATTTCATCATCATTTTTATCAAATCAGTGCTGGTGACACTACATCAAATGCTTAGAATTTCAGTGAAATTGTCACTACAAAGGCTTTCAGGGTTCTGCAGATTTTTATTCTGCTTGTAGTTTAGTCTCCATGTCTTTCCATAAGGTTTTGCCAACTCTCCTGGGTAGTTCCCAGTACGTCTCAGCTCTCTTGGCACCTCTTTGCCTAGAGCAAGATTGGATTAGCAGGAATCCTCTTTTGATTCCCCAGTGGTGAATGCAGCAAGCTCTATGCTTGCAATCTGATCCTGGGTATCATCCAGGTTATCTGGTATTTGTGACTATCATCCAGGGGGTGGTTTCATATTTTGTAGCAAGTTGAAATGATCAACAGCCAGTTAGCAGCTATGGGTTGATAATAAAAGTATATACATACACATATATATATTTAAACCACCTCTGAAGAGATTCTATGTTAGCCATGAATTAGTTAAAAGTTAACAGATATATAAACAACCTATGTTTATATTAAAAAACCCTCCAAAATACACATTAAGACATACATATAATTACAGTATTCTCTTACTACATGTAATCACACTGATAGCCTAAAGAACCCAATAGATACAAAAGTCACATGCTAGGTATCTGATCCTTTAAAAATTACATCTTGATGGTGTCTTCAGTAATTCTCTATATAACTTTATGTTGTTGCTCTTCTCAAAAAGCCCTTCTTTTCTTCCTTTAACATAGTATTACAATTTATCCAATTTCAGTACCTGGTAAGAGAACTGACTTTGCAGGAGTACCTTCTTGATAGCTCATCTCTTAGACAAATGTACTGTTCTGCAAAGAAATAAAGCCAGATGATGTTGAACCAGTTTTCTGAAGCTACCATTTTAGAAACACTATGAACAACTAAGAAAAACATGTCTGCATAATTTTTAACAAAACAATATGGAACCTGATCTGATGCATTAACGGTCCATAATGTTATTGAACAAGACTACAAGAGAGACACTTTACTTGCACTTGCTTGTCAGACAATTACTCTCTGCTACTGTAATACTTCACGTGCATACTTCCAGGGAAGACTCATGAACGCACAGGTTCATTAAGGGAATGAGAGAATCGATTGTAAAATGGAAAAGGCCGAGTGAGGTCATATTTCAAAGAGATGAATATGGTACACTCCATTATGTTGTAATCAGCCTCTCTCTTTCATCCTAAGAACTGTAATAGTCTATCCTAATTTTCAAGAAAAAAAAATTCTCACTGCCTGCGTCGTACCTTCATCCCAAATACAGTGAGGAATTCAAATGTGCTGCAGGCAGTTTCCATTTACCATGGTCTTTGGAGCAGACGGTATTGATGTTACTGACCATTTTTCTCCTTAATAAGAAAAACATTCAAATGCTACTAATATTGCTGCCTTGGCAAACCACATTTTATAGATGGGACTTGCCCTGTACATGACACATAGAACATCAATCAAGGCTGAATTTTATTTCAATTTATTATGGTTGCTGTCTAAATGAAAAAATGCTTATATCGTTAAAATGTCTTACAATATAAATGTGCAAATGATGTAATCACCCATTTTGTGAGAAAATTCTGATTTTGATTAAAAATATCTACAGTTGAAGTTCTAAACATTTAATAAATGCGATAACCAAAAAACACACAAGCACATTAAGAAACCACAGTAATTGCTATCTGGTGTAATATCCTGGTTTTGTGCTTGATAGCTTTCATCTTTAGAAGATGAGTTTATACGGTATTCTTTTAAAATGGCAAGAACTGCCTTTTTGTTCAAATTATCCAGAATAAATTACTTCAATCTTGACTTCATTCAAGACCTCACATGTGTGGTTTTGTCAAGCTAACATTTATCATAGTTCTTTGCTATAGCCAGCTGTCTCCAGACTCTGAACCTGGTGGCCTGCAAAAGCCGTACAAGCTTTCCCAGGTAAGCAACTCTGGAACACCACACAATTACCAAGGGCTAGAAAGCAGCACCTTATAAGCAAGTATACAATACAGAGTGCACAAACCTGTCCCAGTTGTAGAGACAGAATTTAATGCTCGGCAGAGTCCCATTGGCACATGCTGCGTCCAACATCCCCAGGAGCCGGCTGTGGTGATGGCTCTCCTAGCTGCTGCCTCCAGCATGGCACAAAGCAATGGGTAGAAGGTAATGGCCATGCTGTGATGAGCGCTATAGATGATCAGGTCAACCCAATGGTATTGAAAACTCATTAAACTTTTATATTCTTGTTATATCACTAGCATACAGTTATTATATAAGTACAATATTCCCCCCGATGAACAGCCAGTTCTTTCTGCTGTATTTATTTGGCACAGCTCGAAAGTCCAGAGCTTAAAGGTACTGCAATGCATCAACGGATGATAAATGGTTACAGGATTTCATAAGCACACAGTACACCTGAAACAAAATCGAAACAGTTTCTACTAGAAAATGAGAGTTTATCATGGATCTGCAGGTAACTGGTTCTCTCCCTCTACTTCACTTTTGTAAGAACCCACGTAAGAGAAGAACGATCAGAGGGCTGGAGCACCTCTCCTCTAATGACAGGCTGAGAGATTGTTCAGCCAGGAGAAGAGTAGGCTCCAGGGACACTTTAGAGCAGTCTTCCAGTACCTAAAGGGAGCAACAACAGAGTCGCAGAGGGACTATTCACAAGAACATGCAGTGACAGGACAAGGGGTGACAACTTTAAACTGAAAGAGGGAAGGTTTAGATCAGATATTAGGAAGAAATTCTTTGCTGTGACAGTAATGAGGCACTGGACCAGGTTGCCCAGAGAGGTTGTGGATGCCCCATCTCTGGAATTGCTCAAGGCCAGATGTGATAGGACTTTGATAAACCTGATGTAGTGGAAGGTGTCCCTGCCCATGACAAGGGATCAGGACTAGATGATATTTAAGGTCCCTTCCAAACCAAACACTTGTATGATTCCATGTTTTCCTTACTTGAACAAAAGTATTTGAAACAGAGTTTGGATCCAACAAGCAAAAGAATGAACTGCAAAAATGGTCTCTCAGCACGTGTTAGAAACCGTGACAAGATGTGATGAACATATGGGTAGTAGGGTAGTATAGCTACACACTGCACAACTTAGTGCTGCAGCTGGTCAGGTAACCACCACTTATGCAAAGTCCCAGCATCTTTCATGAGAGTGAAACCTCTTGAAGGCTTTTGCCTTGCACGGCATTTTATCATAGCCAAGAACTGAGGAGTAATTTCAATTTGGCTTTAAAAAAGAAAAAAAGATAAATAACTGCAAACGAAGGAAGTGTATGAAAGCTACATGACAGATAAATGGGACTTTTATAATATTGCATATTGTAAAGTTTGCCAGAATGTGTTGAAAGAAGAGTGAGTGTCCTGGTTAAATCACATCCTGCTGCAGCTGTCCAACTGTACAGCTAAAATATTCATATTAATTCCATTAAACAATTAGAGAATGAAATCCAAAATATTATTACAAGTATGTTGGCTTGGGACAGTCTTTTTTTCAGATTTAATAACAGATACAGTACTCTCAAATTCAAAGGGTGAAGAATTTTTTTTGTGGATATTCACACCCTGGAGGCCACATAGCAGTTGTCCTATGGAAATCCTACAAAATCTAAACTTTACTATACATTTCTGACAGACATTTTAGAAAAAAAAAAAAAAGAAGGATATTTTGGTAGTTACGGAGCTGGCCTGACATTTAGAGGATCTCAATTTAATTTCTGTGTCTGCCAGACTTCCCTTCATAATTCCAGGCAAAGTAAATAGCTTTCCTTTCCCTAGTTTCTCGTCCTTAAAATGGGATAGACCGTTTAAGTATCTGAGTCGTACAAGTTTTAAAAGAGGAAAAAAATATCCTTTTTTTCTGTCTTTTTATTTTTTCCTCAGGTAGAAATTCACCTAAAAGCTCCTTCTTCCACAGGTCTTGATTGTATTCTGCTTATTTCTTGAAATCAACAAAACACACTATTTATAGGTAACACACCTTATATGTTGCAGGTCTTTATGTCATTGGAGAGCCTTCTATTTTAAAAATCCTTCTCTGTGATAAGACAAGATATAGAAGAACAAACGCAGGGGGAGTTAATAAACAAAATTCATTCATGGCTCATTACTTCAAATAACTTAGCTATATAAATAGTCTACTCATCTAATAATGGCCTCAATTAACATTTAATTATCACACAATGCATTTGTAATGTACTGAAGGCATTTAAAGTTCTGCATGAATATCACTATTGTTGTCGTACTAGAAGTGCCATAACTTACAAGAGAAGTACAGACACACTTTCTACTTGATTAAAAATTTTCTAGTCTTTTCCCACCCTCCTTCTCTATTAGGTATCCTTGTCTTAGAAGGATTGAAAGAAAAGACACTTTACTATACGTGGAAGCTCTCAACCTGCTGGCTGATGATGACCATCAGCCTTGCTTCTGAAATCCTTAAGTACACCAGTGCAGCACTGCTACAGAGGAGAAAGATGTCCCTGTGATTTTGTTGAGAAAGCAAGTGATGAGAACTCACTGTGTAAGTGTATGAGTCAATCCTTT